>NC_088388.1:71887500-72187500 GCF_037993035.2 Macaca fascicularis | reverse complement strand
GCACAGGCTTGATCATGAGGTCAGACAGCGCCTGCTTCTCCTTGTTCTCACGCATGCTTTGCTGAAACCCATGGATGGGCACCGTGTGAGGAATGACATGCCAGGGAGACTATGTCCAGGGACAGGTCCCCAGCAAGGCCCATCCAGCTCCCCCTGAGAGCAGAGGCTGGCCCACTGGCTGGGGCTATGATGCCCATGCTGGGAGCTCCTGGGACCCTCAAAGCTGGCCCAAAGTGAGGGTCACCTCCATCCCCCTGCCCTAGCCCACAGTACCTCTAGGAACTTGAGAAAGGCAGGCCTCGCCTCCTTGGCCACACGCACAGCATCCTTTGCATTGAGGAAGTTATCAATATAGGCGGAATAGATGTTTACTAGGACATCCTTGGAGAACTGTGGAGGAGGAGGCAGGTTGGGGACCCTCAAGGTATCCCTCACCCCACCTCACCCTGTCCTAGTTTTCACTGATTCATGAGTCGCCATCTTTTCCCTCCAACTAGAAATGATACAATCTCTAAGGGATCAGGCATGTGTCTTGTGGCTCTAAGTGTGATCGTGTTTAGGCGTAAGTGCATGTGTACACATGGATATACGAGTGCGCATATTATCTGGGTGTGACTGTTCATGTATGCACATATGTAGACCTGAACGTATCATGTGAGCTCAGACCTGGTTCTCTCACTTCCAACTAGGCATTTCCATCCCTAGATCTCCAACCTCACGAAGTCCAGTCAGGCAGGTCTCCCTTTCCCTGTTCTCTGAGTGACACAGACTCATTCTAGTCATTTGGCCTTTGGTTATGCAGATCCCTGCCACCCGCCCCAGGAATGCCCTTCTTCATCCAAATCTCGCCCTGCCTCAGGGCTGTGCTCCAGTTCTGCCTCCTCTTGGAAGTACTCCTTTCCCTGACTAGAGCTCTGCCTGATACTCCAGTTGGCCTCTGGCTTCTCCTGATCTCCTAGGACAAGTTCTCCCTCTCCATGAAAAGTGCTCCCATTCCACCGACAGTAAAGCCCAGCTCAGGGCATACAGCTGGTGGCTAATACCTGCTTGATGCTGATGGCAGACTCAATATGGAGGTTATTGTTAAGAAGCCTTGTCTGGGAACCAGGACACCTGGGTTCCTGTCTCAACTGTACCGTGGATAAGCTACGTGACCACATTAGTGATGTTTGTGTACACCTCAGAGTCCTGTCTCTCTCTCTCTCTTTTTTTTTTTTTTGAGACGGAGTCTCACTCTGTCGCCTAGGCTGGAGTGTGCAATGGCACGATCTCAGCTCACTGCAACCTCCGCCTCCCAGGTTCAAACGATTCTCCTGCCTCGCCTCCGGAGTAGCCGGGATTACAGGAACGCGCCACCACTCCCGGCTAATTTTTGTATTTTTAGTAGAGATGGGGTTTCACCATGTTGGTCAGGCTGGTCTCAAACTCCTGACCTCGTGATCCGCCCGCCTCGGCCTCCCAAAGTGCTGGGATTACAAGCGTGAGCCACTGCGCCCACCCAGAGTCCTGTCCCTCTAAGGTGCCAACTGCTCCTGCCTCTGGACAGAACAGGGCAGGGCGTGAAGCAGCAAAGGGAGGAAGACAGCCCGCACCAACCACCCCCACCCTGGAACATAGCATCCTGTGCTGACCCCTCCCTGGGGGTCCAGGGCTTTGCCGTAGTCCATGGTCAGCATCAAGGTCTAGGCAGGGGGCTGAGCTTACTGACACTGAGGGTGACGATGGGCTGGAGACATCAGCACTCAATCCAAGCTGGGACCCCATCACCCCTGTCTGGTCCCATCAGTTTCCTGGTCAGCAAGGACATTCTAAGACGGTTCAAGGCCCCATCCCACAGCATAGCAAATATACTGAAACATATATCCCACAGAAATAGATATAATTTTTCACTTGTAAAATTTCTGGAAGAATTTTTACAATTTTGCTTTTGAAATTATGTGGCTCTGAGAAACCATTTAGTTTGCATTTGGCTATGATTTATCAGTCATGGTGTATTCTTGGGAATTCTGGCAAAATAAAATGGAACTGGAAGTTTTTCAAATGTAATTAAATTCTTATAAATACTAAATTTAACAATGAATGAAAATGGCATGCTATGTTTTACAGGCATTTAATTAAATGCTGATTGGTTTTGCTTTTGATGTTCTTTTTGAATTCTGAAGTCAATACCTTTTCTAAGTTCTCACTCACTATTGTGGGAGCTTGACAAGTGTACAGTGGAGATCTGGCCTGTGGTGAGGCAGTATGGGGTAGGGGAAGCCAGGGCACAGGAACCGGGCTTTCTGGAGTTGAGTCCTCCACCACTTCCTAACTGTAACTTTCATCAGGTTACCAATCTCTCCATGTCTCAGTCACCAACTTTAGAATCAGGGTAACCACTGCACTCTCCTACTAGGGCTGTTGATAGATACAACACATTTAGATCAATGCCCAGCAGACAGGTATGCTATTATGATGAAAATATCTGATGGAGAAAAAGTCAAGACTCAGCCAGCATCAACATCCAGCCCAAGTCCAGGGTCAGGACCAGGACAGTTATTTTGGTTCCAGTAAAGATAGGGTGGAGGTCAGTACCAGCATCCATCTGAGGTCTGGGTCAGCGTCAGCACCAGCTTGGGATCAGGACTAGAGTCACGTCAGTGCCAGCCGGGGGCACGGTAGGGTCCAGGATCAGAGTCAGTGTCTGGCTGGGGTCGGAGTCCGTACCAGAGTCTGGCCAAGCTCTGGGGTAGGGGAGTGTCCAAGTTCAGTCCACCCAGGGGCTGGGGTAAGTGCCAATGTCTAGCCACGTTCTGTGGTCAGATCTGGGACCAGAGTCAGCATCCAGGTGGGGTGGGCGGGGATGGGGATCCATGGCCACATCCAGCCCCTTCCAGGAGGGCCTGTGCTTGTGGGAGCTGGCAGCAGCGGGGCCACTCACCGACTGGACGAGCAGGGCTCCCACCTTCTGCTGGGCATGCCAGGTGTGCACGCAGTGCCGAACCTGCTCCAGAAATTGCTCGTGGTGCTCCAGGAGCTCGGGGATCTGGTCGAAGATTTCGTCCACCAGTGCAGGGTCACAGAGCACAGAGTTCTCTGGCTGCTTCAGCGGCTGCATGTAGCCCTGAAGGACCCACAGGGTTGGTGCACACTCCCTCAGAGATGCCGCCCCACCCCACCTACACGGGGCCCCTGTGTGAGTGCACACAGAATCACCCGGGCCTGCAGCTCAACACCCTGCCTTCCACATCTTCCTCTTGAGACCAAGAGCTCCAGGAGGGAGATGGGAAGACCTAAGCTCATGCCCTCATTGCTGAGCCCAGGGCCTGGCACAAAATGGGAGCAAGGATGCTCAGGAGAGGTTTGTTTAATGCGTGAACAAATAGAGCTTGGAATGAGGAAAGCAAGATGGGGCTCCTTGAAAGACCTCCCACCACTAACTCGGCAAAGATTTACTGAGCACTTACTACATACCAGCCACTGCTCTAAGAATTGGGAGACAGCAGTGAATAAGAAAGACCACAATCTCTGTCCTGATAGAGCTTAGGATCTAGTCTGATGAAACACACAAAGTTTTGAAAAAAGATTTTTAAAAAATATCATATTTCATCAAATCTAAAAAATACTTTATTTTATTTTATGGCAAAGTCTTGCTCTGTCACCCAGCCTGGAGTGCAGTGGTGTGATCTCAACTCACTGCAACCTCCACCTCCCGGGTTCAAGTGATTCTCCTGCCTCAGCCTTCTGAGTAGCTGGGATTACAGGTGTGTGCCACCACACTCGGCTAATTTTTTATATTTTTCGTAGAGACAGGGTTTCACCCATGTTGGCCAGGCTGGTCTCGAACTCGTGACCTCAAGTGATCCACCTGCATCGGCCTCCCAAAGTGCTGGGATTACAGGCATGAGCTACTGCACCTGGCCATTATTTTATATTTAAGAAAAACTGGTTGCCAATTAAATTATGATATGCTACCAATTATAGAATGAACCTGATTTAGGGACATTCAAATGTGAAGACCACAAGTCTCAGAATGGGTGATGTGTGGAAATCTCGTAGTTAGTTAAAAGGCGGTAAATGTGGCCGGTCGCGGTGGCTCAAGCCTGTAATCCCAGCACTTTGGGAGACTGAGGCTGGGCAGATCACCTGAGCTCAGGAGTTTGCCACCAGCCTGGGCAACACAGTGAAACCCCGTCTCTACTAAAATACAACAAATTAGCTGGGCATAGCGGTGTGCGCCTGTAGTCCCAGCTACTTGGCAGGCTGAGGCAGGAGAATTGCTTGAACCTGGGAGGTGGAGGTTGCAGTGAGCTGAGATCGTGCCACTGCACTCCAGCTTGAACAGCAAAATAAATAAATAAATAAGGCGACAATGGTGTGAAGATAAAGCAGGAAGGATCATGGGAGATCACGAGACCACATGGGAAGTTACTGGAGGCTCTTAATGACACTCTCCGAACGCTTTTTTACAGATTTCAGATCTGCTGGCCAGTCTGTGACTAAAACTCCAGTTATTTTACGTCAAATCTACATGCAATGATGTTCCCCTAGCTTGAATGGCCCAGCTCAGGGGCCGGTGCGCTTGTGGAGAGGTCGCCCTCTACTGGCCCTACGCTGTAACTGCAGGCTGAGGAAACAGGAGGGTGTTGTTTGAAAAAGCATATGTGATGTTGCAATAACATTTATATTAAACATTTTTAAAAATCTGGCTTGTTTTATAAAACAAGTTTGAGAAAGTAAAGCTCAACAGAATCCTCTCTCTTGGCTGGGGATTCTGAAAAGGCCGGGATGACGGTGAGGAGATAGGCAGGCAGTCTCCTACCCACAGGTGAGCCAGCTCCTGGGCTGGGTCAGGGCCTGCTGCTCCACAAGCAGCGGGAGCAGCAGCTAAACCGCTCACCTCAGGGTCCAGGCACCCACACAGAAGTGGGCACACAGCAGGAGGAAAGAACAAACAATGACTGAGAGCCCAATATGGAACCTGGCACAAGCCCCATTCACTCACCAATGCTCAGCCCGCCCAGCAAGCACTGGGCACCTCACTGCACAGACCCCCTGTGGGGCTGACATGTGAATGGTGGGAGGCAGGAAAGAAGCACAATAAATACGTAAATTACTACACAGCACGCTGGAAGACAGTGAGTGCTACACAAAAGAGGAGTAGGATCAGGGTGCCAAGGGGAGGGGGGCTCGTCAGGGTGGTCAGGGAAAGGGGTGTTTGTTAGCTTCGAGTGTTAGAGTTGAAAATAGGCTCAGAGGGTGAGGGTGACGCTGAGGAAGGGGTATAGCCCTAGGACCTAGTTTCAAATCCTCCCTCCTTGTGGCTCCTAACTTCTATTTAACTTCTTCGTTCATTTTGAACACCTGGCCTGCAGGAACACTTATCAATTAGTGAGGGCAGTGATCGCTGGAAGTTAACACTGGGACTACAGAGTCCAGTCTCAATTTGAATACCACTGTGTTCCAGGCAGGGTAGACTAGTGGGTGACAGGGAGGACCCAGAGTCACAATGACAGGGTTTTAACCCAGGGTGTGCCACTTCCTAAGTCTGTGACCTTGGACAAGCGGCTTTACTTCTCTGGGTCTCAGTTGCATCATCTGCAAAATGGTGTTTATAGTCAGATTTGTATGAATTAACTCACTGTTCTAAAGCATCCTGAACAGTGCCTGGCACATAGTGGGCACTCAGTAAATGTCAACTAATACCACTCACTAGATGGATGACCCTGGGCAAGTTTCTTAACCTCTCTGAGTCTTCATATGAAGAAGAATATAATATCTACCTCACAAAATTAATACAAATATTAAATGCAACTTTTTACCATGCTTGCAGAGCCGCAGGCAGTATGCTAAATTATAAACATGTCTCTTTAATTACCTGCACTCAAGGCAGGTCTATTATTATCTCCTCTCTACAGATGAGGAAACTGAGGCAGAGACTGGTTACGTGACATGCTCCGGGTCACACAGCTGGCCAGGAGATGGAGCCAAGTTTGAATGCTGGCGGCTTGGCTATAGAGTCATGCTCCCGTCCTGGAGTCAGACCTCAGTCCTCCTCCTACACTCCAGGGCTGCCTCCAGGGACGGTCCTCGGGTTCACGTGACACCCTCCTGTCCACCTTCACCTAGCTCACCCAACACTCTAGCTTCCTCCACCTACAGGTCCTGCACCCTTTCCCAAGTGCAGCCCTGGATGGGTCCAGGAGATGTGGTGGAGGCAGAAAGACACGCCCAGGCCCTGTCTGCTCCCAGCTCTCCACTGCTCCTGCCTCCTGCCTGTGAACAGACATGGGTGCCGTCATCACCTTTTGTTTTTTTGTTTTGTTTTGTTTTCTGAGACAGGGTCTCACTCTGTCACCCAGGCTGGAGTACAGTGGCACGATCTCGGCTCACTGCAACCTCCGCCTCCCGGGTTCAAGCTGTACTCCTGCCTCAGCCTCCGGAGGAGCTGGGATTACAGGTGCCTGCCACCATGCCTGGCTGATTTTTGTATTTCTAGTAGAGATGAGGTTTCACCAAGTTGGCCAGGCTGGTCTTGAACTCCTGACCTCAGGTGATCTGCTTGCCTCAGCCTCTCAAACTGCTGGGATTAGAGGTGTGAGCCTCCGCGCCCGGCTCACCTTTAAATCTTCTTGCTGGGAGATAGGTAGATTAGCTACATTTTGCAGGCAAACTTGAGGCTCAGAGAAGGTGAGGTGATTAGGCTAGTATCACCCAATGAGGACGCAAGTGACTTAAACCCTGGACTGTCTGACCCTAATGCCTCCAACTCTCACCTAGGGGATGGCAAAGGACCCCCTCAGGCCCCTGCCATGTCTACTCCTCCTGCCTGGCATTGTGGCTGCATCCCTCCCATGGCTTCCTTGCGTGCACAGTAAAGCCCAGTTCCATACCCAGCAGCCTTCCTTCCTGCAGCCACCCGGCTCTGGTTCCCTGCTGCTCTAGGTTCCTTCCAGCCTCCCGGCCTTTGTCCCTGATGGCTCCCTCTGCGGGGAGCCATCCCTCCGGGCTCTCTCTGCTGAAATCTACCCACCCTTCAGGTCTCAGCTAAATACCCCAACCCCAGGGAAGCCCTCCCTGACCCCCACACCAGGGCAGGCCCCCTTCTGTGTTCTCATCTCCCCATGCACTTTTTAAAAACAATAAACAAACACAATGTATTTTATGGTAAAATATATATAATACAAAATTTACCATTTTAAGTGTACAGTTCAATGGTATTAAATACATTCATAATGTGTGACCATCCAGCTCCAAAACTCTTTCTATCCTGTAAAACTGCAACCCTGTACCCATTAAATAGTAACTCCCCATTCCCTCCTTTCTCAGCCTGGCACCCTTTCCCTGGCACCCACCATCCTACCTTCCATCTCTGTTCTGACTACCCCAGGAACCTCATACAAGTGGAATCAGACAGTGCTTGTCCTTTGAGACTGGTTTCTTTCACTTGGCATCATGTCCTCCAGGCTCATCCATGTTGTAGGATGTCAGAATTCCCCTCCTTTTAAGGCGTATTTCTGTTGTGTGTATGTACTCTGTGTGTGCACTTCTGCATCACCATGTGTCACCGTGCGTGATGTCTGGCTGATCACTGTCGGTCTCTGCTATAGCCCGTGAGCTCCAGGAGACAGGCCCGTACCACTAATGCCCCTGCACAGAGAACACTGCCTGGAGCGCAGAAGGGGCTCACCGTGGATTTGTGGAGTGAGTGAATGAATGAATGGTGAGTGAGTGAATGCTCTGGATGTTTCCATACCTTCACCCTCTGCTGTCACTCTGCCCAGCTAGCTTGGGCAAATTCATCCTCAACGGTGACTGCCAGGCCTCACTTCAGCTCAGGTCCACACTCATCCAGCCCCAGGCCATGTGTGCATCCAGGCTGTGGGCCGTCCCAGGTTCATGTCTGAGCCTGAACTCGCCACCTTGCTCCAGTTGTGCTTCTCCGCTGGGCCCCAGCTTTCCAAGGCCAGGAGCCCAGACATTATCTTGGGCTTCCCCACCTTGCCCCCCACATCCAACCAGTTACCATGCCTGGCCTGACCAGTTTACCTCCTGAGTGTCTGTCCCCAGCACTCCCTTCCTGTAACCTCTATCCTTGCCTAATGTCAATGGCCTTGACCTCTTCTGCCACCCACCTTCCCAGCTGTCAGACAGATTTCACCAAGCATGAATCAAGCCACACACCTCCCCTGCTCCAAGCCCTTTGCTGATCATCCAGGGACCCTGGCAGAATCTACTCCCTCCAACTGGTGTTCTAGGCCCCCACACTGTGGCCTCCGCCGACTTCGACGGCATCGCTATAGGACCAGCGCCTTGTGCTCTGTGCTGGCCACGTGGACCTCCGAATGTGCCAGGCCTCACTTGGATTTGCAATGTGCCATTCCTGCTGCTGAGAAGACAGGTCTCGGTGGAAGCGAGCACCTCCTCCAGGAAACCTCCCTGACCCCAGGCTTAGCAGGTGCCCCTCGATGTTTCTAGAGTGCCTGTATGCCTGTATACTCCACTACGTCCTCAGCAGGATGGTGAGCTCCTGTGGCAGGGGCTGGGCTCTCTTATTCATCCCTGTGTCTCCTGCACCTGGAACAGGGCCTGCACACAGCAGGTGCTCAACACTAAACTCTAGTCAACTCCTACTTCCCAGTCAGAGAATACAATGGAGGGGGCACATCAGAGGGAGTTCACGGATCTAAGTTCAGGGTCAGCATTGCCAGGGGGACGTGGAAGAACAGTGGGGTAGGGACGCCTGCCCTGGGGTAGCCTGGCCCCTCTGCATTCTCTCCTGCCCAGGAGAAGGCTTCCTCCTTCTCTGGGATAGCCATGTTGGGGGTTCTCCATGGAAAGGCGATGGGTGCCAGGGACACGGCTCTCTGGCCTCAGTCCCTTGTCCATGAAAGGGGTTTGCTCACACCCATCTGACAGCCTCCTAGGCTCAGAAAGGCTGTTCTCAGGGGAGTGGGCCCCGAGCCCCACCTGCATCAGGGTACGCAGCGACTCCACATACGACTGCTCTGTGTCCAGCAGGGTCATGGCCACGTGCTTCCGCATGTCCTGTGGGGACAGGAGCAGAGGGTGAACAGGGGTCTTGTTGCCCCCAGACCCCATCACCTGTAGCCATGTGGTGCCCAGAGAACCCGTCCACACCCTCTCCCTGCCCTCCTGCCCCTTCCCTCCTGCCACCCAGGGCTCCCGGCTATTCCCCTGAGGCCCCCACAGGCCCTCCACTCTGCCAGTTGCTCAGCTGCTCCCCCTGCCCCCCACTTACACCTCAAACACGTGGCCTCATACAGTTAGGCCGTCACTCCTCTGCCGCTGCCCCATCCACCCACTTCTTGGCTCCTCTGCCGGGCTATTGAAAAAGGTTCTTTAAAAAAATCAATAACCTTTCACATTTGCAAAGAACAATGACTCCAGGCCAGCACCCACTCCAGCTGCCAACTCTGAAGACCCCACTTTCAGGCTCAGCGCTATGGGGACATGCCCACCAGGCTGGGCTGCCCAGCATCCCTAAGAGTAGATACCATCACCCTGCTACAGAGGAAGACACTGTGGACCAGAGAGGGGAAGTCAGTGCTGAAAGTCACACAGCTGGGCAGTATCAGGGTTCAGCCAGTCTCAGATAAGGCTGGATCCCAATTCTGTCATTTAAAAATGTTAACTAAGCCCTCCTATGCGCTAGGCACTGTTCTAAGCATGACATATTATTCAATAATCCTGGCCACCCTGTGAGGTAGATGTTATTATTCTCTTCACGTTAAGGAGGGGAAAAAGGAAACCCAGACACCGATGCCTCCATCCTATGGATCTGATGACCTGAATTACTGAGTTCCCAAGGGGTCATACAGTCTCTGCACCCACACCCCCAGGCACACGGTGCTCATCCCTGTCTGGGGGACCTTCTTTGCGTTCAGCCCCTGGGACTGAACTTACCTGCTGCTCCTCTCCACCAGTCCCTACACCTCTACCCCCACATCCCTATCTCCAGGAAGCCTTCCCAGATAGCACCAGCCCCAACAACTTCCCTTCTCTGGCAGAGACTCCACTCTAAGCCCTAGACCCCTACACTCCACTCCTGACCCCTCTAAGGCCCTAGAGTGATCCTGGGCAAGGCCCCTAACTCCTCTAGGCTCCAGATCGCTCGGTTCTTCTCCTCTCTCCACTCCCCTCCTAAGTCTCGGCTTGGCCTGAGCACTTAGGACCCTACCTCGGGCTCCTGCCATCAAGGCCTGCTGGTTCGAGCAGGTGCTGTGCAGATGGCAAAGCCAGGGTGTCCATGTCTGTGGCATCCCTCCAGCCTTCACCTCTAGTCCCTCAGGGTAGGGACTCAACCAGTGGGGCTGTGCTGGTCACTGCTATGCCCAGGGCCCATGTCTTAGTGGACCTGAGCCCAGGCCTGTCCAGCTTGCTTGACCCAGCCACTGCTCCCCCTCTGCTTGTGGCACGCCCACTTCAGATCTCTTGCCCTCTGACCAGGGACTCAGGGGCAACACCTGTCCCCACAGTGTCCTATAATGAAGCACACTCAGAAAAGTGAGCTCCCATGCTAGGAACTCAGTGGTGGGGGTGTGAAGGACATCCCTTGGGGCAGGGAGGAAGGGGGGCTGGCTCTCCCCATCCTTACCAGCCCACCATTGCCAGCCCTGGGCTCTGACAGGTGGGAAGGCACCTCAGAGCCTCCGGAAACAGCAGACCAGAGCCTCAGAGGCTCTGGAGACAAGCAGACCATCTATCCTTGGTACTCCTGTGACCTCTAAAAAACCAGGGCTGCTTCCAGAAGGAGGCAGTGGGAGCAAGGCTCACTGTATGATGGAGAGCTTGGGAGAGTGTGGGGGGCCAGGAAGGCCTCCCGAGGACAGGCCCAGATGCTTAATCCTGCCCTACCCCACTCCAGGGACATCTCAGCACCCCACAGACATGGCCTTGCTTCAGCCTCACACTCAGCTCTGTGACACAGGTGTTCCCATTTCCACTGCACAGGTGAAGGGCCACATCAGAGAGGTGACATGACTTGTCCAAGATCACACAGCCAGTGAGTGGCAAAGCAAGGACCAGAGTCTCTTCAGCCACCCCATGACTCTCAGGGCTCCAGTCCCTGGAGTTCTCGCCCAGACTAACTGGGCAGCCACAGGCCACAGGTCCCCAGCACTGCCCTTACTGGCTGAGTGACTGTGGTGTCACCTAACGGTGGCTGAGTGACTGTGGTGTCACCTAACGGTGGCTGTGTGACTGTGGTGTCACCTAACGGCCCTGTTTTCACATTCTCTTCCATGAAATGGAGCAAATAACCCCTCTCTCCCATCATCATGAAGGCAAAGGCGGCAGTGAGTGGAGCAGCTCTGTCCGTCACCGTGAAGGCAAAGGCGGCAGTGAGTGGAGCAGCTCTGTCCACACACAGCAGGTCACCAGCGTCCACCCTTCCTCCACCTCAGTGAGACGGCATAGGGAGCTCCCTGACAGCAGGGCCAGGCCAGGTGCGGCCCTGGGCCTCTCAGCCACCCTCCCCCGCCCACACCACGGCCCCATCAGGCCCAGCGGGCACTACGATGGTCATGGTCAGGGAGGCTTGCCCTGAGAGGCAGGGCTGGCGCTGGGCCTGATGCCAGGAGGCTGGGGTGACACGGGGAGGCTGACGCTGCAATGCCCGCCTCTCCCAGCCTCCTCCCTGCGGCAGAGCACAGTGGCCTGTCACTCAGCTGTCAGGTAAAGACACGGAAAACAAGGCCAGCTCCCTGTCACTGCGTGAGCAGCCCTCCACACGTGCCCAGACACGGGTGTAGTGTGCGGGGGTTGCGGGGGTGGACAGGGGAGGCAGGAGGCAGACAGCGCAGCTGTCAGCCTGAACAGCAGGCCCACCTGTTCTGGGCGGGACAGCCCTGCAGGCCCAGCCTTCCCACAGCGCCCCTCATCCCTCACCAGTCCCATCCCCAGACCTTTGCTACACCAGGCACTGTGGGCACTGGGGGATACAGCAGGAAGCCAGAGGGGGCCACTCCTGGGATGACTGGGGCATCACAACCCAAAGACTAAAACCCTGATGGGCACAGTGTGAAGACAGACACGCACACAGAGACGCCATAAAGGCAAGCCGCCCCACACAGAAACAAAAAACACAGCCAGGTCACGCAGCTGAGAACCAGGCCCGCCAGCCCAGAGACTTGAGGTTGTGGAGAGACACAACACAGCACGGGGAGGGGACAGAACTATAGCCCCCAGTGGGGCCGGGAGCATGGCACAGAGTCCAGGCCCAGAGATACACAAAGACCGGGAAATAGCCCCAAGACGCCTCCCCTCCCCTGGAGGGGTAGGCACACCTAGCGAGAACGGGAACGCTGCTGTTCCCACCGCAGCATGACTCCTCCAAGGACCAGCAGGCCCAGCGGCAGGGGGAGGATGGCAGTGGGGGAGCAAAACTGACTCTACCTTCCAGCACACAGATACACCAGGGCCACCTCAAGCCTAAGAGGAGGGCTGGGAAAACCTCTCCTTCCTGAGCCTGTGGAACCAGGATACCACTGGCGACAGCCTCGGCTTCTATAGGCACCCATTCTGCAAGCCGAGTGCCACCAGGCCTTGACCCTCAGCACCCTGCCAGCCACACCACCACCTGCCAGGGTTCCTCACCCTCAATCTCCCGGTCTCCATCTCCGGTCACAGAGAGCCCCTGCGCCCCATGCCTCCCCTCCTCCCACCGTCTCCTGGGTTGGCTCCTGGGTCGGCTGAGTTCTAGGCCGTGGCCCAGGTCCCTGGCTGCCCCTTCCCCTGCCGGTACCTGGGCCTCCCCAGGATCCTCGGCGTCAGTGCTGCTGCCCCCGGTGGGCTCCCCGGAGGCGGCGGCTGGGCCCAGATCGCGCATGTCTTCCAGCGCGATGGTGAACTGGGCCAGGGTCTTCACCATCTGCAGCATGCGGCCGGCCCGCCGCAGGGGCGGGGGCGCCGGGGTGGCGGTGGGGGCGGGGGCGGGGGTCGGCGCAGAGTCGGGGGCCCCTTCCCACTCTCGCTCCCTAGGGCCTCAGCCCGGCCGCGGCGGCAGTTGCAGTGGCGGTCGCAGTGGTCAGTTCCAGCGCCGATCTGAGCGCGGCTGCCGGGCCGGCGGCGGCGCTGTTGCCTCCTCCGCGCTGGGAGTGCGCTCGGCGAGCCAGGCGCGCGCGGCGCAGCTGTGGGGAGGAGGGTTCCCGCCCTCTCCGCGCCGCCCCATCTACCCCAGCACGCTCTGGGCTGCCCTCGCACCCGCCCCTTCCCCCACGCAGCGGCGTCCGCTCACGGACCCATCCCCCGCCCCAGGACACAAGTCGGCGCACAGCCGTGGACAATGCGGCGACATGTACTTTCCGTCCACACCTGTACCCAGCGCGGGCACACGCTGAACGCAGCTTCCCACCGAGGAGCCACGGAGCACGGGACACACACAGGGGCACGAACACACCTACAGGGAACAGGCCACGCTCATGGAAACCTGCCTCAGGCCTGGACCCGTATGCACAAGGGGGTCAGGCCAAGTGCACCCACATCAACACAGTCCCTTACAGACCTTAACCTTGACACACACGAACATGATCCATCCTTGCGCCCAGACAAGTGCTTTTGTGTTTACATAACTCTTGTCAGGCAGAAACAGGCACATGTGTCCAGGCTTGGACATTTAGAGATGTACACACATACACATCCCTGGTCTTCCACCCCAGGGAGGAGCTCTTGGGCCTGAAGGAGGGCAGTTATCACTCAAAGGACCCACCTTGAATCATCCCTACCCCTGCCCCAACCCAGCTTGGCCTGTGTCCTGTACCTGGGACCATCTTGGAGGGTTCCAGTCCTGTCCCTATCCAACCCCCCCACCCCTAGACTGTGCTCCCATCCCTAGACTGTGCACCCCTAGACTGTCTCCAAGCAGGATCCTCACAAGCTGCTGCTTCAAAGCCCAGAGTGACGGCAGAACCTATCCCAGACTCAATTTGGACTGAGGGGTGGCGGTGAGCAACCTGCTTTTGCACCAGCTCCCACCCGGCAAGATGTGGGGGCTCTGAAGCACCCTGCAGCTGTGCCTGAGCCCTGGCCGACTTCATGCCTTTTAGTGTGCTGCACGCTCCCACGCTCACCAAGCCCCCAGCTGACTCCCTCTCCCAAACCTGGTTTCCCCTGAGTTTCCTGCACAGTAGACATCCTGACCCCATCGATCAAGCCAGGCCCATCTGTCCCCACGTCTCATCTCCTTGCTCAATGTGCTCCAGCCACTTCTGTTTTAACTTCCAGAAATTGACCATGCTCTCTCCTGCCTCAGGGTCTTAGCCCATGCCTTTTCCCTCTCCTCGTAATGCTTTTTTCTTTTCCTTTAAGACCAGCTTCAGGCGGTCACGGTGGCTCACACCTGTAATCCCAGCACTTTGGGAGGCTGAGAAGGGCACATCACCTGAGGTTGGGAGTTCGAGACCAGCCTGACCAATATGGAGAAACCCCATTTCTATTTTTAAAAAAATTACAAAATTAGCCAGGTGTGGTGGCGCATGCCTGTAATCCCAGCTACTCGGGAGGCTGAGGCAGGAGAATAGCTTGAACCCGGGAGGCAGAGGTTGAGATGAGCTGAGGTTGCAGTGAACTGAGGTCGCGACATTGCACTCCAGCCTAGGCAACAAGAGCGAAACGCCGTCTCAAAAAGAAAAAAGACCAGTTTTAGTGCAAATGCCACCTCCTCAGGGAAGTCCAGGGAAGCCCTCCCTGATCCTCAGATTAGGTCATGTGCATCTAATTTCTGCTCTTAAAGGCTCTCATTTTTCCTTACCTTAACCATGTATTGCAGTTCGTAAATATACATTTAAGCAATTACTAGATTGAGGCCCGTCTCCTCCCAGGAGACTATAGGCTTCCTGAGGGCAGCGTCCTTGTCCCTTTTATAAGCCAGGGCACTGTGCACACAGTACAGGCTGGCTTACTAAGCCCCCAATAGCTCTTCCTCCTCCCTTCTCCCCACATGCCCAGCAGTTACTGACTGAGAGGCACACCAGCCTGAACAGCTCTCTGCCTCCTACCCTCCCAGCTGGATGGATTGTGGGCTTCTCTGCGGATGGAGCCTGCTCCTCCTTTTCCTCCTCCCGGGGCTGGGCATGCAGGGGGTCTGGAACAGCCAGACCAATTGACTGAATGGTGGCTTGAAAGGGAGGATGGACAGGCCTATGATCCAGTCCAGACATCCAGGTCCCACAGCACATGCAGAGTGGTGGTTTGAAGGCCCCATCCCTGGCTCATTGCTTGGTCACTGAGGATTCCTAACCCACATCTGGCTTTCTCTCAGGGCACCTCGTCCCCGATCTGACCCTCTCAAGCTACACGACCCTGGGCATCAGCTTCCTCTGAGTGGCTGAGAGGCAGTGTGTGGTTCAGAATTCAGAGAGGTGCATCCATTCCCTCACTAGCTTCAGTGGGATGGGCCTTGAAGAGATCAGTCCACCCTTGTTGGCCTCCAGGGGCTACCAGACAACACAGGGCTTTTCTCATAGGGCTCAGCAGAGGGAGTCACTGCTACTTGAGGGGAAGGTTTTCAGGGAGGGCTTCCTGAAGGAGGCATGGCATGAACAAGGTCCTGAGGTCAAGAGATCCACAGGCATATGGGTGCCCAGAAGGCAGAGTTCACTGACAGGCCCTATCCCCAAGAAGGGGGCGGGACTTGGTGCCAAAGCACTGCTTGCTGCTGCTGCTTCATTAAGGATGGCTAATTAGATCCAAGCCTGTTGTCTTGGCAATGGAGTGGGGCTGGTGGGTCGGGGAGATGAAAGGAAGCAAAGAGAAGGAACAGGAGCACATGGGTTGGTCGCTGAGGCAGGGTTTCCGGGGAGGGCCCCATAACAGCACAGGCATCAGAGCCCTTCAGGATGAGGTCAGCTGGGGTGGGGGCTGAGAGCACCAGGCGGGCCACAGTACCCCTATGCTGGTTGGTTCTGCTGTTGTTCCTCTAAGCTCCTGTTCTGAGTGCTGATTTTATTTTCCTTTGGGGTATGTGCAGTTGTATAGAATGAGTATGGCTCAGAAGAGTTTCTGTAAGTGTACAAAGTGCTTGGTGAAGGCCTACCCAGCCCTCCTCTCCATACCCCACACCCCACCATAAACACCTCTTCTCCCATGAAAGAGCCACACTCTCACCTGCTTCTTAGTCAGGGAAGGCAAGACAAAGAGGGGAAAAAGGGCTCTGCTCTACAAGAGTACCACCCCACTCCAGGAGAGGCAGGCTGGGGGTCCCAGCTCTGTGGGACCACCTTTCTACAGCCTTGGGGAGCACCTAACCCTCCCTACTTCTGCCCAATCTGCTGACAACTTCCCCATCTCTGAGGGAATCCCAATACCCTGACTACCCGCCTCTGGACACACCACCCAGTCTGAGCCCACCCACACCTCCTGCATCTGGGCACTGTCCAGCTGGGGGCCACCTGGTCCTCCAGCTGGTGCTGGACCAAATGGGACCAATGATGAGAAAGGCTAGACGTAGGGAAGAACAAACAAATGGACAGATAACCAGTAATGACTGAATAAATGAAAGGATGAAGGGATGGAATCATGATAAGATGAATAAATAATAAATTAATGGATGAACAGATCAATGACAGTCATGAATACATGAATGAATGCACAGATACATGGCTTAATGGATGAGTAATCAATTGTATTTTTATTTTATTCATTAGTTGATTAGTTCAATAAATACTTATAGAGAACCTACTAGATGCCAAGCACTGTGCTGGGAATTTAAAGGTAAGGAAAGAGGTCTGTGCCCTACTGGGCACCACAGTCTACACAGGAAGACAGGAACTGAGAAAGAAATGGCAAACATGATGCAGGTGGTGAAGGAGAAATGCCGGTTCTGGGACAGCAGGCCTCATCAGGCTCCTGGGGGTGGAGGCACAACCCTATTAAATCTTTGTCAAGAGAGTGCCTGGGCCCCAGAGCTGCCCAAACTGGAACACTGGGAACCCCATAATCTCAGAATTGCCACACCACTAATGCTGTTTGGACAATTCTCAGGGGCCAGGCACCCCACCATCGCTTTACACATCCTGGCTCCTTTAATCCCCATAGCAGCCTCACATCAATAACTCTATTATTATTACTCTCCCTTCTTACAAACTAGGAAACTGAGGCTCAGAGAAGTCACCTGGCTGGTAACAGGTAGAACCCAGTTCTACCAGCCACCTCTAGGGCCCAGGCTCCTAAACTCCATCCTCTCCCCAGTGGGGAGAGCCCCACTCCACCTCCCCTGGCCTGGTGCACACAGCTGGGCTCCCCCGACCCCCACCTCCCTGGTGCGGTAGTTGCCTTTCTTCAGCCTCCTTTGTTACAAGATAGTGACTATGAACAGATTCTCCTGAAGGTTTAGGTGGTAAACAAAATGCCATCCACAGGCAATGCTAGAGTCAAAGAAGATCCTCTTCCCTGGGAACTCGGCCCTGGCGAATGGCCCAGACAGACTGTCTGATGCTCCTGACCCCACCAAAGTCCACAAGCATAGGGTTGGTACGGGATGTTCCCAACCTAATGGGCTATCCATTTCCCTGACAGCCGCTGCCTTCCTCAGGTGCTTAGTTCATCAAGGAGATGAAAGTTCCAAAAGAGGGACTTTTTGGTGTAGAGAGATTAAGAGCTCTCTAGAGCCAGAGAGCTCAAGCCCAAATCCTGGCTCGGCCACTTACTGGGGAAGTGACCTTGGGCAAGACACTTCACTTCTTGGGGCCTCAGTCTCTCCATCTGTTCCTGTTTGAGGACTCTGTCTTCTTCTTCCCATCCTCCTACCTTCTCTCCTCTCCTCCCTTCCCCTGCCTCCCCCTGGTCAGGTCCTGTTCCCTAGAGACCCTCCCTTCTGGAAGGAGGAGCCTCTCAAGGCTCCACAGAGTTCCCAGGCCTCCCAGGCAGCTAGAAGGGAAGTGTCCAAGCCACAGGGCTCCCTGGGGACTGGCTGCTCAGGGTGGGCTCCATAATTCTGGGGAATGTGCTTTGGGAATGGGAAGGAGAGCTCCTTAGAGCCTCAGGATCTTCCTGCTATGGGGACACTGCCCTGCTTAGGTGGGTCTGTGTATGCAGCTAGGGTGGGATTACGAGTGACATGACCTGTGTCCTCTCTGTGCGGACTCCTCTGTGTGTCTGTGTGCACTCCTGTTGGGGTCTTCTGTGGACATGTGACTGCACAACTGGTGAGCGTGATGGTCCATAGGGTTCAATAGCAGAGACAGAAAGTGAAGGGGTCACTTCAATAATAATAAAAAATAGCTGGACGTGGTAGTTCATGCCTGTAATCCCAGCACTTTGGGAGGCTGAAGCAGGAGAATCACTTGATCCCAGGAGTTCGAGACCAGCCTGGACAACACAGGGAGCCTAATCTCTACAAAAAATACAAAAAATAGCCAGACCTGGTGGCACACACCTGTGGTCCCAGCTACACGGGAGGCTGAAATAGGAGGATCACTTGAGCCCTGGGATGCTAAGGCTGCAATGAGCTGTTTTCCTCATCATCATCTCCGGTGGGTGTGGTAGATTGTATATTTTGAAGATAGCTATCATCTCATATGCTTTTTTTTTTTCTTGAGAAAGGGTCTCACTCTGTCACCCAGGCTGGAGTGTAGTGGTGTGACAGCTCACTGCAACCTCAAACTCCTGGGCTCAAGCGATCCTCCTGCCTCGGCATCCTAAGTGGTGGGGGTACAGGCACCACCATGCCCAGCTAATTTAAAAAGATTTTTTAGATTAAGTCTTGCTATGTTACCCAACCTAGTCTCGCACTCCTGGGCTCAAGCAATCTTCCTGCCTCGGCCTCCCAAAGTGCTAGGATTATAGGCATGAGCCACTGCGCCTGGCTCACATGCTCTTCTTACAATGTGGTATTGACTCTTCCCACAGAGTGAGGAGGTCCAGGTCCCCTCCCTTTGAAGCTGGGTAGAGCTTTGTGACTGCCTTGACCACAGAGCACAGCAGAAATGATACTATGTGACATCCAAAGCTAGGTCATAAAAATGCCATGTGCTTCCATCTTGCTCTCTTGGCTTACTCATTCTTGAAACACAGCCTCCACGTTGTGGGGAAGCCCAGACCACATGCAGGGGCCATGTGTAGGTATGCCAGCTGACAGGCCAGATGAGATCCAGCCAAATGCCAGCATTCATCACCAATCTGTGAGTGAGGATGACTTCAATTCCAGCCCAGCACTATCTGACCACACTGCATGACCCTCAGTGAGAAGTGCCTAGCTGAGGAAACTGAGGATCAGGGAGGTGGAAGAGCCACAGTCACACAGGCAGTGAGTGGAAGAGATGGACTGTGAACCCAGAGTCCTTCATATGCTGACAGGAGAAATGAAGGAAGGGGATGATTTCTGCACAGGCTAGATTTCATCTATTGCCCCAGAGGGGTCGAGTTGGGACTCCAACCTCACCACTCCTTCCAGAAACTGTCCCCACTGGCTGATAGGAGGATGGAGGTGGTAGCCTTCACTCCTTATGCTAGGACTCAGGCCCGACTTCTAGCTGCTGAACCTTGCTAGTGCACTCTTAGCCCAGAAGGGACCCCCCTACCCACTGTGCTCCCAGCCCCTTCCTAGACCTCTGGGAATGAGGCGTGCTCGCTGTATCCTTGGTGGGAGCTCATGTCTACAGCTGGCTAATGTTTAGTGAGGTGCTGTTTCTCATGTATTATCTCATTTAGTCCTCACACCAGTCCTCTGAGTTACGTATTCCTGTTATGGCCATTTTACAGATGAGGAAACAAAGGCTCCAGGAAGCGAAGCAACTTGCCTGAGGTTATGAAGTCAGGATGTGGCAAAGCTGGGATTTGACCCCAAGTAACTGACATATCAGAGAAGCTGAGTGACCCCACCAGGGTCACAGAGCGCATTAACAAGGAGTCAAGCCAAGTCCAGAGCACCTTGAATAAGGAAGTGGGAGGCTGTATTCTCTTCCATGGATGGCTGGGAGTTAGATGGAAATAGGACGGTCTCAATGTCTGCTCCCTGCTTTCCACAACCAGAAGATCCATAAAAGCAGAGTCTAGGTCTCTTGACATACAGTAGGGGCACAATACTTATCTATTGACTGTCTTGCTTTGCAACTTTAGCCATATTCCTCTCCACTCTGGGATTCAGTTTCTTCTTCTGGGCAAAAATGGGGGAGGAGGGAAGGTGCAGATGGATTCTGAATTCCCCACCAGGCTTCCTGGCAGAGGTGGTGGGGCTGAGGTCATGCTCAGAGGTGGAGGATGGACAGCTTGACCCTCCTCCCTGATTTCAGGCTTCAGGATTAAGCCTATAGCTCCAGTGAGGAAGCTGAAGACCCAAGAACTGCACTTCCACCAGAGGCCCACAGGTGGCAGCAGAGGCCAACATGGCAGGGGCTGTGGTGCATGTGGTTTGAATTTAACTCATTTTTTTTTTTTGTTTTTTCTTTTTTTTAATGTGGGTTTTTTTTCCCCTTCTTTCTTCTCTGAGATCCGCCTCTCTCCCTCCCAATTTCAAGAAGATACAGCTGGACCTTCCAGGCTGGGAAGGAAAAGTTTCTTAACATCATGGATAATATCGGGAAGCAAGAGGTGGGGCTTGAGGGGTAGATGGATAGACAGACCCCCAACATATGTGAAAAACATCTTAGAAGCTCAGAAGCTCTAAATGCAATCATCCTCTCAGCCCAAGAGGCTGGGACTGTCACCCCCATTCTACAGGCAGAGAAACCAGAACCCAGATCTTCTGGGTCCCACATCTGAGTGTGAAGGAGGGGGAGGTTGCCCTACCCTTGGCAGTCGAGGAGGACCCCACTGGGAATCCCATGAGGCCTTAGGGTAGGTAGGACTTACCTACCTTGCCTATCTGGCCACTCCTGCTTTAGGGCTCCCAGGAAATGCACCCACCTTCCCCTATGCACACTTCTGCCTACGTACTGACCTGGCCTGTGGTCACAGCCCTGGCTTAAAACCTGTGAATGAGATGACCTCCAGGGGCCTTCCTCTCCCTGCTCTAAAAGTTATTTCATTCAAAATGTCTAAACGTGGCTCAGCACTGGACCAGTGCTCAGGGAATCAGGCCCGTGTGGCCCAGCACCACCACCGTTCAGCCTCTGATTCCTGACCTGCACAGAGCCCTGGAAAGCAGGGCTCCCTTCCCTCTCCTCCACCCAGTTCCCCAGCCTGCAGGGAGGCTGGGATCGTGGGAACGGAAGTTATCCAGGGTCTGTTTCCAGCCCCTCTTGTTCCCTCCCTCCCTCAGACCCAGGAGCAGGGAGAAGGGCTGCAGTCGTGTGTTGTCGGTGGGATGGGGTGTCCTGCCTCTGGCGCAGAAGATGACTCACTGGGCTGTGGGCCAGGCACCCTGGGAAAGGCCAGGCCAGGCCAGCCTCAGCCGGAGCCCCAAGGAGCTGAGGCAGGAAGGAGGGGGCCAGGGCCTGCCTCGGCTGAAGATAAATCCTGGGAGCTCTTGAAGCCCCACAGCCAAAAGAGGCTGTCTTCTCCACTTACCACAGTGCCACCAGAGACCTAGGGAAGCCTGAGGTGCAATCAGCCCCCAGTAGCCTACACATGTGACCTCCCAGCCTCTCCTCTAGCCAGGCTGGTCTCTTCACCACTGTCCACCCCCAGCCTCCTCCCCACTTCTCCACCTTTGTGTAGACTGCTCCTCTGCCTGGGCTGCCCTCCTTGCTCTTGGTCCTGTTTAAACACCATCTAACTTTTACGCTCTGCCTCTTCCCGGAAGTTAATCTTTTAAGTCCTCCACCCTCCATGACCTATCCCTGCTATAGACCAAGGGCACTGATCAAACTGCTTGGTGCTAATTCCCCAATCAGCAGCCTCCTTTTTGGCATATCGAAAGACCTACTATGTGCCAGACTTGCACTCAGGCAAGCTGCCCAGGTACTAAGGGACATATAACAAAGTCTGTGAGCTCCAAAATGGAGGGCGCACTTCTGCCTTGTTCCAGCAGCTTCCATGCCTACAACAGAGGCTGGCCCACAGTAAGTACTCAGTTCACATTTGTGAATTTGTGGATGAATGAAAGCAAGTATCAGTGTAATGACTGTGCACTGATTAGTTTAGAATATCCATGTTCAATCCTCTCTTGAAGGAGGGAGGCAGAGAAGGGACCATTTCTATGCATTTGATATATGGGCACTAAGGCTCAAAGAGGAAACGTCTCATGATCCCCAGGGTGGCAGACAGTCAGCTGAGCTAGAATCAGACCAGAGACCAGGCCTCTGGAGCTCTTCCACTGTAGCTTGTCCAGATAGGCCCAACCAGCTGGGTTGCACTGTGGCCCCTACCTCCTCTACTCCCACCCTGTTCCAGGACCCAGGTGACATTCTGGGGGGAGAGTAAGTTCCACCCATCAGTCAGTCACTCCAGCCCTGACCCTGGGGACCCTGGCATAACCCAGAACCAAGGGAAGCCCCCCCCATCACACCAGGCAAGCATAGGGTGGTCAGGATGCCCAGGGGCGGTGATCATGCCCGTTCAACGATCCCTCCATCCTAGCCTCTGGAAGAAGGTGGTCTCTGCCTCTGGCTGACCAACAGCAGCTTGGGCTTTTAGGCCTCACTGAATTTATCCACCAATGGTGACCAGCCCTAATGCCTGGACAGCCATAGTCACACGTGTGTGTGTGTGTACATGTGTGTGTGTATGCGCACACGCATGTGCAGTGATTAAGATTCACAGCTCAAGGTCAGCCTAAGCCAAACCCAGGGCATACTCTCCTGAGGCCCAGGACAAGGCCACCACTGCCAGGAAGTTTTTCTGGTAGCACAGACCTGCCCACTCCCCTTCCTCTGAACTTCTGGAGTTTTGGCCTTCAAAACTCAGGGTCTTTCTAGTCTTGTCATGATTATTGGCAATAAGTGGCACCTCCCAGTACCTCAGAGTTTACAAAACACTTCCAGGGCCTAATTTCATGAGCTCTTCTGTGGGTAGAGCAAGGCTCAGTGAGAAGCCATGCGTGCTCGGGTTCTCAAGACAAAGGTTGGTGGGGCCGGGGCTCAAATCTCAGTGCTGGCACTGATCTGCTGTGGGACTGTGAGCAAGTTACACAACCTGGCTGGGCCTGAGGACAGGAAGAGAGCAAAAGCATAAACCAGGAGGAGAAGATCTCCTGAGGGATTCTTCTGTGCTGCTTACTAAGTGCTCTGCAGGTATTATTTTAACCTCACAATAAGCCTCCTGGGTAGGCCCTATTATTACCCTGTTATACAGAAGATGATGATGAGGCATAGTTAAGTACCTTGCTCATAAGTTAAGTACCTTGCTCAAGGTCTCTCAAGCGGATGGGATTCCCGCCCCCAGGGACCCCAGAAAGAAGAGGTGTGGGGTTATCTAGGAACCAGGAGAGAGGAGCACCTTCTAGCCTAATAGAGTGACTCCGGGAGCGGCCCAGGCTCCCAGCATGAGGAGGACGCCCACTCGACCTTTTCCACAGCAGGGAAAACTGGTGGCAACCTCAAAGTCCAACCACAGGAAGGCCCAGAGATTCATGCACTTACTGAAATCTTTGAAATGCTATGGAGAAGTGTTCGGGTGTAACATCAAATGAAAGAAGCAAGCAGCACACATTCTGCACCAGCTCAATGTTATTTAAAATACACACACACACACACACACGCACACACACACACGGAGAAAATATAGCAGAACATTAACATTAACAGTGGGTAGGGGCCCTGGACAAAGGTGGGTAGAGGGGTAGAGCCAAAGACCACTCTCCACTGATGGCTTCCCGACCTCCAGGAAGACCACATCGGTGCCTCAGTTTCCCCATCTATAAAGTAGAGAACATAGAGGGTTTACTTCTCACAGTGCCCGGAACAAAGCATGAGTTCAACAAATATTGGCTGTTTTGAATAACCAGAATCTTGGAGGGCAGGTCCCCTCAGGGGTCAGCAGTTGGCTGAAGCACCTCCTCCCACAGCAGGCCTCCCTGGCAGCCCTTGCTGGCATATCTGCAGGGCTTATCTCCCTGGCAGCCCTTGCTGGCATATCTCCCATGGTGCCATGGTAGCTCCTTCCACTATGGGCATGTCTGCTTGAGAGAAAGCCAAGCTGGACTGGACCCCTCAGTCTCTGGGTGGCCTTAGAATTGGACAGCAGTGACCTCAGGAAGAATTTTCCTCCATCTCCCATTCAAAAATCCTTTGGGCTCTGATGCTTCTGTAGGGTGATTCTCCAGGTGAGGGTTGGGAGAGGTTTTCCGGGTGGCTCTCTTGTCCCCAGCCCAGGTGACCACCTCTATCCCTCTCTCTCTCTGGCACAACAGAGTAGCATTTGTTGGCAGCACTTTGTGCCTTTTCCATTTTCTCCTTTGGAAAACAAATTAGAAGCCAGCTGAGTCTGACCTCCTCCCCACCGCCCCCCCACAACCCTCCAGGCCCCCAGGGGCAGGAGACCCTCTCTGCCTCCTCCCTGGACAACAGGCCTGGTGGAGAACCCCAGAGGAGGGGCCCTGTGAGCTGGCTGTTGCCATGGCAATGGCAGCCCTGGAATTTGACGGCTGGGGCCCAGGAGTGGGGGTGGGGAGCTAGTATAGGCTATGCTAGGGGCAAGGAGGAGGGTCCAGGGGCCCAGGAAAGCTAAGAAGAGCAACGCAGGGCAGGGGTCCAGGGTCCCCTCCATGGCCTCAGTTTCTCCATCTGTAAAAGAGGGAGAGAGAGGCATGGGACTTAAGATCTCTCTTTCTACCTCTAATCCAAATCGAGACATGGATAAGGGCTAGGGGTATGGGACCCAGCCAGGACAAGGCCAGATGCTCCCTTTGATGGACAGGGACCCCAGGGCACAGGGACTCAATCCAAGGGTCACACAGGAAGTCCAGGGTAGTGGCAGGACTAGGTTCTGGGGTATGTGGTCTGTCCACTCTGGCTTCCCTATTTTGCTAAAGGAGAGGACAAGGGTGCCTGCCTCATGGTAGCGAGAAGAGGATCCCCAAGAATGGTAATAGCTGGGCCCACAGTGCTGAGACAGCAGATAATGTGCCCACCCTCAGAAACCCCTGGTCTTTCTGGATCCAGAGGGCTGGCAGAGGGCCTGCCCCCATCCCGCCTGCTGCGCCAGGCTGCAGCGAGTATTTTTTTTTTTTTTTTTTTTGAGACGGAGTCTCGCTCTGTCGCCCAGGCTGGAGTGCAGTGGCCGGATCTCAGCTCACTGCAAGCTCCGCCTCCCGGGTTCACACCATTCTCCTGCCTCAGCCTCCCGAGTAGCTGGGACTACAGGCGCCCGCCACCTCGCCCGGCTAGTTTTTTGTATTTTTTAGTAGAGACGGGGTTTCACCGTGTTAGCCAGGATAGTCTCGATCTCCTGACCTCGTGATCCACCCGTCTCGGCCTCCCAAAGTGCTGGGATTACAGGCTTGAGCCACCGCGCCCGGCCTGCAGCGGGTATTTTTAAACGGGTGTCTGCCCCTCTCCGCCTTCCTGCCTGCCCTCTCCAGGAACACAGTGAATTCTGCTGCCAGCCCTCCATCCACTTGGGCCAAGCCTGAGTGGGTGCTAGCTCCACGGTCTTACTCTCTGCCTCCACCTCCAGGACAGCCAGGGCAATGTCCAGGGCCTCCTCCAGCTATGATACTCTAGGCTCAGAGAGGGGATGGGGCTTGCCCAAAGTCACACAGTACAGACAAGGACTTTGGGAATGTTGTGCCACCTTCCAGAGCCCAGCAAGATCTCTGGGGCCACTCCAGGCTCTTCTGTTCATCCCTCTGCCACTGCCCCTCCACAGTCACAGCCTCGATCCCCTCAGCTGACCTTCACACCCACCCTAGAAAGATACTCCAATTCTGACCAAGTAATTCCTCACCTTAAAACCAACCATCCGGAAAAAAACAGAGTTGCAGCCATAACTCACATTACACACCAGGATAAATTCCAAACCGATCAAGGATTTAAATGTAAAACAAAACAAGAAAACTGAAAATACCAGAGAAAAAATATGAGATAATTGCTTTATAACCTTGGAGTGGGAAAGGCCTTTCTAACTATGACTCCAAATCCAGAAGCAACAAAATAAAAGCTTAATAAAGTAGAACACATAACAAAACCTTCTGCATGGTAAAAATATAAACAAAGTCAAAAGTCAAGTGATAAATCAGGAAAAAAATATTTGCAACTCATATGCCAGACAAAGAACTAACTTCCCGAATATTTAAAAGGTTCCTAGAAACTGATAAAAACAAAAGGCCAACAACCTAACAGAAAAATAGACAAAGGATATGAACCACTCACAGAAACAGGAATCCATATGTCTCTTCGAGATAGAAAAAGATTCTCAACCTTACTCATTATAAGATAAATACAAATTAAAATACACTATCAGACCTATCAGATTGGGAAAATATCCAAAGGTCTGAGTTGGTGAGACTGTGGGGAAATGGGCCTCTTACCTACTGCTGATGGCAGACCCCCATGGACAGGAGCAAAATGAGAATCACATTTACCCTCTATCCTAGCACTCCTAAGAAATGACCTACAAACAAGCTTGTTCACTGCAGCACTGTTTGTAACAGCAAAAGACTGAAAAAACCTAAATATCGGTTAATATGTGGTTGCATACAGTTTGGTATTCCGCAAAGTGGGACACCATGCAGTACAAAAAAGAATATGAGGCCAGGCATGGTGGCTCATGCCTGTAATCCCAGCACTTTGGGAGGCTGAGGCAGGCGGATCACCTGAGGTCAGGAATTCAAAGCCAGCTAGGCCAACATGGTGAACTCTCATCTCTACTGAAAATACAAAAATTAGCTGGGCAAGGTGGCACACACCTGTAATCCCAGCTACTCGGGAGGCTGAGGCACAAGAATTGCTTGAACCTGGGAGGCAGAGGTTGCAATGAGCTGAGATGGCACCACTGCACTCCAGTCTGGGTGACAGAATTAGACTCTGTCTCAAAAAAAAAAACAACCCAAAATACAAAAACCAAAACAAAAAAAAAATGATATTAAGTATAACGAGCAAGGGGCAGAGCAGTGTGCTACCATCTGTGCGGAGGAAGGGAACAGACGATGAATTTGCTGGTGTTTGCAGATAAAAGGATTCACAGACACTACCAGCTGGGTGGCCTGGGGTCAGGCAGGGTAGGAAATAGGCAGCTAGGTGAGAAGGAGACTTTCTATCCTTTTGGATTTTTCCTAATCATGTGAATATATCATCTATTCAAAATATTAAATATATAAATTTAAAAAAAATCCACCTTGCAATCAGGCCCCTGCTGCCCACTCCAGCCTCATGTCTCATCTCTGAACAGCCTTTGCACCTCTCTTCTTTCTTCTCCATCTTGCCTCTCTGGGCTCCCTCCATGAGTCTCTCTCCTAGACCTTCTGGGCTCCCCTGGCCTCGGGGTATCTCTGCCCCAGCCCAGACCCTGCCCTGGTGACACAGGCCTGATATTCCTGTCTGAGTCTGTGTCTGCCTCCTCATAGCTGGAGCACAGCCTGTGTTCCCAGCCTACATATAGAGGACCAGGTTCCAAGGTGGTTGGTCCTCCTTGAACGAAGATTACACTGGAGAACAGGGGGCACTGCCTTGGAGCCCCAAGTTTGGAGCCTTTGTCTTTGCCTTCCCTCTTCTGTTTCCACATTGGTCTCCTCTGAGACAGTTCCAGTCTCACATGTGGTGTTCCTCCAGGAAGCCCTCCCTGCCCAAATCACATTCAGAGAGGGGTAGAACTGTCCAATTCCTCCTTCAAGCCAAAACCCCAACCCCTGCCTTAGGTTGAGCGACCTCAGGGCTGGGCTTTGAGCTTCAAAGTGAGTCCCCAGCCTGGAGGAAGGTCCTGGGGTCAGAAGTCACTGGGTGACTCTGGCAATCCTGCCCCTCTCTGGGCCTCCATCTGTACAGCCAGGAACACAGACCAGCTGCTCCAGAGTCGGTGATGGGCAACTTTAAAGCAGGGTGGGGATTTCTGCTAGCAAAACTCCCCCAGAGCCTCCAGCCTGCAGAGTCCCATCCCTCCTGCACAGCCCCACTCCTTTCCTTTGGACAGCTGCCCGTGGGGAAACTCCAAGCCTCCCTCAGGGAGCTCAGATCATCCCCCTACCAAAGAGGATTATCTGGGCTACTCTCAGTGACTCCATCCTCTTCTCTCCATCCCCGGGGCTCTTCCTCAGCCAGCTAGGTCAACTTCCCTCCCTCCCTTCCAACTTGTTTTACAGCTTCCCACTGATCCCCAGTGGTCTGTGGTCCAGTCCAGCCACCACAGACATTATCACATCAAATTCTCACCATAACCCTATAATAGGTACCATAATCATCATCCCCATTTTACAGGTACATAAACTGAGCCACAGAGGGGCTAAGTACTAACATGTGAGTACTTAGCTTTTACAGTGAATAATTACCCAGGACTACCCACAAAGCTAAGAGGAACAGTAGGATTTGAAGCAAAGTCATCTGGCTTCGGTCTGTTCTAACCATTACACTAACCCAGCTGGATATGAGATCAAGTACTTGTCCCCCAAGACTCTCAATGACCTGGCCCTTGCTGACTCACCAGCATCAAACTTCCCCACCTTTACCACACTCTGGTTGCATCATGTTCTGGCCATAGTAGTTCCTCCAACCCATCGCATTCTTACATCCTGGGCCTTTGCACATGCTGGTCTCTCTGCCATGTGTAGCTTCCTATTCTATGTTTGGCAACTTCTTACTCATCAGACATTTTTGGTGGCCAAAGAAGTGGGAGCCTAGGCTGTATGGTGGGCCAGGAAGGCTGGTCACTAAGCGGTGCAAGGCCTAGGTCCTGAAGGGCCTCAGACCTGCCAGGCTCAGAGCTCAGTCTTCCTCCTGCCAACACTTGTTCATACTCTTCCTTTTACACACTCCAAACTCTGGGGAATTCCTTCCTGATTCTAACCTAACTCACTCACTCTACAGGAGTCAAGAGGATTCCTGGACCTCTGGAGAATGTGCTCCTGCCTGTCCACTGTCAGTGTGACTGAGCTGGGCTGAGACAGGGTGCACATTCTGGGAGCGTAGCTGGTTGCCAGCTCCCACCTCCCTCAAAGAGCCTGTGTCCTTCCAGGTGGCAGCAGGGGGCAGGCAGGATCTTCCCACCACGCCAACAGGTTGTCCTCCTGATCAAGTGGGGCCCAGCCAGCTCCAGGCCCCAGGTAGGGGGTGCCGTCTGCTCATAGGAGCACCAAGGATGGGTGGTGTGCTCCATCATCCTGGCTGCGTCTGGAGACCTGGCCCCCAACAGAGTTTACCCCTGCCCAGGGAGCCTGGCTGGTTGCCCTTCTAAGCCTGCAGAGACACTGAAGGGAGAGGCTTGTCTCACTCTAACACCTCTCATCAGGGAGGGCTTCCCTCTGCACACAACAGAGATTTCCTGACTGAGTCCTGAGAGCTCCATGGAAGTACATGGGGTGAGATGTGGTCCAGGGGGCAGACATGACCCTACTTTCACTTAAATCGATGAGATTGGCCTGCTTTATGCTTCTGTGTCAAGATTCCTCTAGAAGAAAACGTTCCACTATTTTTATTTTTATTCATTTATTTATTTATTAATTTTTGAGACGGAGTTTCATTCTTGGTTGCCCAGGCTGGAGTGCAATGGTGCGAGCTCGGCTCACTGCAACCTCTACCTCCCGGGTTCAAGGAATTTTCCTGCCTCAGCCTCCCGAGTAGCTGGGATTACAGGCATGTGCCACCATGCCCAGCTAATTTTTGTACTTTTAGTAGAGATGTGGTTTCACCATGTTGACCAGGCTGGTCTTGAATTCCTGACCTCAGGTGATCCACCCGCCTCGGCCTCCCAACCTCGGCCTCCCAAAGTGCTGGGATTACAGCCGTGAGCCATGGCACCCAACCAAGTTCCACTATTTTTAAAAGCTTCGATATTACCACTCTGGGATCAAGTCTAGGCTTTCAGGCCTGGCCTTTAGGAACCCCCGGGGCCCACCTGACCTCTCCAGAACCAGGGAGCTTTCATGGTACCCCAGACACACCAGGGTTTCTCCATCACAGGCCTCTGCCTTTGCAGTTCTCTCTGCCTGGAGGACCTTGACTCATTTCTGCCTATCAAGGTCCGGCTAGTCCTTCAAGATTCCAGCCACTGCCCTAAGTTAGCCTTCCCTGCCCTCACCCTTCTTGGCCTCCTTTGACCCCCAGTTCTCAGATGGGGCTTCTTGGGGCAGGAACCCCTTCTCCTTCACCCTGCAGCCCCCATGCTAACCCTGCACATACAGGCACCAGCGGGCCACAGTGCAATTGAATTTTAAAGGTTCCCCTGGGTTCCCCCAACTCACCACTCAGAGCTTATTTCAGAGTGAATTATCCACAACTAGTCAGAAAAGTTAGGAGCAGCTGTGCAGTCAGCGCTCAGTCAGTCCACCAGTGACAGTGAACACCCCAGTTCTCAGTCAAGTGGCTGGGATGTCCCCATGGGAGCAAGGTCTGCTCCCAGGCAGGAAGTGGCCTGGGCCCTCTCCCCACTAACCAGGCTCTGGCATCCACTGCCCAGCCCCGCCCCTTGCTGGACACTCAGAGGGTGGTACAGGAGCAAACTGCTCTGTTCACATCTCTCCAGAGAGATAATGCCTGTTTATGTTACTTGTTGACATCCAGCTGCCCCAATCTAATCCAACTTTGCTGTCATCAAAGCTTGCTCCAGGGAAGGTCTCAGGCTCAGTCCTCACTGCTGATACCTGCACAGATGTCTTTGTGGGTATGGAAATCTGCTGGGGATTGAAAAGAGAGAGAGAGAGAGAGAATGTGTGTGTGTGTGTGTGTGTCTGTGTGTGTGTGTGTGTGTGTGTGTACAATGCCTATATGCTGTGCTCCTCAGGCTTTGCCTGTGCTGAGATGGGCAGGGGTTTGCTGTCAGCTGACAGGGGTTTGCTGTCAGCTGACCCCACAGCATGGGAACTGTTGTTTCAGTGTGCCCCCCTCCAGCCCGCAGGCTCCACCAGGGCTCCTCTCTACATCTCCAGCCCAAGCACAGGGCCCAGCCCTGGAACGAAATTTCTTCCCCAGCACCCACAGCCCAGGCCTGGCCACACAGGAAGCGACCTGATGACTGAGGCCTAAGAGTTCAACTCATGGGACAGGACTCAGGGCTAGGGGCCCAGAGGGAGACAGGGCAGGAGGCTGGGGGTGGGGGAGGTTTGGGCTGGCTGCGGGTCTGGGCCTCTCTGGGCTCTTTCTCCAAATATGGAAGGTTTTTTTGTCTCCATTTGAGTCACGTCGGCCATGGCCCAAGAGATCTGCTTTCCAGATACAGCGAATGGGACTGTACCACACTGCCTGGCCTGCTGTCTCCCCTTCCCCTCCCCGTGGCCCATTCCTGCACCTTCCCCAACTCCTGGGCCAAGTTCTCTCTGCCAGCAGAAAGCCCAGCACCCACCTCAGCTGCTTTCCAGCAACAAGAGAAGGGTCCCTGGGCCCATAAAGGGAGGAAACACTCATTCCCTCTGTGCCTGTCACCTCCTCCCACTCCTCAAGGGCCCCTCAAGTGCAACTGAGCCATTCAACTAATATTTACTGAGCAACTACTATGTGCTGGTTCCTGGGACTCAGACCAGGGACTGTGAATCCAATAGGATCACTATGTCCAAAGAAAAATCCACCCTTTCTTCCTGTGCCCACCTTGGTGATGGCACTACCCCCCTCACCCAGGCAGTCCTAAAAGCCAGGGGCCTAAGCAAGGGTTCTGGAGCCAGACCATCTGGGTCTGAACTCCAACCCAGTGAGACTATCCTGGTTTGAATACCACCTCTCTCTTTCTGGGCTCTGTGATCTGAGCTAAGCACCCTCACCTTCTCTGGGCCTGTGTCTGCTTCCCACTCCACCACCAATCAGTGCCAACTAGGGATAGCACCCTTTGCCCATCTGCCAGCTTCCACTTGCCTGGTCCCCAGGGCAGCAGCAATGCAGGGCTAGGCATAGGCATGGGTGGTAAAGGGAGCTGAGAGGAGCCTGGGCGCTCCCCCAGGGCAGGGCTTAGCTGTCCTCCTCCTGCCTCCCCCACATTATTTATTTAACAAATGTGTACTGAGGCTCTACCTCGTGCCAGGAACAGGAGGGCTTGGCATGTGTGGATCCACCTGACCAGAACCAAGCATTGGGTCACAGGGCAAACTGGGGGCTCCCACCCACATCTCCACACCCTAGAGCCTTAGAGGTCTGTTACCCTGAAGCAGAGAGGAGCTGCAATCACTGTGTATCCTGGGACAGAGGTGGTTCCTGACATCTGGGCTGGGAAGCTGAGGGGGACTCTGCCCTACACGGCCCTTTTCCTAAGGCCAGTCCCTGGCCAGGGTCTCTGTCTGGCTCTCTCAAGGGAGGCAGGGTGACACAGGCGGTCAGAAGAGATGAGAGACAGGCAGAGAAGCAAGACCCAGGGAGGAGAGCAGGGCAAAGGACAGAGGACAGAAGGAGAGAAAAAAGCAGGGAGCCTCCGTGAGAGGAAGGCCTGGTGTGAGCGGCTGGAACAAAGATGCAGATGCCCAGGGGGCCAGCAGAGACCCTCCACTGCCCAGGCCCTGTGTCCAGGTGATGAGATGGGGCAGGCCGGGCCCGCCCTTCTCCTACTCCTCCACCAGCCTTGGGGCCAGACCCAGGACTATTTTTAGCTGGGGCTGAATTTAGCCATTCCCTCGGAAATTCCTCACCCGCCCCAGGCAACGCCCCCGCTGGCCTTGGGGAGCAGCCTGGAAGCGGCGGGTCCAGGCCAGAGGGAAGGAGGGGCCCAGGAGCAGCAGGAGCCTGGAGGGCGCTCAGGCATCTGATAGGGAAGCAGGCTTTCTGCTCAGTCCCCCAGTGTGAGGCACTCCTCTCCCTACAGCACGGCCCTCCTCTTCTTCAGGAAGGCTCCAGGGTTGTGGGGCCACAGAATAGCACTGGTCTCAGGATCTACAGTACAGATATCACAAGGTTCTTTGACTCTGACTACAGGACCCACCACGAGGGCTGCTGGCAAGGATGCCTGCCTGTGGACCTACCAGTCCCCCTCCCCCAGCTCCGGAAAGCCTGCATATTCTAGAGCTCTGCTGGGACTCTGGAGGACTCCCACTTCACAGATGGGGAAACCAAGGCAGAGGGACTTGTCTTAGGTTAGAGCCAGCAAGGCAGCCCAAGCCTGCTCTTTCGCTCCCTTCCATGCTCCCTCCATCAGGCCTCTCCCAGGAGGGCTGGACTGCAGGGGCGGCCTGGAGCTCTGCAGCTCTGCAGGGACCCCCTTAGAGGCAGGGCACTTCCACTGGAGCAGAGGGTTTGAGGTCAGACAGGAAGCTTACTGGGCACAGAGGCAGGGCTCACAGCCACCTCACTCATTCAGAATACAGAGGAAATTTCTGCCCAGATGAGAGGTGAGTCCTGCTCCCCCAACCCCGTTTCTGATAGAGCCCCTGAACCTAAATTCGAATTTCCAGATTCTACCTCCAAATTGTCTTCCCAGTCAGTTCTCCCCTCGCCAGCTCCACATCCTCTGCTACCTAAGCTCAGGCTACTCATGTTCCCAGACCCTCAAGTCCGATCATCACCTCACAACCAGAGGATGCTATGATGTGCAAAGCTGGCAGTGCTCCCAGCCCTTCCTCTCCCAGGAAGGGAGAGGGGAGCTGGCAGAGGAGAGGTCCTTTGCCCAGGCCATTTAACTCGGCACTTGAGGCTTTCAACCTGGCTCCTGCCCACCTCTCCCCAGGTTCTCTGGTCAAACTGAGACCTCCCTGCCCCTCTTGGCCTCAGACACATACAGGGGCTTCCCTTTCCTGCCCTGGCTCAGACAAGTTCCTTAAAATGCCATGTGAACCACATCACTGCAGTTCTCAAGAACTCTCAGTGGCCCCTTACACAGTGTGAGGTTGGAGCAATGCTGAGATGCATGGGGAGGATTTCTGGCCCTGGTCCACTACTGTGTGGCCTTGGGCAAGGCCCCTTGCTGGGCCTCAGTTTCCCCATCTGAATGATGCAGGGATGAGGAAGGCTAGAAAACATGGCTGGTTTCTAAGGGTCTTTCCAGGTAGACAGTTCCGGCATTAAAGGCCCTGGCCCTTTTCTTCCTCCTCCTGCCCTTTTGGCCTGCCAAGAAGTTGGACATCTCATCACCAGGCCCTATCCCAAGGAGACAGGGGAAGACGGGGGACACCAAGAAACCCCTGAGTGAGACCTCAGTGATGCAGGCAGCTAAGAAAGATGGAGCTATCGGGACCTATATTGGGGGAAGGTGTCCCTCCCCATCCATCCACCCCTTCCCTTCCACATCTGCTCCTTAACCTCCAGTGCCCTGTCCTGGGAAAAGACTGAATGTTTGTCCAAGGGGTTGGGGAGTGGGGTCCCAGCAGTCCCTGGAGGCCTGGCTGTGGGGCTGGCTGGCAGCCAGGAACCCTGCCTCCCCCCTTCCTGCTCCACAGCGCTGCGAGGGAGCAGGGCCTGCTCACCCCCTGGGAACCAATAAACAGGAAACAGACACCAACCTTGTGTTTGCTCCCTCCGCCTGGCCCCTCCATCACACTGCCCCCACTGCCCTCCCACTGGCCCCCGACCTGCTGCATCTCTCCAGACCCCAGAGCCTCAGGACCACAGGATGTCAGAACCAAGAAGTCACAATTTCAAAATCACAAATAAAATCAAGAGGTCTGCACTCTTGGAAAAGAACCCAGAATCCTTCATCTTGAAACCACAGGATTCTAGACTCTGAGAGTGACAATCTCAAAAGCATACACTAAGTGGCCACATTTCTGAGAGCTGTCTGGAGCCAGTGCCCTGGGCTGAGCACTCCAGAAGCATTCTCTTTTTGGCCCTCATAATAACTCCTTAGTGCCCTCATTCTACAGCGCAGGAAACTAAGGCTCAGAGTTGGGATCAGATGACTTGTTAATATCACCCAGCAAGGGGTCAGAGTCAGTTGTGATTTTAACCCTTATCAGTCTGAACCCAAAGCCCACCAGGCACACACACTCAGACTCTCTGAGCCTCACGGGCCGCTTCCAGTGAGGGGCAGCTTTGACGCAGAGAGGGCTTTGCCTCTGCTCTCCTCCGCGTGTGGGCTGAGCTATCCTGGACGTGTCCCAGGGTGGGGTTGGTGGCAACAAAAGTAGAGGGGGAGCTGGAGAGAGGAGCAAGGACAGTGGGCATGTGGCTCAGCCTCCGGTCCTGGTTTCTCCCTCCTCCCCACCTCCAGAGAACCAGGCTCGGAGCCACTGACTATGTGGGTGTAGCCAGGCCCCAACCTGCCCTCCTGTCTAGAGCTTTGTCTTCTGCTTCAGGGCTGGAAAGAGGTGCCCAGCAGCCAAGAATCTTAGAATCATAAAACCTTAGCATCTCAGTCATGAGGGGAGGAGGTAACATTTCTTGAGCATTTACTGTGTGCCAAGCCCTCTTGGCATGCTTTCACTTAATCTCAGCAGCAGGGTGGGTGCGGTGGCTCACGTCCGTCATCCCAGCACTTTGGGAGGCAAAGACGGGAAGATTATTTGAGCTCAGGAGTTCAAGACCAGCCTGGGCAACGTAGTGAGACTTTGCCTCTACTAAAAGTAAAAAAATTAGCCAGGCATGATGGCGCCCGCCTGTGGTCCCAGCTCATTGGGAAGTTGAGGTGGGAGGGATTGCTTGAGTCCAGGAAGTCAAGGCTGCAGTGAGCCATGATTGACCCATTGCACCCTAGCCTGGGTGACAGAGTGAGACCCTGTCTGAAAAAAAAAAAAAAATTATCTTTTTTTTTTTTTTTTTTTAAATTTGAGACGGAATCTCACTCTGTCACCCAGGCTGGAGTGTGGAGTACAGTGGTACAATCTTGGCTCATTGCAACTTCCACTTCCCGGGTTCAAGCAATTCTCCTGCCTCAGCCTCCTGAGCAGGTAGGACTACAGGTGCACGTCACCACGCCCTGCTAGTTTTAAAAATTTTTTTAATTTTTTTTATTTTTAGTAGAGATGGGGTTTTACCATATTGGCCAGGCTGAGTCTTGAACTCCTGACCTTGTGATACGCCCGTCTCCCAAAGTGCTGGGATTACGTGCATAAGCCACCGTGCCTGGCCGAAAAACAAAATAATCTTAACAATAATCCTCTGTGGAGTGAGGGGATACTGCCGCCATTGACTACAGCCTCAGGGGAGTAGGTAAGTGCTTGCCTGGGTCTGAAAGCCAGCGTGCGCAGAGATGGCATTCTGGATAGCACCCTTCACCCTCCACATACCACCTCCCTGAAGCCTCCCTAGGCTTCTCAGGGATGAAGGGACCTGACAGGTCCTCTGGTCAGACAGCATCAATGCCACCAATTCCCACGTGGAGCTCCCAGCACATGGGATGAGGGTGTTTCTTTCCTTCTGCCGCTAGGCTCTCAGTTCTGCCCTCAGCTGTGGCAGCCTGGCAGAGACGTGACCCTCAACCCCTCCCTCGGTGCTGACCTTCCCTCCTTGCCCTGGATTTAAATTATCCTATCAACTGCCCTTCTTGAGAGTGGCCTCATCCCACTTCCAGTCATCAAAACTACGGCCTGCCACCTCTGGAAGCCAGGCCTGGCCCCAGAACACACTGGCACTTCTGCCCCTGCCCCACCAGGCCTGGGCTCTGCCTGCTTCTGGACCTCACCCACCTCAGGAGGCTAGGACCCTTGGTGAAAGCTCCTGGCAAGGAGGGATGGTGTCCAAGTTTTCTCACTGCCCAACACGGGGCTCAATGATTGACTGCTAAATGAATGAATGACAAATGAACATGGAAAGAAATGGCAAGTTAAATGCAGTGGGCCTGAGTTAGAAGGTTCTGCCCCAGGACCAGTACCAGCTGGGGACTCTGATTCTCAGGAACCAACAACCTGGTCCTTTGCCTATCTGCAGTAGGCAGAATAATGGCCCTGGCATTACATCCTTATGCTAATCCTCAGAACCTGTGAATACGTTACCTTACATGGCAGCAGGGACTTTGCAGGTGTAATTAAGGATTCTGAGATGGGAAGATTATCAAATTATCAGGTGGGCCTAATGAATCACAAGGGTTCTTAAAGAGGAGGAAGGAGGCCGGGAGCAGTGGCTCACACCTGTAATTCCAGCACTTCGGGAGGCTGAGGTGGGTGGATCATGAGGTCAAGAGATAGAGACCATCCTGGCCAACATGGTGAAACCCCATCTCTACTAAAAATACAAAAATTAGCTGGGCATGGTGACGCGTGCCTGTAGTCCCAGCTACTCAGGAGGCTGAGGCTGGAGAATTGCCTGAACCAGGGAGGCGGAAGTTGCAGTGGGCTGAGATCGTGCCACTGCACTCCAGCCTGGCGACAGAGCAAGACTCTGTCTCAAATAAAAAGAAAAAGAAAAAAAGAGGGAGGAAGGAGGTATGGGGTGAGCAAGAGATTTGAAGATGCTAGGGAAGATGGGGGAAGGGGCCACAGGCCAAGGAGTGCTGGCAGCCAGGAGAGGCTGGTAAAGGCAAAGGCGTTGATCTCTCCAGGGCCGCCAGAGGTGGGCAGGCCTGTCAGCACCTGGATCTTAGCCTAGTGAAACCCTTCATTCAGACTTCTGACCTCCAGACTGGAGAGCAGGAGATCTGTGTTGTTTTCAACCACTAGATGTGTGTAGTTTGCTACGGCAGCAACAGGACACTAATATACCACCCAGACCTCTGCAATCAGCACAGGTCTTCCCACCTCAGGTGCACTCTGCACTCCCCTCTCAACCTCTTCCTGCCTGGCAACTTCTCCAAGCTCCACTGGAAAGAAACCAGAGGAAGTTTTGTTTGTCTGGTTTTTGCTTTTTGTTTTGAGACCAGGTCTCACTCTGTCGCTCAGGCTAGAGTGCAGTTGGGCAATCACAGCTCACTGCAGCCTCAACCTCCTGGGCTCAAGCCATCCTCCCACCTCAGCCTCTCGAGTAGCTGGGACCACAGGTCTGTGCCACCACACCTGTTTTTTATTTTTAATAGAGACAAGGTCTCCCTGTGTTGCTCAGGCTGGTCTTGAACTCCGGGGCTCAAGCAATCCTCTCACTCAGCCTCCCAAAGTACTAGAATGACAGGGGTGAGCCACCACGCCGGCTCAGATAAAGGTTTACTGTCCCGTCAACTGCAACACCACACTTCTGGACAGGCCCCAGAGTGAGCACCAAAGTCTGCCACAAGTGTGGAGAAAGACCCTATCTGGGGGTGGGGGGAATCCTAGAGCAGGAGCCGATGGTGGGAAAAGCAGGTGCAGGGCAGACCCGGGCCTGAGTCCCGGCACCACTCTGAACCTGCCTTCTCAGCAGCCTAGTGGGGTGGTGGGTCCCTGCCTGCCAGCACTTCATTCTGCAGCCGAGATCCTGCTCAGGACTGGGTCCTTTCCCAACAGCCCTGGGAGGAGGTTTATCCTAGTGCCCGAGAGCAAGGACGGCTCTGTGGCTCTGAGAGGGGATAGAACTTATTGAAGGCCTCACAGTAGGAAGGTCGTAGGGCAAAGCTGGACCGCAGGTCTCCTGACTCCTAGTGCAGACACCAGGCTGTCCCTAGTGAACCCTAGAGCTACTGGAAGTTGGGGTCCTGGAAGTCCCTCCAGGGGGCTCAGCCACTCTGGTTGGGGCCCCAAACCCCTGCATCTCATGGGCTGAGGTTCACTTACTGCACATAGCCCAGCAGCCTGATAGTTTTCCTCTGTGTCTGTCTCTCACAACCCCCAGAATGCCCCAGAGACCCTGGGAGGTGAGAATTAGAGGGAGGACATTGTGGGGGGAATCAACTCCCATGGGGAGACATCAGTTCCAATAGGCTCCTGCTTCCCAGGGGACCCAGGGCCCCCATTTCAGGGCCTGCCAGCAAGGCGCCAGGCTGCCTGGGCACATTTCCCAGTAAGTACACCAAGGCTTCAAGCCTTTCTGGGAAACACTGGCTCCCCCTTCCCCCACCCTGCCACCACCATCCCTGCCAACTCTGCTTAGTGGGAACTCTGTGGGACCAATGTATGGTCTAGGAGTCAGGACACCTGGAGCCAAATCCCATACTCAAGCTTTGGGGCCTTGGGCAGACCCTGCCCACTCCGGGCCTGCTTCTTTATTGGACTATTGGAGCCATGGCAATGCCCACCTAGCTGGAGGATCAGACGGGAGGGATGGGGCTATCTTGGGGGCCTGGGGGAGGCATGAGCTCCCTGTCCCAGGAGACATGCATGCTGGAGCTAAATGGGTATCATGGTGGCTGCAGAGGAGATACCAGTGGGATATGGCCCTGTCACCTGCCTCACTGGGACCCTGTGGCGGCTCCACTCTCCTAGCCTTTCAGCCAAGCCAATGTGGGTCTGCAGGGGGTGGCCAGTGTAGCCCAAAGCCCAGTCCACCCTGGGGACTTTGTCGAACTCCACCTCCCCACCCTAAGTGACCCCTCACACATACTGCCCAGCCATGTGAGAAGTTGTAGCTCTGTGTTCACCTTGAACATCAGGGTCCAGGCCTTTGAGGAGCCCCTGGGGCTGCAACAGAAACCCACCACCCCACCATCTCTGCCTGGGCCCCAGCCACTGTCATTTCTTGTCCAGATTATTCCAGTAGCCTTCTGACTGGCCTCACAGCCTCCACCTGGCCCTTGCAATCTACCCCCACAGAGCAGCCAGAGCAGACCCGTGAACGCATAAGTCAGACCAGGCCACTATTCCACTCAGAACCTTCCAACAGCGCCTGCCCCGTCTCACTTTGAGTACGTGCTCAAGTCCTCCTATTGGCCTACACGATCTTCCTCACCCTAACCCACCTCTGATCTTCTACTTCTCTGCTCCATCACACAGTCCTCTTGACTGTTTCTCAAACACCTCAGTGCCTTTGCACCTGCTGTTCCTCTCTGCCCAGAATGCTGTTTGCCTCAGCCACCTGACCTGCTCCCTCACTTCCTCCAGGCTTCTGCTCAAATGTCACCTCCTCAGACAGGCATTCCTGATCTCTTGATCTAAAGTACCCCCACCCTGTCATTCTCTACTCCCTTATCCTGCTTTATTTTTCTCCCAGCCCCTACCACTCCCTGACACAGAATGTCTCCATTTACAGACAGGCCTCCTCCCTAGTCTGGAAGCTCCACAAGGGCAGGCCTTTGTTTTGTTTGTTGCTGTATTCCCAGGCCTAGAAGGCCTGACATGTCTCATTGCTCAGACAGTATTTGTTCAATGGATGAATGTATTACCTTATCAAGGGCCACCCAAGTCTCTGAAACAAACTCTTACTGCACACAACCTGCCATATTCCTTTCCATCTCCTAGCCTCTGCTCATGCTGTGCCCTCTTCATAAAGCCCCTCCCTCTCTCTCAGTATTCAAGGTCAAGCTCAAGCAGAGCCTCTTCTAGGAAGTCCCTCGGCCAGTTTCCAGGCTAGTCCCTCAATATCCTAAGCCCCTTCGTGTTGGCTTCTAGATCCTACACTCTCTGTGTGTCTCAGCTCCCAGGAAGCCTGGGGGTGCCTCCACCCTACTGCAGGGCAGCAATGTGTAGCCTGAAAGATCATAGATGGGAGGGAGGGAGGGAAGCAGGAGGGGCAAGTCCCTACACGGGGAGAGGGGGCTGGGGACAGGATTAGCAGCAGCCTCTCCGCCTCCCAAACCCAGCTGGTCCCGGAAATGTGGGGCTGGAAAATGTCAGACTCAACTCTAGTCCATCCCCCAACCCTTCCTCGCTGGGGAGGACTCATTAATGGGCAGCGTTCCCCTCAAAAGCCCAGGGCCCTTAGGAAGGGGTTAGGAGGAGATGTGAGGAATAAACAGGGGAAAGGGGCTGCCCTTCTGCCTGTTCTCCCCCATCTCACCCCCTCCTGCTGGGTGACAAGACATTTAATTATAGATATTTGGTACCACTCAGAATTTCGAGTGTCCTGATCACCTCCTCCCTTCCCCCCAGAACCAGTTTCCATGGAAAAAATCAGACAAAGAGCCAAGGAGGGGAAGGAGAGAACTCCCACCCCCGCGGGTTCCCCGCCAAAAGGGGAGAGAGAAGGGTGACTGGAAGAGCAGTTACCAGACCTTCATCAGCAAGGCAGGGAGCTGGCTGGGTAGGGAGGGGGTCTGAGTGGAGAGGAACAAGGCCAGGGTTCTGGTGCATGGGCCTGGCTCTGCCCGCCCTTGCTGTGTGACCTTAGACCTAGCATTCTCCCCTTCTGGGTCTCAAAGTTCTTCCCATCCCAACGGGCTCTGGTGAATTAAATAACCACTATGAAAGTGTTCAGGCTGTTGGGGATGTGGAGGTGACACTCCCAACTGTCTGCTGACTTGTCTCCACTACTCAGATGGCAGGCCAATCTCCTTGGGTCCCTTCACCTCTAAGACACTGATATGCTAGGATCCAGGGTGAATCCAACAGTCTTCGACTCTAAGTCTGCACTGTAAGATATCCACAGCTTTCAGAGTTGAAGAATGAAACAGACAGTGTCTGGCATATAGTAAGCACGTGATAAATGTTGGCTATTGTTACTACTATTCCAGTATGTTAAAATTTTGTGAGTTCATCTGCCTCTGCTGCTGAGAGACAAGACATTCACTGCTGTGGGCTACAGTTGTGGCATGTGTCAAACGGGTATCAGGGACCTGAGGGCAGAAGGTGGGACTGCAAGACTGCACTTTGAGGCTGGAGTGGGGGAAGCCTCCCTCACAGGAAGAGGTGTTGACCAACCAGGCTACGGTGGGCCTCAGCGGAGGTAACAAGAGTGTGGGAGGGGTGGGGCAGGGAGGCCAGACAGCTCTGCCTCCTCACCTCCCAGCACATAGACAGGCATTCCTGGAATAAATGACCCATGAGCGATCCGTTACTCCCTGTTCTCCTGGGTTCATACGCCTATTGCAGACAGCTGCCTTTCTCTCCTCTCCAGCCACACCCCTGGCTCCTCCCATTTCACTTGACACCCCCTGCAGGCTAAGTCCCTCCTTCTGAGCCTCACAGACCAGGCAGTCTAACCTCCCACTGTACAGATGGGAAAACTGAGGTCCAAAGATGACTCTGTCCAGGTCTGAGTGAGTCAAAAGGCTGAGCCAGGCCTGGTCCCAGGCCTCCCACCTCCCGGCAATGGAGGTAACACCACACAGAACGTGAATATGGACCTGAGGGTGAGGGACTTCCCACAGCCTGGGGGGTGGGAAGGGGGCCCTTAGTCCCCAGGGACTGCCCGAAGCAAAGAATGACAGCTCCTCTCATCTCTTCTTATTCTGGAGTCCATACCATGCCATCTCCACCCACGGCCCAGGGAGCATGACTGGAGCCTCCGGCTTGAAACAAGGGAACATTGTCTCCTCAACAGAGGCCACCAGGAGGGGGTGGACAGCTGCTCCCCATCTTCCCGGAGCCAGAAGGAAGGGGACAGCAGGAGGGGTTCAAGCTAGCAAATGAAAGAACTTCCAGGCTTATGAGGGGGTGGGAAATTGGAAGATGATGGATCTTTTTGGAGCCTACTGCAGTCTACCAGGTTATACTGAGGCCCACGAGGACCCAGCCCTGTGTTCAGAAGCCAAGCCTGGTGGCTGAGAAGCAGCTGGGCAGTGCAGCCTCCATTTTTCTTCTTTCCTGCTACCAGAGAGGGAAAGATCACACCACCCACTCACCACACAAGAGAGCCTGCCAGGCAGAGGCCATCACCCCCATTTTACGGAAGGGGAAAGTGAGGCACAGAGCAGGGATATGATGGATCCTAGGCCACACAGGGATTAGAAGAGCAAGGCTCAAACCCTGCTTTTCTAATGACAGACTCACCAGTTCCCTCCCCGTAAGGGGACATCAAGCTGGGCCTGGAAAAGTGAGAGGCCTGGAGTGGGCAAAGGCTTGGAGATCAGAGACCTTTGTTCATGGCAGGAAGAAGCCCAGGTTATGGCAGATCTGTCCTGCCTCAGAGCTCCAGAAAGGGGTGCGGGGGTGCGGGGGTGCGGGGGGTAGAGGAGAATGTGAAGGGAGGTGGGGTAGGAGAAGTTCTGTAAACTCCCACCTCCTCTCTGGGTCTCAAAGCCTCCTCTTAGGAGCAACCCCCAGCCACCTTCAGTCTCCCTGAGTCCCTTGGTTTACCCCTGTCGTCTCCCCCATTTGAACCTTCAAGGATCCCAGAAAAGATACATGGGAAAGGAGGCTGGGGAGAAGACCCCTGACAAGAACTGGCCCTGCTCTCTTCCTCTCCTCTCCGACCTTCAGAACTGGTACTGGAGTTCAGGGGCACCAGAGCTGCCCTCGCTGGGACTCAGAAGGAAGGACAGGTTCAAAACTCCCCGCTCCTCACTTCCTGCCTGCTCTCTCTGCAGCCTCCATGAGAAACCCCAGAGGCAGGACCAGGGAGAACTGGAGAGAGAAACAAAGAGAAAGGGAGTTCAGAGGGGCCGTGAGAGCGCTGGGAACCAGAGTGACCGAATTAGTCCAGGGTTTATAGTTTCCAGGCTTCTCACACAGTCAGGGAGCGCAGTGGGAGTGCAGGCCATAGTTGAAATAACCGCTGGCCATCCTTGAGCTCAACCCAGAATCCAGAGCCTGGAATCTAGCTCCCAACCCAGATGCCAGGGCATATGCCATCTGGATCCCATCTGAATCCACAGCCTAAACTCCAGGGATAGTTGAAGCCAGAAGGTAGAAGGAGGGGTCTCAGGGAGAGTGAGCCCCCGGGCTGGGGGTCTGGCAGAAAGGGGGTGCATCTCAGAGTCACCAGGAAGGGGGTAGAGTGGGGAAAAGATGCAAGCAGACAGGATGGGGAAACAAGAACCGACGCCCCGGACCCATAGAGGCAGCCCTGAAGATGGGGCCCAGAACCACTCCTGACCTCTCTAAAGGGCCCTGGCTGCTCAGCCTCTGCAATCCCCTCCCTGCCTCTAACTTCCCCTAGAAGCCCCCATCTAGAAGCTTTTTTCATCTGAGGAGGCTCTAGCAGAACTCAGGCCCCAAGAGTCCCCAACTCAAACCCGCAGGCTCCCCCAAATCTGCACAGTACCAGCTGGATAGAAACATAGGCACTACTTTGTCCACCCACCTCTCCTGATTGGGGAGATTAAGTCACAGAGAAAGGCCAATGTCACACAGCAAGAACAGAACTGCAGTGAGAACCCTGAGACCCCTCTGCTCCTCCATAAAGTCAAGTCTTGTACCTTCCCAATTCTCCCAGGCCCAGGAACACATCTATATTCTGACCTGTCACAGGAAAGCCACATGAGGAAGGGCAAACCGATGTCAACTGTGGCCCCTGAGCCAAACATCCTATCAAGGGTCTGGCCAACACAGCAGCAAGCCTCAGAGAAAAGACTGAGCCTGCTCTGGGTGCCATCACACTCATCCCTCCAACAAAGAACCACACCGGGATTTCCAAAACCAGTCCCTGAGAAACATCCAAAGGACAAGATAAGAATCCTTTGTAATTACCACCCAGAGCACCTGAAGCAGATGAGCACCTCTGCCATTAGCACCAGCAGAAAACGGAAGCTTCTACAGGGCCCGAGTAGACAGGAGCCCTGTGTCCTTAACACTGTTAAAACTGCATGGGCACGTCCAGGACCAGAAAAGCACCCTTGGCACCTGGGCACCTGACCAGTGAATACAATGCAAAAGGCTCCAACTGAAGTCGATGCCCACCGCCCTCTGTTGGCCCCATCCTGAAGGCCCCTACAAAGGACTCACCACCTGTGGCTTGCTGCAGCACTTGCTGGCAGGGGCAGGCTCATGTGGAGGCCGAGCTGCCTCAGGGGGCTTGGTCTCAGCAGAAGGCAGTGCAGCCAGAGGCAAGCAGGGCATGTCCACTGGCACTGGGGCAGGGACCTCGCCGGAGTGCAGGTTCAGCATGTACTGTTTGGTGACGTCCTCGAGCGATGGTGCCTGCAACGTGGGATGGGCTCGGGCAGGGAAGCCTATGGGCTCTGGCACAGCCACAGGGGGACCGACAGAAGTTGGTGGCTCAGGCACCACAATAGGCATAAAGGTGGCGGGCACACTGGCATGGCGAACGTGTTTGGAGGAGGGCCGGGCCCGAGACAGGCCGCCAATCTGGTCCTGACTGCCCTCGTCTCTCCCAAGCTCCTGGTGACTACTCCGAGCTGGGCGCTTCTTGGAGCCTCGGCGGATTAGCCTCGGGGATAGAATGTCAGCCAGCTTGGGGTCAAGGTGAAAGTTTTGGTGGGCAGTGGCAGGGGGAGGCAGAGCCTCAGGTAGGGCCCTTTCAGACTGTGCCCGGCTCCTGGCGGCACCAGGCTCTTCTGGCTCTGCCCGCTGCTCCACAAGGATGGGCTCGCTGCTGGATGGAGGCAGCACGGGCTCAACTTCTCGGATGGGCTCCCCTCCAGGGCCCTGGAATCCAGGTCCAGCCAGTTCCCCACGGCGGCTGGGGTCACTCAGGGATTTCTTCTTGGGGGCTTTGCCAGCAACCCTGTCGTCCACTACATGCCCCAGGGTGCCAGGCCCCTGAACTATGCTCTGAATAACCTCCTGATATCCCTTGCTCTCTTCACTGCCCACAGACCAGTCACTGTGACCACTGGTCAAGCCCTCATCCATGGCTGAGGTGGCAGGAAGCCCTGTCTTGGGGCTCAGTGAGCCCAGGAGGTTGCTGTCCACGGAGAACCCAGTGGGCTCTTCAGAGGTGGCAGCCCGGTGGCGCTGAGGAATTGGGTCACTCAGGGACCTGTAGGCCTCACCTGCCTCCCCATTGCTCAATTCACTCCCACCAGAACCTGAAGGTGGGACTTTGCGACGTCGGCGGAGGGCACCTGGTGTGGAAGGGATCTCAGGGGACACCAGGGCCCACCCACCCAGACTGTCCTCAGTCCCAGGACTACGGTGGTTCGTCTGGGCTGAGGATGAGGAAAGGGGTCGCCACATCCCTGTAGTACCCAGGCCACAAAATACTGCAACAGGAGGCTCAGGGTCTGCTCCAATGCCTTCATCTGTCAGACTGGACTCAGGGCCTGAGAGCTCCTCCTGGGACCGCTGCCCTCGGGTCACATCCCGAGCCCAGTCAGGGCTTTCAGGGGTGGCATCGCTTCCATCATCTTGCTGGGCACCCATGCGCTGGATCTTCTCAAAAACCTGGCGGGCCTCCTGCACATACTGGTCCTGGACGATGAGGGGCAGCGGATCCTCCTCGGCACTAGGGCCTGCCAGCAGTAGCTCGGAGGAGCTGGGCTTCAGAGCACTGGTGCGGGGCAGGCGGCGGGCCATGGGCTTCTCAGAGCAGGTGAATGACTTTGCTCTCCGTAGAGTGGCTGTCAAGTCCTTGAGTGTGGGGCGCGTGCCAGGTGATGCTGGGGCTGGGATGGACACGGGTTCAAGTTGCCCCATGGAGCCACCTGCGGATGGTGAGTCTCTGCCATCTAGGGGGCTGCTTACACGGTCCCCGGGGCTCCCACCAGGTTTTCGGACCCTCAGTTCTGAAAGGTCTGAGCGCAGGAAACTGAGAAGCGTCAGGGTTTCTGAGGCGATATCTGGATTTGACAGGGACTTCCGCTGCCGACTCTTTTCCGGCTCAAATCCTCCATCCCTCAATGCCCTAGAGGTGCCCCCAGGTCCTTTGGCACGGGTTCGAGCCTGGGACCGCAGGAGCCCTTCCCCAGCTCCAAAGCTAGGGGAACGGTACACGCCCCAGCCCCCAGAACCCCTACTAGACCATAGGTCGTCGTCCTTGAGAGTCTCCGTGCTGGAATAACGGCTGCTACCGCAGGAGCCTGCGGGGCTGGCCAGGTACGAGGGAAAGCTCACCTTGGCCACACGGAGAGCTCCTCCCACAGAGTCAGACATAGGCCGAAGTCCCTCCTGGGGACCTGGGACGCAGGGCGGAGAGCCACTACCCCACTCCCGGAGTCCTTCTTCTCCAGGGGCTCTTGGAGATGCTGGGGGCTCAGGGCTCCTGGCTCCCCCTGCTGAGTCCATGCTGCTTAGATTTAACCCATCACTGTCAGGCCTGCAGTCCTGATCCAATAGGGAGCTTCCAGGCCTGAGCCTGGGCCTCCCTCCCCAGCGGTGGCCGCCCTCACCGTCTCGGTCGTCGTCACTGCCCGAGGAGTGGCCGCCGTGGTAGGCCGGACTCTGGGCTCCAGGCGGCTGCGGCGGGCCCTCCTCTTCCTCCTCGCTGGAGCTGGCAGCGCGGCTGCGGCTGACACGATAGGAGGAGGCGATGGAGGAGGAGGAGGAGCAGGAGGCCCGGGCCCCGGCCTGCGGTTGGGAGAAGATATGCCAAGAATGTAAACCATCCGCTGGACGCAGCGCCCGCTCCTGTTGCTGCTGCTGCTGCTGCTGCTGCCGGCGCAGCCTCCCTTCGACCCCCGGCCCGGTCAGGGGCCGCGCCGAACGCAGACCCACCAGGGGGAAGCATGTCCGAGGGGGTGGCGTCGGTGGCTGCCGCGACTCCCGAGCCGGAGGCTCCCACGCGGCACCGTCGGGGCTGGGCGTTCCCGGAGATTCAGAGTCCGCGCTGGGCCTCCTGGAGCCAGGACCGCCGAAGAGCTTGCGCATCTCGGTGACGCTGGGCCAGGCCCCTCGCGCTGGGCCCTCGGCCGCTTCTTCCGCGGCCGCAGGGAAGACGCCCCCGTCCCGGGCCCCAGCGGAGCCGTAGTCCAGACGCGGCGCGTCGAAGCGCCGGGAGAGTTGGCGCACCGACGGCGAGAGGCTGCGGAGCGGGCGCGGCTGCGCGGGGGCGGCTGGGGGCCCAGACGCCAGCTTGGACACGCGCCGAGAGGGCTGGCCCGGGGCAGCCGTGGTCGGCCGGCACGAGGCCCGGCGCCGCAAGCCGGGGGTGTCCGTGTCCTCCTCCCTCGGCCCGGGGCCGCCGCTCCAGCGCTCCAGCAGCTTGAACGAGACGCTGCGGTAAAGCGGCGGCCGGGGTGCCCCGTCCGCCATGGTGGCAGAACTCACTCCGGGGGGGCTGGCCTCCGAGAGCCGTGGCCAACCCCCCCTGCGCCCCCTCTCCTTAGGAGCGCAGCGGCCCGCTCCGAAAGCAGCGCGTGGGGGTGTGGGAGGAGGGCGCAGAGACCGGAGCAGAGGTTTATCAGCCGCAGCTCAAGTTTCTGTGGCCACCGGCCGCAACGTTTCCATCCCCGGTGGCCCCTCTCGCCTCACCGCCGACCCACAGGCCCAGCCCCCGCCGCGGCTGGAGCTACCAGGGGCACTGCGGCTCCACCTGGGCGGGATCCCGGCGCTTAGTTCCTCGACCCTGCGCCCTCCTGCCCAACGGCCTGTCTGCCTCCCCTCGCTCTCCCGCTCCGGCTCCCACTCCCTCCCACTTGGCTGCTCGCTCCTGGCACCCTTTTGTTGCAAATAAACTTTGTGGCAGAGGAAAGGGGGCGGGGGGCGGGGCCTCGCGCCCAAAAGAGGGGGTGGGCTCCGGGCGTGAACGAGCCTGGGAACCGGGTGGTGGGAGGGAATCTGGGAGGAGCCGAAGAAGAAAAAGCCTGTTGGAGGACTTGCATACTGAGGCGACCCTCTGGCCCTCCAGAGACGTCCCTCGGGAGCCCAGCGGGCCGAGCTGCCCCTAGGGACTCGCTGAGACACACGCAACCGCTGAGCGTGCTCAGCTCCGCAGACTCGCAGCCAGGGCGTCGCGCCCACCGCGGGCCAGCAGCTTCCGCGCGGAAACACGTCCTGCCTAGGGGCTCCAACATGGCAACCTCGGACTCACAAACACTCGTACACACTGACATTCAGGTGCACGCAGACGCACACTCCCCAGGCCGGGAAAGGGGTAGGACTCGGCGCCAGGGGGAGCCCGGAGAAACGCGGGCTGACTACAGGACCCGTCGCTCCCTGCCTCGCCCCGCCCCCCGCCCGCCCCCCGCCCGCCCCCGCCCGCCCCCGCCCGCCCCCCGCCCCTCCCCGCCCCTCCCCGCCCCTCCCCGCCCCCTCCCCGCCCCCTCCCCGCCCCCTCCCCGCCCCCTCCCCGCCCCCTCCCCGCCCCCTCCCCGCCCCCTCCCCGCCCCCTCCCCGCCCCCTCCCCGCCCGCCCTCTGAGGCGAATTCGGCTGTAGTCACTCCCTTGTCCCCCCATCTGGCTCCCAAACGCCCCGCCCATCCCACCTCCCAGCCGCCTGTCCGGCTCCGACAGACCCCTAACCAGCCCAGCGCTGATCCAGAGGCCCCACCCTTCACGACCGCCCCTACTTTTCCAGCTCTCACGCCTCCCACCTGCCCCAGCCGTCTGGCGGCTCTTCTCCTGGACTCTCCTGGATCCCCGAGCCCCTTTTCTTCTCGCTCCGGAGTACGCGGCTCTTGCGCCCTCTCGCGGCCTGATTTTCTCAACGCATGGAGTCCTAGACGGATAAAGCAGCACCAACCGAGAGCTGGGAACACTTCCTTTCAGTCGTTACCTAATCCCCTTAGTCTTTTTCAGACCTTCGCAAAGCGCACTGCCCCTTCTTAGGCCTTACACACAAAAGGAGCTTCGACGGGAACGCTCTCGACTTCCCACTGCCAAACCTATACTCTTATCCGCAGCTGCTCCACCTTCCTGGTAGGGAAAGTGTAGATTGTTTCTCTGGCGTCACCCTGATCCCTCTCTTGAGCTCCCCTCCGGCCCCTGCTTCCGTCTGAGTCTCACATTGTTCTGGGTATTGGGACATCATCCCCTTCCCCATTCCCACCTGCCTCTAGATCCCATTCATCCTCCCGGCCCAACTAACGAATGAGCGAACGAATGAAAATGTATCCAGTACCTATGATGTATGGGCAATATTATTTAACTTATTTTTTTAAATCCACAAACCACCCTTGGGGACAAATATTATTACCCCTTCTCTGTGGGCCGTGAAGGAGAAGTAACTTTGACCACTATGCAAGTCAGGAAATAGCAGCTCCTGCTAAAATTCAGATTTTAGGGTCTTCAAACACCATGCTCCTCCAGCCAGCTCTGAGATGCACCCCCAAATCCTGATGAAGGAGGTTCTCGCTCCTTTGAGCCCCCAGTCTCCTCCTTCTCCTCCTTGGGCCTGACCTCGCTTTCCCCAGGAACAGAGGATAACCTGGTCTGACCCATGCCCCTCCAGTGCTGCCCAGCCTTCTTCAGGCCTAATCAGACTGCCCTGTCCCCTCCAACCCCCACTAGCAAGGCCCCAGGGACACATAGTTAGGTCAGCAGTCGGCATTACCCAGCCAACCCCACTGCCACTGGGTCCAGCCAAGGAGACTGTAGCTGGGCCAGACGAGGCTGGGAGATGGGGCTCAGAGAAGAGAGTCAGGCAGGAAGATAGGAAAGGATGGTAGACACCCAGGGATTGCCTGACTACCGAATGAGAGAGGGAGGTCTCAGCTGGGACCCCAGAACCTACTTGCTACTCATATACCCCACAGGATGAAGAGGTCACTCTCCACTCTCTGGGCAGCCTCTTGAGTTGTGGAATATCTCTGTAGCAAGAAAGCACTTCCTCTCTGAGACCAGCATCCAGGGAGTCCCTCACCTCAACCTCATCTCAGCTCTGCCTCGAGGCGGCCAAGGAGTAAATCTCTCCCTTTTCTCTAGGAAATTGATAAAAGAGAGCCCTGCCGGCCTATGCCTCTCTGTTCTGACTTATTCTGTGACCTTGGGTAAATCCCTGCACTTGCCTGTGTCTGAAAAGTGAGGAGTGGGTCAGGTTCCCCAAAAGTGCCCTCTCTGGCTCTGGCATTTGACGTCAGACTCTCACCATCTTTAGTATTTTCTTTCTACTCTTTGGGGCAAGTTTTGGTGTGTGCTGTGGGGTGAGTTGGGGAGGGGTGGGAGACAGGAGTCATCCCAGGAGTCACTCTCTCCCCCCATAATGATGACTCCTACCATCTGAAATTTGTACTTTTCCACCTCCCTGTCACTTCTGGGACAGAAACCCTTATTCCATATCACAGATGGGCAAGTGGATAGAGAGGAGTGGAGGTTTAGGTCACGGGCTCCCAGAGTCTTGTGGCTTGGCCTTGAGGTGAGCTGGCTTGGGCCTTTGGCTCAGGAATCCCCTTGGTGGGGAGGCAGGGTGTTTAAGGATCTAGACTGGGTCTCTGTCCAAAGAAAGCTCACCCAATCTGAGAGTGGCTTGATTGCTTCCAGGGCTTCATGAATCCTCCCACCCCCAGCTCCTTATGATCCAGGATAAGACAAAGTTATCTTCCATGAACAGAAGGGATCTGGAATTTTTATGGTGCTGGGTAATTATGTACAGCAATTTTTAGCCCCAAGATGATTCATCTGATAGGGGGCTGGGAGCACTGGGCACCAGAGTGGAGAGAGAAACCCTATGCTGGCTCACCTTCTGCAGGTCACCCCCTTTCCTCTGGGCCCCAGGCTCCTCACCTATGAAAGGGTAATGAAAACAATAGCCCATTTACCCAGTGAGTGATGGTGATCTAGCAAGGTGAGGACCATGGAATCCCTTGGAGAAATCAAGATGGGAAGGTCACAGGTCATGGCCAATGATGGGCTTTGGTGGGCTTCGGGTACAGATAGTCCCCAGATCATGATGTTTCTTTTTTTTTTTTTTTTTTTTTTTTTTTGAGACGGAGTCTTGCTGTGTCACCCAGGCTGGAGTGCAATGGCCAGATCTCGGCTCACTGCAAGCTCCGCCTCCCGGGTTCACGCCATTCTCCTGCCTCAGCCTCCTGAGTAGCTGGGACTACAGGCACCCGCCACCTCGCCCGGCTAGTTTTTTTTTTTTTGTATTTTTTATTAGAGACGGGGTTTCACCGTGTTAGCCAGGATGGTCTCGATCTCCTGACCTCGTGATCCGCCCGTCTCGGCCTCCCAAAGTGCTGGGATTACAGGCTTGAGCCACCGCGCCCAGCCATGATGTTTCAACTTAATGACTTTTGACTTTATAATGATGCAAAAGCTATGTATATCCATACTTTGAGCACACATACAATCATTCTGTTTTTCACTTTCAGTAAAATATTCAATAAATTACATGAGATATTCAGCATTTTATTGTAAAATAGGCTTTGTGTTAGATGATTTTTGCCCAACTCTAGGCTATGGAAGTGTTCTGGGCCTGTTTCAGGTGGGTTAGGCTAAGCTCTGATGTTTGGTAGGCTAGGTGTATTACATGCCTTTTTGACTTATGATATTTTCAGTGGGTTTATTGGGATGTAACCCTATCGTAAATCAAGGAGCAACTGTACTTAAGAGGGAGAGAAAGGATGAGTGCGGGGACAAGATGCAATAAGCTCCATGAGGGAGCTGTCTTATGGGGAAATCTGACTCTTCTGACTCCATTGCAAAGTCAAATAGAAACTATCTGAGATTGCCCCCCTTTCCTATATAATTAGACCATAAGCACACAGGATTAAATTCTTTATAATATTTAGATCACACTACATTCTCATCAGTTATTCAACTGGCTTTTGCCAAAAAACAAAACAATACAACTAGGACCTTTAAAATAATTCACATCTCATTACATAGTTCTTCTGCCCCCATTCTCCTGCTGCCCCACCACGTAGAAAATCATCATTTCAAATCCTGTGTTCACCATTCTCTTGCTTTCCTTTTTATGTGGTTTTATTGTATCTACATATTCCTTCAAACTATATATTTTCATTTTAGTTGTTCTTAACTATATAAAAAGGGCATCCTGCTGGACGTGGTGGCTCACGCCTGTAATCCCAGCACTTTGGGAGGCTGAGGTGGGTGGATTGCTTGAGGCCAGGAGTTCAAGACCAGCCTGGCCAACATGGTAAAACCCAGTCTCTATTAAAAATACAAAAATTAGCAGGGTATGGTGGTGCATGCCTGTAATCACAGCTTCTTGGGAGGCTGAGGCAGGAGAATCGCTTGAACCCAGGAGGCGGAGTTTGCAGTAAGCCAAGACCACACCACTGCACTGCAGCCTGAGCAACAGAGCAAGACTCTGTCTCAAAAAAAAAAAAAAAAAAAAAAAAGGCAACTTGCTTTACATAATTTGTTGGGACTTCTTTTTTCTTAATATTATACTGCTAAGATTTACCCATACTGTTGCATGCCTCTATAGTCCATTCTGGCCATGTGGACTATTTCAATGTGTGAATATATCACAGTGTATTGATCCAGTGTCTTGCTGATGCACATTTTGGTGTTTCCAGGTGTTTGCTGAGCATTGTGCATGACTCCAGGTACACATGGACAGAAATGCTTGAGCACAGGGCAGGCAATTGATCAACATTAGGAGGCATTGTCAAGCTGGGATCTAATTTCTCTTCTATGTTTTTTAATCATCTGTGTTTCTTGTTTTTTTTTTTTTTTTGAGACAGAGTTTCTCTCTTGTTGCCCAAGCTGGAGTGCGATCTTAGCTCATCGCAATCTCTGCCTCCCAGGTTCAAGCAATTCTTCTGCCTCAGCCTCCCAAGTAACTGAGATTACAGGCACATGCCACCACGCCCAGCTAATTTTTATATTTTAGTAAAGGCAAGGTTTCACCATGTTGGTCAGGCTGGTCTCAAACTCCTGACCTTGTGATCCGCCTGCCTCAGCCTCCCAAAGTGCTAGGATTACAGGCATGAGCCACCGTGCCTGCCCTTGTGTTTCCTTTTATATGAAGTGCCTATTTGTGCCTCTTGCTCATTTTTCTATTGGGTTATAGTATGTTTAGTACTTTATGAAATTTCCGCTCTAACTTTTCTATCCCTCGGTACCCCTGGTGGCTTAGGAAGGTCTAGTATTTTACAGGTAAGGAAACAGAGGCTCAGAGGAGTGAAGGTGCTTGGTCAAAGTCACAGACTCTGTCGCAGCCCTTCTGCACTGAGCTAATGCCTTCTGAGGTCTTCGGAGGTTCTGGGCCTCACTTAGAAACCTTTTCTGCCCCTCAGCTAGGTCAGGGCCCCTCTGGTATTTAGCATTTCTTGGCCATGGACCATTCCAGGAGCTCATCATCTCCCTAGTGATACCCTCCTCGCATGGGTCCTCTTTATGATCTGCACTCTCCTCCCCAGCTGTAATGATCCAGGTATGTATGTGTTTCATTATTACCTGTCTCCTCCATCAGACTAGGAGCTCTATGAGGGCCCAGCGTGATACTTGGCATATAGGAGGTGCCCAGTAAGGACTGTTTGCTGGATGAACTGTTTCCTTGTCTGCATCCCAAACCCCTTGGATTCTTTCCCAAGATTAGAGCCGGGACCTGAGCTTATCTCAGAAACACAGGGTCAATATTCATTGAACAAATGAATGAGGGAGGAAGAGGCCAGCTGTGTCCATTGCTAGGACAGATCAGATGCTCCTGGGCTTTTCCCGTTTGGAATGGAAATTTCCCCAAGACAGTCACTGATTCCTGACTTTCTAGCTTCCCAATCCTTGCTCCTACCTCCCCACCCCTACCCCACCCCGGTTGTCTGCCCCCAACTGCCACCAGCCAACTCTCAGCAACAACTTTGTCCTGGAAGCTCCATCCCTGGGCCTGGCCTTTCTTGGAATCTTCCTCCCTCTTCTCTTCTCTGCTTACTACCCCCACTTCCTTCCCTCAAGCCTCTCACTCACCCAACTCCACTCTCCCCTCATACCACCATCATTCAGAGACTCCTGGGCTCCTGCCCTCCACATCTCTGGCTCCTTCTCCTCAGCTCCCTAATCTTGGAGTTCCCAGAACTCCTCCCCTCTTCCCACTCTTTCTTTCATGAAACCCACCCACCCACTCGAGCTCAAGCCACTTTGGGGTTGACCATTCCCCAGGCTCTGCATCTTTTCTAAGTAGCCTTCCCAGTGTCCCTAGACTTTGTTGATTCCTAGCTCCCACTCCAGCCTAGACCCTGGCCCCACCCTCTGTCCAGGTCACTGCCTGGCCTGCACCATCCCAGGGTGGAACCCAAATAAATAATGTTATGGGAATAATAATGAAGATGAGACACAAAGAGGTGAAATAACTTGCCCAGGCCGGATGCGGTGGCTCACGCCTGTAATCCCAGCACTTTGGGAGGCCAAGGCAGGCAGATCACCTGAGGTCAGGAGTTCGAGACCATCCTGATCAACATGGTGAAACCCCATCTCTACTAAAATATAAAAATTAGCTGGGCATGGTGGCACGTGGCTGTAATCCCAGCTACTCGGGAGGCTGAGGCAGGAGAATTGCTTGAACTCAGGAAGTGGAGTTTTGCAGTGACCTGAGATTGCACTATTGCACTCCAGCCTGGACAACAAGAGCACAACTCCGTCTCAAAAAAGTAAAAATAAAAAATAGGCCGGGCGTGGTGGCTCATGCCTGTAATCTCAGCACTTTGGGAGGCCGAGGCTGGCAAACCACGAGGTCAGAAGATAGAGACCATCCTGGCCAACACGGTGAAACCCCATCTCTACTAAAATACAAAAAATTAGTCAGGCGTGGTGGCACACGCCTGTAGTCCCAGCTACTCGGGAGACTGAGGCAGGGGAATCGCTTGAACCCAGGAGGCGGAGGTTTCAATGAGCCAAGATCGCACAACTGCACTCCAGCCTGGTGACAGAGCAAGACTCTGTCTCAAAAAAAAAAAAAAGAAAAAAGAAAAAACTAAAAAATAAATAAATAAATAAATGACTTGCCCAGCATAACAGAGCTAGTAAATGGTAGAGCCAGGACATATACCCGGATGGTCTGGCTCTGGAGTCTGCACCTTCCATACTATTCGGCCTCACAAAGGGAAGCTTGGAATTTACCTGTGGGTCACAATTTCGACTCCTGGAAGAGTAAGCAAAGGGTCACAGCTCTCGGAGGTCAGCTGGGACAGTCATCTGGGACTCTCTACAGGGGCTCAGGTGGGCTATGAGCAGAGGCCCTGTCCCCTGCCCTTGCTTTCACTCTCCCCTAGCCCCCATCCCAGGCAGTTGAGAAGACTGGTCTCAGACTCGAAGCTAGATGCAAGGTGGGTCGTATATGTCCTGCTTGGCACGGTGGGGCACCGTACAGGGAATAAAAACCAGCCTCTGTCTTCTAACATACATCGGTCTCACTGTGGTCACAAGTCAAAGTTCCTTCTGTCCAAATGGTCTGCCTCTCCAGCAAGGACACTTTGAATGGCCTCCCATGGTGGGTTGGAGCTGGTTTTCCCACTTCTTCAGCCAGCTGCAACACCAATTGCCATGGTGTTTAACTCCTCCAATGCCCCTCTCTGAATGACCCCATTGCCCAGCAGCCTTGGGGACTAGGCAGGGCTAAAATAAAAATATTGCATAAGTTATACAGTCCTTGTATAATAACAGTCCCTGCTCTGCCTTCTAAAAGGAAGACTGTTAGCCCGGGGTAGTTCTTGGCTTACAGGTTCTGCGTGGTGCACCAGCAGCCAAGGGCAGGCTAGATTGTCCTACATAAGAAAAACGGATCTGGGAGGAGGGCACAAGGACTGGAGGAGAAGTGATGGGGAGGAGAAATGAGAAAGAATGGCAGAGAATGAGGAGCTGCAAAGGAGTAGCTGAGGGGTGGTTCTCAGAGGGGAAGAGGATTTGGTGGAGGGTGTGGGGTCTTTTTTTTTTTTGAGATGGAGTCTCACTCTGTCCCCAGGCTGGAGTACAGTAGTGCAATCTTGGCTCACTGCAGTCTCCGCCTCCTGGGTTCTAGCAATTCTCCTGCCTCAGCCTCCCAAGTAGCTGGGACTACAGGCACCCGCCACCACGCCCAGCTAATTTTTGTATTTTTAGTAGAGATGGGGTTTCACCATGTTGGACAGGATGGTCTCGATCTCCTGACTTCATGATTCACCTGCCTTGGTCTCCCAAAGTGTTATGATTACAGATATGAGCCACCGCGCCTGGCTGGGTGGGGGGTCTTGTGTGCTACCATTCCCCTTTGCTGCTTCCTCCAGGGACCTTCCGTAAAGATGCCTTTCCAAGGCTTTTTAAGGCTTGGATCTGTGTTTGACATGCCTCCTTATGAGATGGCCTCAAGGCAGCTCTCCGGGTACCCACAGGTCAGAACGATGGGCCTGAGAGGGCAGGAGTGGAACATGGCAGGAACAGTCTGTCATGAGACCGATCAGTAGACTTCCAGTGGTGGGACCTCCATGTAGAAGCCTCCTGGTAGCCCTGAGGCTCTCAAGCTGCTGACTCCTCCATTTAGAGTGAAGCAATGTTGAACAACTGTTTCCCCTCACTTAGGGGCCTGGTGGAGGTACCCCAGGTACAGAGGATACCCTAAGGTTGAAAGAGCCACACTTGAAGAGGTGGATGAAGGAGAGGTGGATCTGGGGCTCATCCTAGCCTTGAATGCTCTGGCTCTACCCAGCTGTTTTCCTGGCCACCCCCTTCCACACACCCAGGTCCCACCCCACCCCACCTATCCCCCATTTAATTGAAACTCACTGTTGCTTTACAGGCAATTTTTTCTTTTCTTTTCTTTTCTTTTCTTTTCTTTTCTTTTCTTTTCTTTTCTTTTCTTTTCTGAGACAGAGTCTTGCTTTGTTATCCAGACTGGAGTGCAGTGGTGCAATCTCAGTTCACCACAACCTCCACCTCCCAGGTTCAAGTGACTCCTGTGCCTCAGCCTCTGGTGTAGCTGGGACTATAGGCGCCTGCCACTACGCCCAGCTAATTTTTGTATTTTTAAGTAAAGATGAGGTTTTGCCATGTTGGCCAGGCTGGTCTCAAACTCCTGACCTCAAGTGATCTGCCTGCCTTGGCCTCCCAAACTGCTGGGATTACAGGTATGAGCTACCACGCCCGGCCCCTCAGCTCATTTCTAACTCTGGGTTTTGTACACATCACCCCATGCCTTCTACTGGGAGTAGCTCCAGAGCTGCTTCACTCTCTGCTTCTTGAATTCCTCCTGGCTCAAGCTGATCCCTTCTTTTCTTTTTTTTTTTTCTTGTTTTTTTTTTTTTGTTTGTTTGTTTTTGAGACAGGGTCTCACTCCATCGCCCAGGCTGGAATGCAGTGATGCAATCTCGGTTCATGGCAACCTCTGCCTCCCAGGTTCAAGCGATTCTCTTGCCTCAGCCTCCCAAGTAGCTGGGATTACAGGCACCAGCCACCACGCCCAGCTAATTTTTATATTTTCGGTAGAGACAGGGTTTCACTGTGTTGGCCAGGCTGTTCTCAAACTCCTGACCTCAAGTGATCCACCTGCCTTAGCCTCCCAAAGTACTGGGATTACAGACATGAGCCACCACTCCCGATTTATTTTAATTTTTTTAGAGACAGGGTCTCCATCTGTCGCTCAGGCTGGAATGCACTGGTGTGATCCTCACTGTAACTTTGAACTCAGCACCTCAGCCTCCTGAGTAGTTAGTACTACAGTCAGACACCACCACACCAGGCTATTTTAAATTTTTTTTTGGTGGAAACAGGGTCTTACTGTGTTGCCCAGGCTGGTCTCAAACTCCAGGGCTCAAGCATTCCTCCTTCCTCGGCCTCCCAAATTGCTTAGATTACAGGCATGAGCCACTGCACTTGGCCCCCTGCCTCTTCTAAGAAACTTCCCCTGATTACTCCCTCCATTGGCCTCCCACTGCCTGGAGCATCTGGCCAGCTCTTGCCCTTGTCTGGAGGCTGGCTGAGGCACAGCTCCCATTTTCTCGGCTTTCACACATGCAAGGCCATGTGTCCTCTGCTCCGGCCCCCTGCCTGTCTGCCCAGGGCAGATCCCAGCACAAGGCTGGCCCAGCTGGATATGTATGGAGCATTCCTGGGTTGCACTAAAGTGTTCCCCACTTCTGCTTGCCAAGTTTCCGCTCAGCCCTCGACATCTGGCTCAGATGCTCCCTCCTCAGAGAGCTCTTTCCTGACTCTTCGGACTGGGTCATGGACACCCTCTGTGTACCCCCTCCCTGCAGCCATGCTTCCCTCTGTCACAACCCTAATGTTGCTGTGCCAGTCTGTACTTCCAGCAGTTGGGAACCTGTATGGACCAGGGCTAGGACGGGTTCTTCTAGGGCCCCAGAACCAACCCAAGCCTGAGCACAAGGTGTCAGTAAAGGCTTGCTAAATAAATGGAATATCACTCCTCTCCAGAGAGCTCATAGTCATCCCCCAAAACCCAGCTCAAATGCCCCTTCCCAGAAGCTCTCACTTCCCACTCTCATCTTCCCTCACCCGCTTCATTGGTGACTCAAAGCATGGAACATACCCCTTGATGATAGTACACGTCACACTGTATTTTTGTGAGCACCTTAATGTGGTTTCCCCAGCTCTCTATGGCTGACTAGGACCTCTCAAGTGCCAGGCCCAGGTCTGTCCATCTCCATGCCCACAGGGCCTGGGCCAGAGAAGGGGCTGAAGAAATAGTTTTTGGTGAGCTTCTGGGTCCTGTGAGGGACCTTACTCCATGCCCAGCTGAGCTGAGCTCTAATTCTCTGCATGCTTTGGGGTTGGTGGGGCTCCTGGTGCCCTGGACACAATGGCAAACATGAAAGCTGCCCAGGCCCTGGAGGTCTTAGCGACCCTGCCTCTGCCATTTGGCTGTGAGTTTCTGTAGGAGCTCATGTGGTCGTCGGCGGAACTTCTTCTGGGTGAAGTAGAAGAGGATGGGGTCCAGCACGCTGTTGGCGCTGGCGAACGGCCGTGTGCCTTTATAGGCCGCTGCAAAGGCCTCCAACACAGGGCAGGGGACGCCTGGCGTAGAGCGCACTGCCAGGTAGGCTGTCTTGGTGATGTGGAAAGGCAGGAAGCTGATGGCAAAGGCAGCGGCCACCACCACCGCCATGCGGGCTGCCTTGCCACGCCGCTCCTGGGCCACAGGCTCTGCTGGGCCATCCTGGCGGCACAAGCGGCGGGCCAGGAGACAGTAGCAGGCCAGCAGGGCAGCAAAGGGCAGCAGGAAGCCGATGACAGTGAGAGCCATGCCATAGGGCATATAGCGGGTGGCCAGGGCAGGCGGGCTGAGGTCATAGCAAACGGTGCGGTTACGCTGGATGCCTGTGGCAGCAAAGACAGCTGTGGGCAGGGACTGGGTTGTCACAGCCAGCCACACGGCTACACACACTAGCCAGGCGGCCCGGCGGCCCCCACGTTTGTGCCAGGGGGCCAGCGGGTGGCAGATGCCCAGGTAGCGCTGGAAGCTGATGCAGGTGAGGAAGAGGATGCTGCCATGCAGATTGGCGTAGAAGAGGAAGCGGACCAGGCGGCAGGCGAAGTCGCCAAAGGGCCAGTGGTCACCTTGGGCATAGTTGTAGATGAGCAGGGGCAGGGAGCAGGCATACAGTAGGTCAGCCAGGGCGAGGTTTAGGGTATACACAGCCGTGCGAGTCAAGGCCCGGCGGGACGTGCAGATCTGGGTAATGACACAGACGTTCAGCGGCAGGCCAGCCGCCAGCACCGCCGAATACACAGGTGGCAGCAGCAGTCGCTTGAAGTTCTCGCGGTAGACACAGGTGGTGGGTGGCAAGCCCAGAGCCTGTCCTGTGCCATTGTCCCACTCCATGGCTGCTCAGGTGAGTTTCCTATGTTCAGGGAGGCTGGGAGAGCAATACACAGCCTGTCAGTGACATGCTCACTCACCACCCAGCAGGCCCTGCCCCTCCTCGGGCCCTGATCTCCGTGTCTGAACAGTGAGGGCACCAACTTTGTCAACTCTGCTACTCTAACCACCCCATGAAGCCCCACAGAGCCCTCACTTCGAGAAAATTTGTGATACAATAAAGCTCACGCTTGGGAACAATCTGATTCATTTTGTGTGTGTGTGTGTGTATGTATATATGTGTGTGTGTATATATATATATATATATTTTATTTTTTTTTCCTTCAGCCTTCTAAGTGAACTTCTATTCATTCTTCAAAGCCCTGATCATATGTTTCTTTCTCTGTTAGTGGAGATTGATGGACTTGGGTTTGAATCCCAACTCTGTTATGTATTTGCTATGTGACTTTGAGGTGATGATTTCATTTCACCTAAGAAAAGGAGGAATGTGGCGCCTGCCTCTCAGGGATGTCAAGAGGTTAGAAGCGCTAAATCATGCTGTGCAGGGCTGCCAGGGGCTCCCTGGGGTGTGGAGACTCTGGTCATGGTGGATCCACATGTCTCTCACAGACTGGGACCTGCCTGAGGAGAGGGGCCAGGTCCGGTGTCTCTCTGGTCTTAGTCCAGGGTGTGGGGCAGAAAGGGCCCTGATAACTCTTAGTTAACCAATATGAAGGGTCCACACACCAGGGGCTCACTGAGGACCGCACCCATCTCCTCAGCCTGAACTCCACCTTTCAAAGCCATGGTTCTTCTGGCAGAGGTCTTGTTATCTGTAAAATAGGGGAAGGAGGTGATACCCAGTTCCCCAAGGCCTGGTTCCACTTGAGGCTACAAAGGCAGGTTTGGCAGAGCCTCTGACAACACAGCGCCTGCTAGTGCCCAGAGTGAAAACAACGTCCCTGAAGGCGGATGGGTGAGGGACCAAGTCATCTGTTTACTTTACAGAGATGGAAATCCAGGCACAGTGAGGGGCAGGGACTGCTCCTTTCTTCGTAAGTCAGAGCAGAGTCAGAACCAGAACCCAACTGCCCAGTCCAGAAAAGGCAGCTTAGTGTAGCCCACAGACATGAGATGTAGAGTTTACATGACCAACTTCAGAGCTAGGCAGGCCTGGGTTTAAATGTTGCTCCCCCACTTACGTGCTGTGTGAAACAGGTCATGTCACAGTGTCCTCATAAGTGATGTGGCCAGCGTCCTCATCAGTGAAATGTGTGGTGATGACATTCAGTAGTGCTCAATAAATGCCATGCCATTGCATTCTACATCTTGTCCCTCCTCTCATTCTTTCGGGCTGGGTTTTGGGAGAGCCAGCAGCACAAATACCCTAAGGGGTTCCCTGATGGGGTAAGTGTGACTGCTAGACACTCACCTCTAAACTGACATTGCCATATTACTGGTGTCTAGAGAAAATATACAACTAAAATCCAGTGGGCCTTTGAGATAATGAATCTAATCCTCCTCTTTTCCCATTTTACAGACGGGAAAAATTGAGGCCCAGAAAAAATATGAAGTCCTGCAAATGCACTCAGTGGGTGGTAAAGGGTTCAGGCAAAGTATATGGACTCTGGTCCAGATGCTTAGGTTCAAGTCCCAGCTATGCCACGGATGAGCTATGTGGTCTTGGGCATACTAGTTAACCTCTGTCCTCCAGATTCCCCATCTGTAAAATGAGATGAGATAGTACCTGCCTTATAAGATTGTTGTAAAGATCAGTGCCTGGCATGGGGCCAAGTGTTTTCTGTTCTTAATATACCTACTAAGTAAGGTTATGGGATTTAAAAAAGTTATATTAGAGAAAAATACATTCTTCCCAACTTACCATTTCATTTTGGTGAAGCTATTTTACCCCAATTCTGGGCAAAATGATAATGTTGGATTCTCTGTCTGCAGCCCACATCCCATGTCACCCTCAGTTACCAAAGATTCTTTGTGGGGCTTTAGACCGTATGCTAGGAGTGCTGGGTGCCCAGCTAGGACAAGGTAGGAACGACGAGGAGACCAGAGGAAGAAACATAGCAGCCCCCCACAGCATAGCCATGAAGCCAGGATGAGCACAGGCAGAGAACGTCCGCTCATCTCTTCATTCATTGGTTCGGGCCATTCTCATTCACATGTTCATTCTCTTGTTTCCACATGACAGGGATTCACTGAGTCCTCTCTACCAGCTAGATACATGAGAGCATAGTGTATAGGTGGACATGGAGATATGGGGATACAGATACAGATATGCTAGTCTGATGGAGGAGACCAGTGTGAACCACCTGGTGGAAGAGACTTTTCAGAGCAGAATGAAAGACAGAGCAAGGCCTGGGTGGTTGACCAGGATTTCCATGGGTGGAGAAGGGTGGGAGGACACTCCGGGTGAGGAGGAAGGTTGAGGGACACAGCACCCCTCTACCATGTTCCCCTCCTCACCATAACCCTCTGTTCTTGCAGACCAATCTCCTCTCACACAGGGTCTGACAAAGAAATCTGAGGAAAAAGAAAACTGCTGGTTCCGTGGGGCTGGCCTTTGAGACGAAGCCTCTGCCCCTCCCTGACCCCTCTCCTCACACAGGGTCTGAGGAGACCAGTCTGCAAGGGAAGAGGGTTGTGGTGAGGAGGAGAACATGTTAGAGGGGTGCTGCATCCCTCAACCTTCCTTTGGGAGGCCTTCACCCTCAGATCCCACCCCCAGGGACAGCCCTCTGTCTCAGATGAGTGGGGACAGCAGTCTGCCACTCGCACACCCTGGTGAGACTGATCCTCCTGGGACCCCCTCCCCTCCCCCTTGGAAGGAGGCAGAGGGCTGCAGGAGGGGATCCAGTGCACAGCTGTCTGGGAAAACCTTCAGGGCTGTGTCAGGAAAGAGGCCTGACCATCACCCCGGCTCCTTTGTCTATTTTCTGAGGACCTAGGAGAGCTGAGCTGTTCTCCCAGTTCCTGGCAGGGGCTGGCCTCAAGGAGGGTGCTCTTGGCTCCCACCTCCAGGCAGCAGCTGACCTTGGCGCTGACATCTGTCACTAGCTCTTGGGTCCTAAGTTCTGGACCAGACCAGACCCCAGCCTCTTCCTGGGCTGGACTCTGCCCGTGGTGCGGGGGGCTTGCTAACAAGTGGCTCTGACTACATCCTTCTCTCCATTCCTCTGCCCTTTGGGGGAAAGGCCCAAACCCTTTTCCTGACATTCAAGACCCCTGCCAAGCCCTCCAGCCCTATCTGAAGTACACCAGGGCCACTCTGCCCTTGCCCCTTCCTGTTTCGTCACACATTCCCAAGACGTGGAGACTCCTACATAGCCAGTGGCAGCCAGAGAGCCAGACTCCCTCTCCAGCCTCCCCATCTCCACTGTTCCCTTCACACAAAGTGCCATCCAACTAATCTCCATTTATCAAAACCCTAAGTATCTATCTAGCTCCAGATCTCACCTTGCTTCTTCCTTTTTTTATCCCCCCAGCTGGGTGGAATCCCTTCCTCTGGGCCTCCTAACTCTGTGGGCCTCCTTTAAGTCAATGCTGAACCCAGCCTTCCCGCCCAAAGTCACAGTTCCTTGTGTCCACCTGCCCCCCACCCCCCACAACCCCTGCACTGGCCCATGGCCCCAAGATGCACTGACACTCACAGGCAGCCTCCTGTCCCTGCAGCACGCTGGTGGTCCCAAGTGTGTTGGGGCAAAGGGAAGCCAGACCTGAGGCTCCCCACTCTCCTGCCCTCAGCTAGGCTGCAGCTCATCTGACAGGGTGAGCAGCTTCCTCTGTTTCCTGGCAGGACTGTCTCTGACTAAAAGAGTCTCTGTGGGGGCCACCGGCTCCCTGCCATCCCCAACACCACGCCCAGCGCCTGGCGGAAACTGGGCTTAGAGGAGCAAGGAGGTGGAAAAAAGGCGTCCTTCCCGGAACACTCCTCTACCCCAGCAGGGGAAAGAGGGGGATGGGGCAGAGGAGGAGGGTAGGGGAGAACCAGAGGCTGTCAGCCCCATAGAACCAGCAATTTTCTTTCTGCTCAGCCGTCTCTCAGTCTTCGCAGCTGTCAAATGGGTAGGGCAGTGATTAGAGAGCTCGTGGCTCCTCCTTTAGCTATAACACTCAGAGCCACGGGGTGTCCATTCCTCCTCCCAGCCATTCACTCCCCCATCTAGCCTTCCTTCCCTCATTCAATAGCTCACTTACCAACATGGCCATCTACCCATCCCTCCGTGTGGCAATCCACTTATGTACATACTTACTCAGCCCCCTTCTCCCTCCCTCCTTCCCTCTTCTCCTTTTCTCCACACACATTTATCGAGTACCTACTATGTGTCACCAGATCCTCCTACGTTCCCCCATTTCACAGCGACTGCTTCTTCCACACAGCAGGTGCAGGGCGCATAAGGAGTGATGGACATGGGCTGTGGAGATAGATGTGATGCCCCTGAGGACCCAGTTGCCTGTGCCACATCCTCCCCATCCCCTCCTCACCACCAAACTGGCCTCAGAGCTGTTAGGAGACCAGAGCAGGAGATGTGGCTCCTCATTGTCCCGGGGAGGCCAGATCCAGAGTGGGAAGCAGCATTCCAAGAGGGCGACCTGGAGGAGGTAGGCTTTGATTCGGAGCAGCTGAGGTAGCAAGGCGGGTGGCAGGGGAGGATTGTGTGGGGAAAGAATGCTGCCCTGGGAGTTTGAGGCCCAGGTTCTTACTCCACCTTTGCCCCCAACCACTGACTAGATAAGCCCCTTCCGTTCTCTGAGCCTCCTGGGTAGAATATGGTCATACGGACCACCAGTGTGCTGGGAGGATAAAGTGCCACTCAGGGCGGCTCATCTTCTACCCTGGGAGGTGCAGAGGAGACTCTTAGAGCCTAGAGCATCAGAGCTGAAGGTGCCCTTAAAGGCACCGATCTCACCCCAAAGCCATTTTTACAGGCAAGGGGATTGAGGAACAGAGTGGGAACCCAAAGTTTGGATCACACTGAGAAAAATCAGGTTTGAACTTCTGATAAACACTTGGTCAGTTGTGCACAGATTGAGCACCTACTGCTTGCTTAGGCCTGTGCTAAGAGGTCACTTCTGCCAGCTGAGTGTGGACCTCCTGGTTGGATTTGACCTGTGCTGTGGCCCAGGAGAGCAAGGTGGCCTTCAGCTCAGCAGCCAGTCCTTTGCTGGGTCCTTGGGACAACCTCCCACAGCCACTCCCAGCAGGATGGGTCACTGTCCCAGGAATGGGAACAGATCTGAGGGCTCCTGGGAGGTGTTGTCCCCAAGGCAGGGCAGGGCAGGGCTTGGGTAAGAAGCCTAAGTGGTCTCAGTCCCTGCAACCTGGATGGATAGGAAACACAAAGCTGTCCCTATCATGTCTTATCCGCCCAGACGTGCAGATCTGGAGATCCCTAATCCCACTGCTCCGCTCAGATAAGGGCACTTGGACTAACCTCAGAGGGGAAGAAAAGGCTCATGGGGTCCCACTTGACAGATGGAGAAAGAAACTAAGGCCAGCTGCCCCTTCCCCACCCTCTTCTCAGGGGTTCAAGGGCATACAAGAGGCCTGGCCTGGCACCTCAACAACCACTGAATACCCATTACCCACTGGCCTTTTAGTTCTTTGCCTTCCTAACAGAGTCTAGGTTTGAGGGCTCTCAGGACCTTGGAACTACAGCATCCTAGGGCTTGGGACTTCAAAGAATTTAAGGATGACTGAATCGGAGGCAAGGAACTGCCCTGCTCTCACTGGGCCTTAGCTTTGCCCATGGACCTGGCTAGGCCTAGAGGAGGGGACCGGGCCTGGGAGGGAGCACTCAGGTCTCAGGGGTCATGGGTGCACCTGGGAGGAAGTAACCTGTAAAGCTCATGGAGAAAGCATGTCCACTGCTGGGCACTAAAGGACCAGAGGGACCTGGACACATAACAAGGCTGAAGAGGGCATCACAGGCAGGAGGTCCACTGTGGGCAAAGGCACAGAAGTGGGGAATGAGCTTAACCTCTGTGAGAAATTAATAAATATAAAAGCCAGAGCAATGGATGAGCTCTGCAAAGAGGGGGCTTCAGATGAGAGGCCTGAGAGGGGCTGGCCCATCACGAAACCTCCAACGTGGAGCCTTCTTTTGGCAGAGATCCTCCCTCCTTGGCCTCCCAAAGTATTGGGATTACAGGCATGCACCACTATGCCCGGCCACAGCCAGTCTCTCTCCCTCTTTCTTTTCCTTCCTTCCTTCCTTCCTTCCTTCCTTCCTTCCTTCCTTCCTTCCTTCCTTCCTTCCTTCCTTCCTTCCTTCCTTCCTTCCTTTCTTTCTTTCTTTCTTTCTTTCTTTCTTTCTTTCTTTCTTTCTTTCTTTCTTTCTTTCTTTCTCTCTCTCTCTTTTTCTCTCTCTCTTTCTTTCTTCTTTCTTTTTCTTTTCTTTTTTCTTGAGATGGAGTTTCACTCTTGTTGCCCAGGTTGGAGTACAATGGCACGATCTTGGCTCACCGCAACCTCTACCTCCCAGGTTCAAGTGATTCTCCTGCCTCAGCCTCCCAAGTAGCTGGGATGTACAGGCATGTGCTACCATACCAGGCTAATTTTGTACTTTTAGTAGAGATGGGGTTTCTCCATGTTGGTTAGGCTGGTCTTGAACTCCTGACCTCAGGTAATCCACCTGCCTCGGCCTCCCAAAGTGCTGGGATTACAGGCGTGAGCCACCGTGTCTGGCCAGTGTTGTTTCTTAAATGCCTATTCTGTGCCAGATGTTTTATCTGCAGTCCTGGGCAATTTGGTGGGGGATGGATTATTCCCTCCCCTTTACATATGAAGAAACTAAGACTCAGGAAGGGCCAGTGAGTTTTCCAAGCTATCCCAGCCAGGTGGCATTTCAGTACGTTCTTCTTGACTCTAAGGCCCCCTTCTTCATTGTTCCCCCTAAGTTGGAGCTCAGATGCTCAAACCAGGGGATTCTCAGGGGAGTTAGGTCTTCCCTGCATTGAGACCCTGTAGCCATGAGATGGCACCAGCGGACAGCCAGCCCCACTCTGTCACACAGCCAGGGAGGGGTGAGGGCAAGCCTGGTCTGCCCACAATGGGGGGCCTCCCCTCAGGGCTGGCACTGAGCAGCCTCCGGACTGGGTTTCCGGTCTCATTTCCTCTTGACCCACTCCCCAACCTTCCTTCCACTCACCCTCCCCAGATGAGCTCAAGCTCTCATTCTCAGGTCCTCACCCTGGTCAGTGTGGTCACAGGAGCCACTGGGGACATGGCAGGGACAACAGGGTCAGCACCAAGCCTTATCTGTCTGAGGTAGAGGCCCTGGCCCCAGGCATCCACCACCCATCTCCACCCCAGGTACACCTTTGGCAAAACACGGCAGCCCCTCACCTCACAGCAGGGACGGCCTCTTCCAGTATCCTTTTTTCAGTTGGGATAACAACCATGGTGTCAGTTCTAGAGCAGGAGCAATTCAGTATGGACATAGGAAGAAATGACAAGGGGCCCAGCCCTTCAGGCTGCTTAGATCCTATGGTCTGAGGATAAACTTTACGTGACCCCAGAGCCTCCCCCATCCCCTGAGGACTTCATATCTAGCAGGGATGAGGGGATCTGTTGGCCAAAGGCAGGAGCTGGAAGCCTGAGTCACTGTCTGCCAGCCAGCTGAGGCAGGAACCAGCTCAGACCAAGCTGGATGTGGAAGAGGCTTCCTAACCTTGGCCTGCCTGCCTGCTGGGAAATAAAGGCCTGGAAACCCCCTTGCTGGGCCCCTGACCAGTGAGTTAGCAGCAAGGGCACAGGATGCCAAGGGTCAAGAGTTAGCTTCCTTCCCCTAAGGAGTCAGACAGGCTGGGATTGACCACCAAATTGCTGTGTGACCTAGGGTAAGCCACCTACCCTCTCTGAGTCTGAGTAAACAGGGCTACTTATGGTGCCTACCTACCATACAGAGTCACTATACCCTCTATGCCCCAGTCATCAACCCAATCCTGACTCTGGAACTGCCTCTAGCCTGAGGCAGGGTTGCCCTGGAGCCCACCTGAGGCCAGCTTGAGGCCAGGTTCCTAATGCAAGTGCCTCCCTGGCACCCAGACGACAGAGGGCGGGAAGCATAGTCCTCTCACCTGGAGGAGTTCTGGTCCTACCTGTGGCATCTGGCTGGCTCCAGAATGACAAACCTGGCAGAAGGGAACATGGAAGGCAGGGGCTCTGATTTCTCTTCTCCTTTCCCACTTCCCCTTCTCACTTCCCGCTCAACAGGAATTAAATCTAAAACTGAAACAGCCATTTTCAGTGAAAGGAAGAGGAAGCTGCAGCTTTGGGGAATTTGGGGGTTGGGGCTGCTTCCTTTGGTTTCTCTCCAGCCTCTTCAAGCTTAGCAAAGATGGAACTTACATCTCCCAAGACCCCACTATGTATGAGGGGCCCCAGCTGCCCAAGAGTGCACCCAGAAGCCCCACCACAACCTGGACACATGTATTAATTGAGCACTGATGATGAACCAAGCATTGTGCAAAATGCTTAATGTGCCTTGTCTCATTCACTCTTCAAAACTACTGTTTCCACTTTACAAATGAGGTGACTGAGGCATCGCAAAGTTAGCAAGAGGTTCTTTCTTGGGAATGTGAATGAAGAGGGTTAGAGACCACACGGCCCCAGTGGGCACAAGGCTGAGGGGTCAAGGGCAGCCCTGAGACTGAGGAACTGTGGATAGCACAGAGGCCCAGGGAGCAGCTGTGACAGGGCAGCCCCCAGTGAGCAGAGGGACGGCCTGTGGTGCCCAGCCCTTATAAGTCCACGCCTATAGGGCCACTGCACCTTCTACCCAGTGCTCTAGGAGATCCCCAGGGTCTCCTAAAAAACTCTCCCCTGGAGATAGTTGGAGAGGCTCTCTGTGCCTTGCTTGGACCACCAGGCCATCCCATTTGTTTGTCTCCTTGTGGGAGAGGCTACGTGGTTCTCCCTTCAAGAAGGAACCTGCTGCTTAGTTGCAAGTAGCACAGTTGGCTGATGGCCTCAGTTAGTGCCTTAAGGATCTGCCCATCCTCCCAGATAACCAGGCTTCAGTCTGTGGGGGAACAGATGGCCCAGGTCCAGCCACCTGGCCAGCCTAGCAGTCATTGTTCAGCCCCTCTGTAGCTTCTTCCCACTCAGTTCCCAGATCCGCTCTTATGATGACGACCCTGCCCTCTGATTTTCCTTTAGGGGATCCCCCTTCTCCCATCTAGAGTCTTGGGGATCTGGGAGTGATGGGTCTGTGATTGAAGCCTGCCAGTGAGAGAAGAGTGAGCCCCTCAGGCCTGTAACTGGCTCGGGGTGGAGGAGTGATCTTCATTGCATGCCTCAGAGTCAATTCTGGTGCTTTTACTGGGGCATCGGGAAGGAGACAGGTCTTCCACAGCATTTGCAAAGCTAGTAGAAAGCGAGGCAGGAGCTGCTGGAGCCAAGTGAACTAAGTTCCAGGCACTGTCCTGGGCGATGGAGATACTGCCACCAGGGAGAAGACTGTCCACATAGAAAGCCAGGGAATGGCAGAGATGATAGACAGGGATGCATCGTTTCCTGAGAACAGCACTGAGTGCCTGGTTTCAGCTGTGCCTGAGGTTTTACCTTTGGTGTTATGAGCTGATAAACTCCCTTTTTGCCTCAATCCATTTAACCTCGGATTCTGTCACATGAAACTAGGAGTCCTGCCTGTAGATCTGCACCTTGTGCCCAGGAAGAGAGGTGGCATTTCCCTACGGGAAAACTGAGGCCAGTGAGGTTAGGAACTTGCCCAAAGTGCACTATAAACCCACCATGACACCCTGTTTCTCAGGAAGAGTAGCCTAAGAAAGGACAAAGAAATGGAGGTCAGGGGTCAGGGCAGAGAAGACCAGCCAATGGGGCAGTGTCAGACTCCCTCCCTTTCCTTCTCTAACTGTGCTAGGAACCGGGGACAAGGTCTGCTTTGCCTCTGGGGCCTCAGAGAGGAGTACAGGCTTTGGCTCCCAAGAGGCACTGGGAAATGTTGGATGATTGGATCCAGTCTATAAAGATGAGTCCCGGGGCTCTGTCCTTGGTGCTGCCTGGTTCCATTTTTTTTTTTTTTTTTTTTTTTTAAATCTTTGTTTTGGCTGATGTGGAGATTCGTCAAGCAGAATGAAGGTAATGGGTTCAGGAGTAGCACCTCTGAGACTACTTGGATCCCCCAGTCCCCACCTCAGGAAAGGCAGGCCACCAACCCTGCCAAGTGGCTATTGTGGGTTATGATCTTGCCCATTTCCCAGGCAGACCCTGAGGCCCGAAGGTAGGCAGTTTTGTCCACAACTCATACAGGTAAGGTTTGGCTGTGGAGGGAGAGCCTCAAGGAACTCCTGCCCTCCCGTGAAAGGCAGCCCCTGCCTTGATTCCTGCTCTGATCGTCCCTAGCTCTTCCTAGGGCCTGAGCCCACCTGGCAGTGATAAGACATCCAGCTGGACCCAGGGGTCAATGACAGGCCTCTGAGTTCCAAACAGTCAAGGCTAGTGAGACCTCAAGGTCATCCGACCCAGAGGTCTCCCCATCATCCCCCCAGAGAAGGGGGCTCTCTGAAGCCTTCCTGATTGGGCTTATTTGGCCCCTGCCTGCATACTTCCCATTACAGAGAGCTCACCCCTCTCCTAGGCCACTGCATTCCACCTTGAGAAAGCTCACTGGGAGATATGCTTTGTCACACCAAGCCCCGAGATCTGTCCCTAGTGACTGCTCTCCCACACCGGTCCGGCTTGCCCCTGGGGCCATAGAGCTTGGCTGCCCCAGGACGCCCTGCAGAGATTGTCCCAAGACCATCCATCTATTGGTTTTCATTCTCACCAGGCAGTTTCAGGCACATGTCCAGGCCCAAGGAGACCTAGTGGTGGATCCTCAAAGATGAGGCTGTGGTCTGTGACTGTTTTCAAACCTGAAGACAAAACCCTTTGCTACCCTCTGTCCTGTTTCATTGCCTGCCTGGGGCCTGTAAAGGGGACATGGTCTCTTCTTTTGGGAGGAGGAAACTAAGCCCCCAACAGCTTAGTTACTTGCCAGGGCCACCAATCCGTCAGTGATCTTCCAATCAGCTGAACTGCCTGCCTCCAAACCCCAAATCTTCACCCTCAAACTGGCCCATTTCTGGCCAGTCCAGTGTGGGAAGAAGAGGGCTTTGTGGGTGTCTGAGGGGTGGCCTGGGAGGAAGAGATCAAAGTCAGGGGCAACTACCTCATTCAAAGTGCAGTGTAGGAGGTCAGCAGGCAACAGGTGGCTCCCGCTATGGAGTGTGCATGAAGAACACAGGACAGGCTGGGTGCGGTGGCTCACACCTGGAATCTAAGCACTTTGGGAGGCCAAGGCGGGAGGATCACTTGAGCCCAGAAGTTCGAGACCAGGCTGGGCAACATAGAGAAAGCCTGTCTCTACCAAAAAATGTTTAAAAATTAACTGGGTGTGTTGGTGTGTGCCTGTAACCCCAGCTACTTGGGAGGCTGAGGTGGGAAAATCGCTTGAGCCTGGGAGGTCGAGGCTGCAGTGAGCTATGATCACACCACTGCATTCCAGCCTGGACTACAGAGCGAGCCCCTGTCTCAAAAAAAGGATGCAGGACAGACCCCCTCAGGTGGTCACTTAAATGACACCTTCTCCATAGGACTTTCTCCTACCACTCCAAGCTAAAATTATAATCTCCTACCCAGCACATGCACACGTGTGATTCCTATGCCCCTTCTCTGCTATATTTTTCTCCTTAGCATTTAAAATCTTTTAATACACCGTTCTACTTATTTATTGGTTATTGTCTCTCTCTCCTGACTGGAACATAAACTCCACCAGGGCAGGGGTTTTCGTGTTTTTTTCACTGCTGCATATACTTAGGACAGTGTCTGGCATATAGTAGGTGCTCAATAAATATTTATTGAGTGAATGAACAAATAAATTCCAGAGGTGGTTCAATTATGTCTACACAGAGAGGACTGGCTGCACGGGGGACTTTGCTTGAGGCTGTTCATATAGCAAGCTGTAGTTTGTACTTAAGAGTATGTGTTTTGGCCGGGCGCGGTGGCTCACGCCTGTAATCCCAACACTTTGGGAGGCCGAGATGGGTGGATCACGAGGTCAGGAGATCGAGACCATCCTGGCTAACACGGTGAAACCCCCTCTCTACTAAAAAATACAAAAAACTAGCCGGGCGAGGTGGCGGGCGCCTGTAGTCCCAGCTACTCGGGAGGCTGAGGCAGGAGAATGGTGTAAACTCGGGAGGCGGAGCTTGCAGTGAGCAGAGATCCGGCCACTGCACTCCAGCCTGGGCGACAGAGTGAGACTCCGTCTCAAAAAAAAAAAAAAAAAATAAGAGTATGTGTTTATTGGGGATTGGGAGCAAATAGAGATTAAATGTGAGCACCAAAGGCCTTTAAGCCAGCCCTGGGGCTGCTTCTGCCTGGCTGTGTGTGTGAGATTTGGGCTGTGAACAGTCCCAGCTGAGAGGGGTGAATGAGACTTGGCCTGGCAGGGCTGGGCAGCCTGCATCTCCCTCCTGCCCGGTCTGAGGTTTTTCTCTGGCAGTCTCACCTCCCTGCACAGGATCACTCCCTCTGCACTGGGGCCCCGGCCCAGAATCTTTCTGGCTTCTTTCCCTTCCCTTGCCAGCCTAGGCCTCCCTCCCAGGACCCAGGATTCCCATGAACACAACCAATCAATTCGTGTCCTTCATTCATGGTGCCACCAGACTGCTCCGTCCTGCACCGTGGGGCTGAGTAGAGCTGGAGGACATGACTCAGTTGAGTGCCTAAGGCCCTGCAGACCCTGTCACTGCCCCACTTGGCTGGGTCCCCAAACTTCTGTCTGTCCTAGGGCATCCTCTCTCCTCTCTCTTCTAAGCCTTGGCCCCATCTTTCTTGTCAGTCCCATACCCTCAACCCTACCAGCCCTCAACTCCTCCTTCAGAGCAGACAGGCTTTCAGAGGGGCTGCCTTCAGTTTTCCACTGCCCAAATAAACCCCATGTCTGCACCTTCTCTCCTCACCCCTCCACAGCCCCGCGGGACCCCAGGTACCGCCTCCTGCCCCCTCTTCAGCACCCTCCCCGTGCTGCATCTGCTTGTTCCTTCCCCTCAGCCCAAACACTCTCCACTCCCCAGTCTCTCTCTCTCGTCTGAGCAAAATGTCTTCCTTGACCTCTCGTGCCTCTCCGTCTGTTCCTCTTCCTCCCTGCACAATCAAGCTTCTGGAAGAGTCACCCACAAGCCCTGCCTCTACTTCCTCCCTGTACCCATATCTCACCCCCTTACAGTCAGGCCCAGGGCAGAGCAAGGAGCCTTTGGGCCCAGCTCCGGGAAGAGCAGTGGGTACTCTGTCTTCTGGGTGAGGTTGGCAAGATGGAACCAAGGAGCGATCGACTGCCTGAGCTCCATCCACAAGGAAATCTCCAAAGTGATCTTGACAACACAGGCCTTGGGGAGAAAACAGGCCACTGAGGGTGACTGGGCTTGACATCCCTGAGCACCACTCAGGGCTGGTGCAGGGCTTGGGGAGGAGAGCCACCTCTCTGGCTTCCAGGAGAGGGCCTGGACTCTGCCTGGAAGGTGGGTGGGGATCAGGGCTGGCAGGGGCACCTCCAGGACGTCTGTTTAGCAGGGGATTAGGGAGGTGACTGGTTGGGATGATACCTTTGCATGGCTCATGACACTGGTTTGAGAAAACATCAATGGTTTCTGTCACAGAATAGGAGGGGTCATTGCTTATGGAGCAGGTGAGGGTGGGGGTACACGGCTCCCCAGATTACTCCCTGGCACTGCCCCTGGGGACACAAAATGTGAGGATTCCCTCCTGGAACAGGTATGTCCTCAGAGCTCCCCAGAAAACCCAGAATTCTTCAAGCCCCAGACCATGGAATTAGATCCAAATGCTCAATCCCAGCATTTGTACCCCTCTGTCACCCATCACTGTTCCCTCTGCAAAGCTTGGCACCCAACAGATATGGGGGTTCCCGTCCTGACTCCACAGCTTATGAGCTGTGATTTTACCTCTCTGAGCCTCAGAGTATAAATACTGTCAACAGTCACAGCATCACTGGGGGCTCAAATGAAATAGTGGATCTAGATCACCTAGCCCAATATCTGGTGCACAGTAAGTATTTGCTCAGTGGGGCTTCTATTATCACCCATAATTTTATCATAGATCAGCCAAACTCATGAGAAATGACCTCCCTTGCAAGCCTTGCTCCCTTCCTTTCTCCCTCCCTCCCTTCTCCATTCATTCATTCATTCGCCATGCATTTACAAGGAGTCTCACAATGTGCAGGCACCTCTCTGGACTCTGTCCTTTGAGGAGCCCCTGTTAGCGGAAAAGACAGATGAAGATGTACACCCACGGGTCTCTGGGAAGACAAAGGAGGTCTCCAACCCAGTCTGTGGTATCAAGGAAGGCTCCATGGAGGAGATGATTCTTTGGTGCAGTGTGGAAAGGAAAAGGCAGGTGCTCTAGGCAGAGAGACCTGCTGGAGATGTGGGACCTCAGAGTACCTGCATGTGTTTGTGTTTGCAAGTGCTGAGGGGCCCTGCAGGAGGTAAGACTGTGGGGTCATTAGGTCCAGGCCCAACAGGCCTCAAAATGACAGGCTACACATGTGGCCTCTGTGTTGAGGGTGCCAGCTGAAGAAAGTCCTCATTGGGAGACCCCTTTCTAAAGCAGGGCAGAGGCATGATCAAATTTGAGACTTAGAAGGCTGCTAGTTGGACGACGAATTGGTTGTGGTTAGATTCAGAGAAAATAGAGCCTAAAATGGGGTTGTGGCCATGGGATGGGGAGCTCCAGTGACCAGCCTGTGGTAGACTCACGTCAAGGATCTCAAATGATAGGCTCACAGCAGTCTTCCCTGCCCCCTAACAAGCCCTTACAGCCAGAGTACTGGAAAGACAGATGTCCCACACCAGCCCTCAGGCCACAGGTGGAAAACTGAGGTCCAGAGCAGGCAAGAGGATGCTGTAGCCCTGCATGGAGCTTGTGGGCAGCCACCTATCTCTGTGTCCTGTCACCAAGCCTGCTGCTCCAGCCTGGCTCTCCTCTCCAGGGGCAGCAAAGGAATGGCTTTGATAGCGGGAGACTTGGAGGAGTAAAAGGATGACTTGCTCCAACTGCCAGACCCATGCAGGCCCTCCTCCATCAGACAGACTGGGGAGGGGAGCCCTTAGAGCTTCCAGAGTTCTCTCCTCTCCTTTGCACCCATTTTGCAGTGAAGGAAACTGAGACCAAGAGAGGAGAGACATTCGGTTCCTGGGATAGCACAACCATCTGGACATGCGATGTCAGCTGTGGGAGACAGAATACCTGGCCCCGAGGCCTGGCCTTGCCCCTGGGCAGCTGGATTCACAGTTCCTGAGGACACTCAGCTGGTGAGGGGTGGAGCTCTAATGGCACCACCGTCTGGCTTCTGCCTGGCCCTCGTGCCCAGCACCATTCCCAGGAGTCACTTCCTTTCCATCCTAGCCTATGTCTGTAAGCCACGGCTGAGCAGGATAGAATAGGAAGGAACCGTGTGCCATCTGCTCCAGATCGCTGTGGATGTGGGCTGGTCCCTTCTTGGATGGAGGAGCCTAGGCCCCACCCTGCCCAGGGGAGCCAGATGTCCTCAGCACAGCTCAGCTAGTCTGTGCCCCACTGGCTCTTCCAGGGTGGGCTTGGGTGGTGAAGCCCCACTCTGGTTCTTGGAGTTTACAGACTTGACCTAGCACCCTGAGTGTCTGGTCTATGCTTGACCTGGACTGTACTAGGGCATGAGGATGGGCTGAGGGAGCGGATGCGGATGAGCTGATATAGCAGACACAGTTACCAGCCATTTCGAGTAGTCAGTGCCAAGTGCGTGCTGTCCTCTAATCCCACCTGGAGAGGCCAGCAGGGCAAGACTTGCAATTTCTCTGGTGGAAAAACTGAGGTCCCACTTCATGTCAATCACCAAGCCCTGTTTGTGCTCCATTTTCACATCTCAGACTCCTCTTCTCTCACCCCGTGGCCCCTCCTCCGACCTAGACCACAGCCTCCTCATGCTTTCTGGTTTTCCATCTCCAGGGCCAGTCCAGCCCCTTTCTGTGGCCAGATGGACCCTTGCTCAGCAAAAGTCTGACTTCACTGTTTCTCTTTCTACGCCCTCTCTATGTCTTCCCAGTACCTGAGGATAAAGGCAAACCCAGTTCCTGTTGACCTCTCCACTCTCAGCTCCCACTCCTGCCCCTTGCACGCGATCTGCTGGGCTCTGATTTACTTTCAGTTCCTGCTCTTCTTTTCCCCCTCGTCAGTGCTGTTTCCATCACTGGATTTCTCTCTCCCCACATCTGTGGCTGGCCAACTCCCATTGTAAACTCAGGGATAGGGGAGGCCCAGGTCCTGCCCACTGGTGCTCAGTGGGGACAAGGGACATCTACCTGATGATCCATAACCCGAAGTCCCAGAGTCAGTGCCCCAGAGTCCTGCCAGAACACAGGCAGGGAGGGATGGTTCCACAGGAGAGAAAGCTTGGTGAGGAGGTGACAGTGAAATGGTCAAGTGTATGTGAAGGTAAAAGGCAGAGTCCGTGAGAGGCCTGTTGAAGGATGGTGAACAGAGCTGGAGCTGCTCTGCATGTGCTTGAAAAGAGGCCCAAACTAATAATGATGAAAATACGATTATTGAAGACTTAGTGAGTGCCAGATGTGCATTGCCTCATTTAGTCCTCATAAGGACCCCGCAAGGTGGGACTGGTTATGATCTTCATTTTATACTTCTGGTGGGGAAACCAAGGCACAAAGTTTAGCTCAAGGTAGCACTGGGAGAAAGAATGACTCCTGGGCTATTCTGAACCGAGGCAGCCTGGTTCTAGAGTGCATATTCTTAGCTCCTACAATAAAGCAGGGCTGGGCTAGGAAGGATTTCAGGTGGCAGGGAAATCCAGCCCCTCTACTGCTCTGACCCAACCTGCCTGGGGCCCAGACTGCCCTGGCCTCACCCTTCCATCAGTCACAGGGCCTCATAAATGCTGCGTCCTCTAGGAAATCTTCAGGGATCAAATAGAAGGATTCCCTCTACTTCTTCCAGGGCCCTAACAGGAAGCCTAAGGTAAGTGACATCCTTCGAAGCAGAACTTCCCAACCCTGGCTGCCCATCCGATTCCCGGACTCTTTCTGGGGAGGAATGTTTGCCTGTCCAGCATCTCTTCCTATTAGGAGCCTCTCGCCCCATTCAGTGGAGATTTTCTTCATTCAAGGTGGTAACCAGACCCAGGATCCATCCAGACCCTTCGCCAGTGATTGGTTCAGGGGCAACCAATTAGAGTTTGCCCCAGGAATTTTTGTGGAATCAGCATGAAAGGTTCTCACTCTTTTTCTCCTGGATTATTAGCTGTGCGGACCATGGAAGCCTGGTGCTTCTGGAAAGAACTTGAGTGAGAATGTAGGAACCTGGTGGAAAGTCAGGAGAGAGCTGTTCATGGTATCCTTGTAAGTGCTGGATCTAGCCATGTCAGATCTAAGTCTACCTTTGACTTTTTATTTATATAAACTGATACACCTTTTCTTGCCCAAGCTAGCTGCGTTTGTCTCTTGCAACCAAAATAACCCTGACCACCCTGACAACAAAAGTATAGGCAAAAACAACAACAGCAAATTAAGTAAGTTGAAATTTATCAAAATTTAAAACTATTGTACATCAAAAGACATTATCAACAGAGTTGGAAGGCAACCCACAGAATGGGAGCAAATATTTGCAAACCATATGTCTGATAAGGTATTAATATCTAGAATGTATAAAGAACTCCTACAAACTGAACAACAAAAGAAATAACCCAATTCAAAAATCAGCAAAGGACTTAGATGTTTTTCCAAAGAAGATATACTAATGGCCAATAAGCACATGAAAAGATGCTCAACATTACTAATCAATAGGGAATGCAAATTAAAACCATGAGATACCACTTCACACCCATTAGGATGGCTGTTATGGAAAAAAAAAAAAAAAAAAAAAAAAAAAAGACCAACCTAGGAAATAAGAAGTGTTGGTGAGGATGTGGAGAAACTGGAAACCTTTGCATTACTGGTGGAATGTAAAATGATGTGGCCTCTGTGAAAAATATTTTGGCTGTTTATCAAAAAATAAGCATAAAGTTACCATATAATCCAGCAGTTCTACTCCTAGAATTCCAACCAAAAGAATTGAAGGCAAGGACTCAAACAGAAGTTTATATATAAATGTTCATAGCAGCATTATTCACAATAGCCCAAAGATAGAAACAAGCTAAACATCTGTAGATGGATGAATAGATAAATAAAATCTGATATATATATACAATAGATTATTATTCAGCCTTAAAAAATGAAATTCTGATACATACTACAACATGGATTAAACTTGAAAACCTTATTCCAAGTACAATAAGTCAGTCAAAAAGGGACAAATACTGTATGATTCCACTTATATAAGGTACCTAGAAGAGTCAAATTCATTGAGACAGAAAGTAGAGTGGGGGTTGCCAGAGGCTGAGAGGGTGGGAGAATGGGGAGTTATTATTTAATGGGTGTAGAGTTTCAGTGGATGACTTTAAAAAGTCCTGGAGGGCTGGGCACAGTGGCTCATGTCTGTAATCCCAGCACTTTGGGAGGCTGAGGCAGGCGGGCAGATTACATGAGGTCAGAAGTTCGAGACCAGCCTGACCAACATGGTGAAACTCCGTCTCTACTAAAAATACAAAAACTAGTTGGCCATGGTGGTGTGTGCCTGTAATCCCAGCTGAGGCAGAAGAATCACTTGAACCTGGGAGGCAGAGGTTGTGGTGAGCCAAGATTGCGCCACTGCACTCCAGCTTGGGTGACTGAACAAGACTCCATCTCAAATAAATAAATAAATAAATAGTCCTGGAGATGGATGGTGATGATGTGATGGTTGCCCAACATTGTGCGTGTACTTAATACCAGTGAATTAATTGTACAATCAAAAAGGATTAAAATCATAAATTTTGTTATGTATATTTTATCATAATAAAAGACAAACAAAATAACAATAAACAAACAAACAAACAAACAAACAAAACTTGGCCTTGACCAGCACATCTACTGTATTGGGAGACAATTCTCCCAGGGCCAGTCAGATTTCTGCATGTTTTGTGAGCAGAGACAGACTACCTTTGTTCCAGAGGATCTTTTCAAGGATATTTGTAGAGCAGACAGCCTTGGAAGATAAAGATAAAGATAGTGTCCCCTTCTGGAGCCAAAACCAGGTTTATTGACCGTCTGGTGGGCAGGCTTGCTGCCCCTTATAAAAGACGCGGATTGCCTAAGCTCCACGTTCCTTACCTTGTCATGCAAGCCATTGCATGTGCAGGTATTACCTGGCCCCCTTTGCATTGTCCTGCAGGAATTGGGGAACAAGTGCAAATGCTGATATTTGGGCTACTCTTATTGTTGTGAGGAAGAAAGTTCTTTATCTTTAACCAGAAGTCTTGTGTCTTCTGCCAGCATCTATGAAACTATAGGAGGTCAACTCATTGGCTTGGAAGTGTGGTCAAATCACAGGCCCTTCCCACTTTCTTCATACTTTTTGCATCGGAATATCAGGTGGGAGAAAAAAAAAAAGTCTGTATTTCTGGCTCATGCCTGTAATCCCAGCACTTTGGGAGGCCAAGGTGGGCGGATCACTTGAGGTCAGGAGTTTGAGACTGGCCTGGCCAACATGGTGAAACCCTGTCTCTACCAAAAATACAAAAATTAGCCAGGTGTGGTGGCGCATGTCTGTAATCCCAGCTACTTGGGAGGCTGAGGCAGGAGAATCGCTTGAACCTAGGAGGCAGAGGTTGCAGTGAGCTGAGATTGTGCCACTGTACTCCAGCCTGGGTGACAGAGTGAAACTGTGTCTCAAAAACAATTCTGTATTTCTGACATTATGATGCAGTGGGCCAACTTGGGTTTATAAGAATCTTGCCCTAGACCTAAACCCATGAAGAGTTGGTTTCCTCCTTTTGGAGGCTGCTTCTCCCTTTTCACTCCAGCTGCCAGGACACTCACAGTGAAGTTTCCCTGTTCACCTACCTGAGGACCAACATTCATCTCAACCTTCTATGTAATTTCTATATTCCTGCTCCTGGATTTAAAACAATTAAGATGTAATTCACATACCATAAAATTCAGCCTTTCAAAGTGGACAATTCAGAGGTTTTTAGCATATTCACAAGATTGTACAACCATCATCACTATCTAATTTCAGAATATTTTAATAACCATAGAAAGAAATCCTGTACCCAATAACAGTTACTCCCCATTCCTTTTTTCCCCATCCCCCTGGAAACTACGAATCTCCTTTTTATATTTATGAATTTGCCTGTTCTGGATGTTTTATGTAAATTGAATCACACAGTGTGCACCATTTTGTGTCTGACTTTTGTTTAGTGTGTCTTCAAGGTTCATCCATGTTGTAGCATAAATAAAAACTTCATTTTTATGGCTGAATAATATTCCATTGTATGGATAGACCACATAATTGTTTATCTGTTCATCCACGCTGGCATTTTGGGTTATTCCCACTTTTTGGCTATTATGAATAATTCTGTTATGAACATTTATGTAGAAGTTTTTGTGTTTTAAATTTTCTTGTGTATATACCTTGGAACCAGGGGGTCATATGGTAACTCTTTGTTTAACCTTTTGAGGTGCTGTCTAACTGCATTCCAAAATGGCTATGTACTTTTTCATTCTCACTAGCAATGTATGAGACTTCCAATTTCTTCACAGCCTCAGCAACACTTGTTATTGTCTGTCTTTTTCATTGTAGCCATTTTAGTGGGTGTAAAGTGGTATTATATTGTGGTCTTGATTTGCGTTTCCCTAATTGTTCCTTTTCTTGTGTTTTCATTCATATTTTACCATTTCATGGTATGCTCTGAAGCCTGACATCTTGTGGAACAAGTACCCCATGGAGTGGGAGAGTCGTGAGTTTCAGGGACAGATAGTCCCAGGTTTGAACCCCTTTGTATCTACTAGTTATGTGACCTCGAGCAAGTTATTTAACTCTCTGAGTCTCGGTTTCCCCACTTATTCTATGTGAGTTATAGTATTAACCGCTCTTGGTGTTGCTGTTATTATAAGATAAATCTATGATAAAGCCCCTGAGTGGGCCTGGCACAAAACAAGTCCTCCATGAATCTCACCAATGAATCCAAGAGTCAGAAGGGGAGATTTACTGCCTGGGAGGAGACCTAGGCTGGGGACTGTTTAGCTTTTAATCTATCATCTGCTTTACTACAGCAACTTTTTACAACAGAGGCATTTCTGTGCCAAACATTAGCCTCTCTGTGCCTCTGTTTCCCCTCCATGCTATGGAGGTGTGTCTTCCTCAGAAGCATGGTGGGCCACAATGCGAAGGCATGAGGAATGAGGCTGCACCATGCTGTCAAGTACTGGTGAATCTGCCAGGATAGGTTCTGGCACTTCCAAGTCTGTCTCTTGCCTCAACCATCAGATTAGCTGCTGCCTGAGGCAATTTATTCCCCCCTCAGACAATGGGCTCTCCTTCTCCTGTGCAGATTTGTCCCCTCGTGCCCCTGTCCCTCAATAGAAGGGACAGGACACTCAGGAACTGTGGGCTGATGTGAAAAGCGGGTTCCTATCCCTCTGGTATGACAGAAACAAGGTTATCCCTCACTCTGAGTTGAGATCTGCCTGCTGGTACCATAGGACAGCCCCAACTCCGTCCCAGGCAAGCAAAACCGGAACTGCCCTGGGAGTCAGGATGCCAGGCTCTGTCTCAGCTACTGCAGAGTTCATCTTCCCGGAGCTCAGTACCCAGCCCAGCTCCTGAGTTCCTAAGGGGCAAGTTGGACCCACTAGCCCCTGGGTCCCTGGCATCCACACAGAGCTGGGCACAGAAGCCACTGACCGAGCCTACACCATCTCTATAGACCAATGACTGCATCTTGTGCAGACCCTGCCCTCCCATGGAACTATTAATGACAGGGCCAGCCCTGGGACAGGGGAAGCAGCAAGATATCACCCCATGCCAGGGCATTGGCCCTAACTAGACAAGCCAACAGTCAGAGAGGGAGAGTCAGAGCCTGGGCTGCCAGATCCCCACCCCAGCCTGAAATAGAAACCCATTTCAGAGACAAATGGGGAAATGGTCCCAAGGCAGGAGGGGCAGGGTGGGCTGTTGCACCCAGCTTCCTGAGAGTCTCGACGGGCCCCGGGTCCTCTGCTGTAATGGGCACCTGTTGCCAGGCTCCGCCGACTCACTCTAATGCTAAAGAACCAGGAAAGCTAGGTTCAGAGCTCTGGGTGTGGACACTGACAAATTACAGTCCCAGCTTCCACACTGGACAGGATCCTTTAATTTCTCTGAGCCTCAGCTTCTTCTGCTGTAAAATAGGAATAACAGCAATCCTGACTGCTTTCTTTTTCTTTTATTTTCTTTCTTAATTTTTTTTTGGAGACAGAGTCTTGCTCTTGTCACCCAGGCTGGAGTACAGTGGCACGATCTCAGCTCACTGCAACCTCCGCCTCCCGGCTTCAAGCGATTCTCCTGCCTCAGCCTCCTGATGCTTTCATTTTTGTGTAAAACACTTGACACATTGTAGTTGCTCAGTCAATGACAGATCTTGTTATTATTACCTAACTTTCTCTTTCAGCTCAATTTTGATGGAATGATTTATTCATCTGTTATTTCATTTACTTATTCGTTCAGCCAAACAGCCAACGCACACCTACTAGGTAAGCCACAACAGCTAATAAAGTTTTCAGAGTTAGGTAAGAATTGAAACCCTAGCGCTGCTGCTAGTTGGCTGGATAACTCTGGGAGAGCCATTTCCCTTCAATAAGCCTCCATTTCCTTGCCTGTAAAATGGGAACAGTAAATACCATTTCTGGAGGGCATTGGGAAGTTATAAAGAGTCAGTGGCACTCGAGGCGAGCAGTTTGAGACCAGCCTGGGCAACACAGCAAAATCCCATCTCTACAAAATATTTTTAAAAATTAGCTGAGCATTGTGACACATGCCTGTAGTCCCAGCAACTTTTAGGTTGAGGCAGGAGGATTGCTTAAGCCCAGGAGTTCAAGGTTACAGAAAGCAATGACAGTGCCACTGTACTCCAACCTGGGTGACAGAGCAAGACCCTATCTTTAAAAAAATAAAAATTCCAAAATGAAAAGGGTCAGTGGGACAGTGGTGTGAAAACAGCCAGTGCATGGCCACTGATGGGAAAACAGGTGGCAGTGGGCTGTACAGAGAAACCAGGCAAGCTTCTGGCAGAACAGGCCATGCTGGGAGCTACTGGTAGTCGGGCCTCCAGAGACAGCCACAGGATAAGGCAAGGGCAGGAGAGAAGAGTCGGCAGGCTCAGAAACAATTGCCAGGTTTCCGGACCATGGCCCCTCCCTTTCTGATAAACTGACAAACAGTGAGGAAATGCAAAAAAAGGTTGTAAGAGTTTTAGAAGAGTCCCAGCCACACAGACAGTCGAGGGCAGTGTGGAGTTCCCCCCACCCAGCCAGTCATACACACACACACATACACTGGCAGCTGGACGTTCTCACTTTTGCATACACACCCAGGGGCTTGGCACACACACAGTTGCACCTTCTGGGGCACAACACTTTATGTTTGCAAAGGGCCTTCTTATTTTTCATCTCATTGATACTGAGGGGTGGAGAGGTTCCCTGAATCTGACCCATTCTAGAGCTGGCAAGAGATGAGAGTCCCAAATATCTTCAAGAGCCGGGACTGAACGCATGGGCTGGGCTGCCTGTTTTCTCTGTGTGGGTGTCAGCAGAGCTGAATGGCAATAGAAACTCCGGAAAAGTTTTAACCCAGCTCTCCGAGATAGGTCCTTTCATCCTTAACAGGTCACACCTGGACTCAGGGACCCATTTTTTTTTTTTTTTTTCCAAACCACTCTCGTGGGGCCAGCTCCAGGCTGTCTTAAGATTTAGCTGGAATGGCAGAGGTGAGAGGCTTCCCAAGGGTCTCCTCTGTGGACAATTATTCGGTCACTAATCCTTCCTACTCACTCCCTCAACCAAAGTTCCTGGGGAGTTCTGAGGGCAGGGCCCAGCCTCCTCTGTGAGGGCTGCTCTCCAGCGTACTACACTTAGCAGTGTTCACATAGCAGCGAGAGACCACTGTTGCCCCCATTTTAGAGAGTAAGAAATTGAGGCCCAGAGAGGAAAAGTGTCCTTGCCAGCCATTTGGACTCATACCCAGACCTTTGTGGCTCTGAGTCTTGCCTGAGCTATTCCACTTCTTCAGCAAGACACAGCCCAGCACCAATGTGTCCATCTCCTCCCCGCCCCCGCTGACCCCATCCTGCGTGCCTCAGCCCTCCATGCTATGCAGTCTGCAGGCTCCAGGCATAGTCAGGCGGAGGAAGGAGGAGGACCCCAGTGTCTGCCCCACTGCTGCTCTTGCCTGTGATGAACCTCGGTGGCTGCAAGTGGACTGCATGTACTCAGGAAGATGCTAGGGGAGCTGAGGGGCGTAAGCCCTTCCAGGCATGGGCCCAGAAAACTCACCCAGGAGTTAGCGAGTGCCCTGCTTGCAGTCCGTGAAGTGCTGGAGCAAATTCCCACTCGCGGAGCAGCCCCTGCTACCAGTCAGTTCTATGCCTGAAACTGTCGCATGCAATGTCTGGCAGAAGTCTGGAGAGGCAGCAGATGAGGAAACCGAGAGACTTGGGGAGAGGAAGTAACTTGCCACAGCACAGAGCTGGCAAGCAGCAGGGCCAGGACTCGAATCCCGAGAACCCTGAAGCTCAAGTCCTTTACACCAATGCTGACTCATCCTCTACCCAGCTGCCCACAAGTCACTTTCTTCACCCTCTGTTTGCTCACCCAAACAAGCAGCATCACCAATTTAGCCCAAGTGACTGTTGGGAGGATGGAGTGAGATAACATTTCAGGACAAGGGCCTGGCACAGGGAAGAAACGAATTGGGTGGCCGTTTTCTCTCCTCCTCTACATTCTCACCCCAGCCCTCTCCTGGCTTCTCTGGAGTCTGGAGATGGCCCTGCTTCTGCTCATTGCTGCCGCAGGAAACCAGTAACCTGGTTTTCTCAGCAGTGCCTGGAAGGTCCGTTAAGAGAGGCTGAGACCCCGAGATTAATGGCTGTGTTATCTGTGGCTCCAACCCTGTGGGCCCAGACAACTTCCACCCAAGGATGAGGATGGCACCGAAGATGGAGGGTGATCCTGGGGGAAAGGCTGACCCCAGGCGACCCTCCCCTCCGTAGCGCCAATCTGTCCTTGAGCTTGAGCTTAGGCTTTATGAGGAGAAGGCAGCCAGGGAGGCTCTACCTGGGCCCATGGTGGGCCCTCCCTGTCTGTAAGATGACTCATTCTCCCTCTTCCTCCACCTCCTTTTCTTTGTTACAGGTACTTATTGGGCATCTACTCTGTTCAGGTAGTGTTCAAGGCACTTGAGGTCAAAAAACAAAGTCCCACCCTTGAGACACCTGTAGTCTAGCAGGGGAGATTAGTTTCTTTTGGTAAATATATAGCAGGCCAGATAGTGATAAGAGCAGCGGTAGAGAAACATAAAGGAAGGTAAGTGGCAGAGAGCTAGGGGACTGCAGCCTCGGACAGGTGGACAGGCCCCATCTGGATTTGCCAGATCTCCCTCTCCCAGCCACCTAGCCTGGAGGAGACCCTTCCCCAGGCCCCAAGCCCCCACTCTGTGCCAGACCCTGCCTCGGTGGATCTCAGCAGCAGGCCAGTGCCAAGGCTGAGACTCCCTGGGCACAGGCAGCAACTCAGGGCCACCAGGGCTTTGACAGGGAGCATCCCGAGCTTGCACCCCTCTCCCAGCCCTGGGGAAGCTCTCTGCTTCCTCTGTGGTCCAGAGAGGGAGCACATCCCTCAACCAATCCCCAATCCCAATATCCCAGTAGACAAGAGGGCACTGGACCCAGAGAGGGTCAGGGCTTGCCTGGGTCACACAGCAAGGCAGAGCTCCCCCTCCTGCCCTCTCTTGGCATGTCCACAAAGGTAGGTTCAGGGGTGAGCCTCCCAGCACAGTGCTGGCCTGTGAGGGGCTGGCTGTGCCCCCCGTCAGCTCCTGGTAAAGGAGTGTGAGGTGTTTCTGTGGCAGGCCCATCTGGTAGTGTCAGCCTGCCCCACCCTCTAGGCTCTGACAGCCAAATTCTCCTACCCTAAGCCCCAGGAAGCTGAAAGCATTTTCCTTGCAACCCCAGCTCATGAGAGTTTTGGTCAACCCTGCCTCAGCTTGCTGTGTGACCTCAGGCAGTCCCATCCTCTCTGGCCTCAGTTCCCTCATCTGCCCAATAGAGGAAGTGAATGCACTTACATCTCAGGAGTGTCACGAAGAGTGAGCAGGACACTGACAGGAAGGCAGCTTGCACATTTTTAGACACTATCCAGATGACAGGCAAGCAGAAAACTCTCAAAACCAGCCCCTCATCCTGTGGGGCCCTGGGGTAGCCCCAGAGCAGGTCCTTGATCCTTGATGGGAAATAAGCACAAATTCCACCAAAGCCACCTCTGCTCCCAGCCAGCTGACAGGAAGGGCCCTTCCTCTGTCCTTGTGGTGAGAAGGTATGGGGGGAGAGACGGGAAAGGGACAAGGCTGGGAGGCCTGGGAGAGCTTGTTCCGGGAGGCCGAGGCATAGCCCTGAGGTAGCCTTGAGAGCCACCAACCTCAGTCAGGCCCCAAGGCTGGGGGAGGATGTGAATGCTGGGTGCACAGTGTCCACCTGGGGGCTTGTCAGCCATATGTGCCTGTGCTGGAAGGTGCACATGCAGTCACAAGGCACAGGTGTTTGGAATTGTGCCCAAGTGTGTGTGTGTGTGTCTGTGTGTGTGTTTCTGTGAGTGGCTCTGGAGTGTGTACACCTGTTCACATACATGGTTGCCCAGGCCCGGGCCTCTGCATGTGCTCCACACACATGACGCTCCTGGGGAGCCCCACAAACCCCTAGTCCACAGGCCTTGTTTTCCCAGGCTCTGAAATCCTTACCATAATCCCAAACTGTCCCAGATACCACGGGAGATTTGTGCGGTTCCCAGGCTCTGGATTTTCCCCAGGAATAAAAGCAGTTACATAAGATGAGAAGCCTTAGGGGATAACTTTCAGGCACAGGCTCTCCCAGCTCAGCCCAGGGTGTAGGCTCCTCACGGGGAGGGGAGGAGTGCCCAAGGTTGAAGCCCCTCAGACCCTATGTTGCCTGTGGGCACTGATCCCTCCACAGTACTCAGTCACCAGCAGGAAGCCCCTGGGTCCTTTACAATAAATCAGGTGCTTTACAGTTTACACCCCACATGCCCTTGCTGGGTGATGCTCACCACTAGCTGGCCAGGCTGACTTTGGCATCCTACCCCCCGAGGCCCTGCCCCCAGGCAGCCACTGCTAGCTCAGTCCTAGGGTCTTCCTTCCTGGCCCTGGGCTGGGCTCGCAGTTCAGTACTGGCTACTCCCTTGGGTGGGTCTCACCCCTTCCTGAACCTTGGTTTTCCCAGCTGTGGAATGGAGCTGTTCCGATCCACACGAGTCAAGGGCTGAGAAGGGTCTCTGCAGCCTGTAATGAGGCCCCTGGCAGACAGGAATGGTCTCGTGCACATCCCTGGCCACCGCCCATTGGCCCCTTGCTGCTCCCAGGAGTCAGGAGGGAAAACACTACCTTCAGCCCTCTTGACTGAAACAGACTGGCCCCAGTCTGTAGGAGGAGATGTGGTCCCTCTGGGATTCAGATCAGATCCTAAAGAGAGTTGGCCCACTTCAAGCTTGCAGGAAGCATGGTTGGTGGTCTGCTTGGACAGGAGGAGACTGGACATATTTTTTTTTTTTCCCAGACAGGGTCTCACTCTGTCACCCAGACTGGAGTGCAGTGGTGCAAACACACAGCTCACTGCAGCCTTGACCTCCTGGGCGCAAATGATCCTCCTCAGCCTCCCAAGTAGTTGGCACTACAGGCGTAAGCTACTACGCCTGGCTAATTTTTGTATTTTTTTTTTTTTTCATAGAGACAGGGCCTTTCTAGTTTGCACAGGCTGGTATCGAACGCCTGGTCTCAATCAATCCTCCTGCCTCAGCCTCCCAAAGTTTTAGGATTACAAATGTGAGCCACCGTGTCTGGCCAGAGCTAGGCCCTCTTGCTGAGCTGCAGAGGTTTTCCCTCTCTGCAACTTGAGCCCCTCATTCTGTCCAGTCTGGGATCTGCTATTTGCCATCCATTATAGGAAAGCACAGAGAGACCACAGAGACCTGACCGAGTTGTAAGGAGCACGTGCCTGTGGATGCAGTTCTGCACTGGTTCATGCACAGCACACCCAGACCCGGACACAGCTCCACATAACTCGTGCAGGTTCACACATGCATATGCACATGTGCCCTGGCACCTGCCACACTTGGGAACATACCACCCACAGTAGGCACTCAGGCACCCTCACATGCATGCACCCACCTCCGCCCAGCATACATAGGGCTCTAGCTTAGCTCAGCAGCAAGTTACATGTGAAGAGCTTTCAGAACCAGGAAAGAGATGGGAGAGGAAGGGCTGAGTCCTTGGTGCCCAAGCCCTTCCTTTGCCCCTCCCAGAGAAGCTAACAGGTTTCCCCAAGGACACAGACGGTTTGTGTGGCTCACCCTCTTCAGCCATCCCACATAAGTCCTGGTCAGAATACTCAAAGAAAGTAGGCAAACGTTTTTATGGGAGGATTGTCCCCAACTTGCCCAGTCAGCCACCAGTCCTGCTTGTCACCAACTCAAGGCAACATTTCAAGCTAATCACTGTGAATTTTGGAGCTCTCCACCCCCCAGCCTATGCTGAGTTCAGACATGGCTGTGCATCAATGATGCTGCTCCTGCTGGCTCCGCAGGAGTCTTTTCTACAACCTGAGGTCTCTCAGAGAGAACGAGGTTTGCCTTTGAGGTCTCTTCAGCCCCATTTCTTGTTCTTTCTCTCCTTCCTCTTGATGGCCTTTCAAGGTGCCCAGTGACTCCACAATTCCCTCATCCTGAGGGGTGCCTACAATCCAAGATCCGAACCTGTCTCTGCTCTAGGGCCACCCTCCCCTGAGATCCGTGAGGTACTCCCAGCACCTCTGCTGCTCTGATGAGGAGGGGCCTCTGGGTTCACTGTCATCCACCCCAGAGAGCATATGGTCATTTAACCAGGCACCTGCCTCCACTCCAGGCTGGCTTAGGCAGGGAAGAGAGCTTTTCTGGGGCTTCTCACATGATTCGGCTGATGTAACCTCTTCCTTGGGAGTTTATAAGTTTGCAAGAGTCAGACTGCCAAAGCCAGAGCCAGAATCCTCCAACATTGGAGCCAGAATCGGGGCATGTTACAGCTTTAGAGTGTAGAAAGTTGGAGTTTGAATTGTAGACTTCTAGAATGTTTGAGTAATTATAGACTCTTAGGGCTAGGACGGTGGAATTATAAACCAGAATTGGGGATTATAGCCAGAATTGGGGATTAAAGGAAATCAGGGCCAGAAGCGACAAGAGCATCACTCGGTCCCACCTCCCTGACAGCTGAGAAGAGAGCTGGCTTTATCACTCAGCAAGTCAGGGCTGGGCCAGGCCTCCTTCTCCCTGGGAGGGCTCTATCCAGACCTTCCAGAGAAGGTCTCAGGGCCTCTGGGGCAGCAGTACTCCCTGCTAGGGGACAGTGGGGACAGTGGCTTGCCTCTGCCCCTGCCCGAGCTTGCACTGGCCCATCATGGCACCCCATCACCATGAGATATATTTAGGTGCCCTCCTTAGATATTTCCACAGCTCCCAACACTGCCTTTTTTGTCCCCTTGTCCTCCAAGGCCTCCGGGCAACTCCTCTAAACTGACCCAATGAAGTCAACAGGAATAGGGGCACTTGCTCTGCCAATGCAAACTTTTTAGCCCCAAAAACAAGGCTCAGCCTTGCTGGGGGGAGGGCCTCCTGGTCCATTTCTGCCTGCAGCTCAATGCTGACCTCACAGCCTCCCTTTTAGCTCTCAGGGCCTGTCTTGGTCCAGGGACCAAACATTCCTGATCTTGTACTGGACTTTCCTCATTCCAAGCAGAGGGCACCCCAGGCCCCTGCTCCTGCCAGTTTCCAAACACACACATACACAGGGCCAGCATTTTTCGGTCCCTCCAGGATTTTTCAGGACTGAGAAGCCTCCATCCAAGCCCATGGCTGCCCTGCCTTTCTCCCCCAACATCTCACCCACGCTCCACCCCAGGCTTTGACAGAGATCTGCATGGTCCCCTCCCAGACTACATCTTCCCAGGAATCAGATGGTCACTGAGAATTTAACAAGGATTAGATCTGGAAATGGGAAAGGATCCCCCAGACATACTCAAATAAGGACTCTCAGATTTCCAGCCACACAGCTTATTGGAATCATTGGCTCTGTGAAAACTGAGAGTTCCTGGGGTGGGCAGGGACCCAGTTGTGTAGGGGTCACCATTACTATCATCATAGTTTTGTCACCAGCTGTTAGGATTTCTATGTATCAGAGATTGTGCCAGCCACTTAATATCCAGGCACTCAGTCAGTCCTAAAAATAACCTATGAAGCAAATACCTCCACATCTACATTTTACAAAGGAAGAAACGGAGATGCAGTGAGGTTTTGCCCAAAGTTCTGCAGATAAAGTACCAGAGCCCTTTTGCAAGCCTCTCTAATATTTCTGCATTTGCTTAAAACAAATTTGAACCAAGCCTGGATGACACAACCACCTAACTGTCTCAGAAGGCAGCCTGCTAGGGGAACCCCCTTCTTCGTGGTCCCCAGGGTCCTGCAGCCTCTTCCTGCCCAGGCAGTGGAGAAGAGGCAAGAACTTCATTGATGGTCAGGGTTCCTCCTCATAAGCCCAGCTCTCCTGCCCCTGCACTAGGAGTGACCAAGACAACCCCCCGGCCCCACCCTGCAGCACACACCACATACCCGACATCACAGCCTCACTCCCGCTGAGTCCAAGTCCTTGCATCTCAGTTTGGGAGACAGGCAGGGGATTCCCACCACAAGATAAACCCAGCTTACCTCCAAGACTTGAGCCAACTCATTGGATGGTAATTTATCAGAACATTATTTTTACATTAAAACAAATGCAGAAATATTTTAGAAGCATGCAAAATACACAGGAATTTTGGAAGATAAAACAATGAGATTTCGGAGCAGCTTCTCTTGTGTGTGCATGTGTTTGTGTGTGTGAGAGGGTAAGCCTGGGACCCGTCATACTTTCTCCACCCAGATCTGGGTGAGCTTTCACTCTCCCAAGCCCTCCAGGGCACTGGGTGGAAAAGGCAGAGCCACCACAGAAAACATTCTGTCAGTGTCACCCCTGCACAAATGTGCCCCACCTTCCATCACCCAGCTCAGCACACCACAGGGGCCATGGATGTGCCACATAAAACACACACCTCACAATTCACACAGCACATACCCAGCGCACCATCCTGCCAGGGCTCCCGCCACAGAGTGTACATGCACCCTGGACCCCTGTGTTACCCCAGCACAGTCACTCAGAGCTATAGAGAGTTGCAGTGCACACTTCTCGCAGGCGGACACACACCGCGATCCATGGGTCACACCTTGCACATACTGCACACTAACCTCATACAACCCATTAACCCATTGCTCACAGTAATTTTTTTTTTTTTCCAGACGGAGTCTTGTTCTGTCGCCCAGGCCGGAGTGCAGATCGCGCTCACAGTAATCATTTACACATTGCCCACACTACACACACATGCAGGGACTCACCCCCGGCACCCGCCCTGATCGGCCGCGACCCTGGAGTGTGCAGGCCTGTCCTGTATCCCCGCGCCTCGGCACCCCTTGCCCCTCTGTCCCCGCCCGCGCACGCCCTTACCTGCGAAGCGCAGCACCAGCCGGTCGGGCCCAGATGTCACTTGCCCAGGCGCTGGTGGGAGGCGAACCCGTCAAACGAAGGGTAGAGGTGTAGATGGCGGCAGCAGCTCCGGCCCCAGCGTCTCTGGGACCCAGCGGAGCCAGAGCAAAGCGGCCGGGAGGGGCTGTGGCCATGCGGCCTCGGCACCCCGCGTTGAAGTCCCGCCCAGCCCGGATGGGACTCCGCGGCCCGCCCTCGTGGAATGAGGGGTAGGTGATGTCTGGAAGAGGCTGCAGGCCTCTGGGGACCGCTCCTGGGCTATGACCTGGGACCGGTGGACTCCAATCCAAAATCCTTCATGACTTTACCCTCCCTGGCCTCAGTTTCCCTCTTTGTATTGGTATGTGTGTGTAGCGGGTGAGTATCAAATGGTGATTTCTCCCATCTTTCCAGCTCTGACATTCTGCAGTTCTGGCATAGTGGGGAGGAGGGAGGAATAATTTTAATTATTATTTCCTTGAGCACCTACTATGTGCCAAGCACTGTGCTAAGGTGTTTTAATGCATACCTCTTTTAATCCTCATAGCAATTCCAGAGGTATTATTACTCCTGTTTTATAGGTGGAGAAACTGAGGCACAGAAATGAAGTGATTTTTTTCAAGGTCACACAGCTGGTAAGTGGCACACCTGAGATTTGAAGCCAAACGGTCTGACTCCAGAGCCCAAGTACCCCTGAAGCGTGGGTTTGTAACACTTTCCACACCATACCCTGCTTCCTCCTCCTCATAACAATCCCAGGAGCTTGGTGTTACCAGTCCATTTTACAGATGAGGAAACTGAGGCTCAGGGAGATTAGCTTGCTCCAGGTCACCCAGTTAGCAGGACATCACACTCAAGATGGGAGTGGGGATGGGAGTGATGCTAGGGATGGTGTCAGGACAGTGCCTGGTACACAGTTGGTGCCTCATCACTGTCAGTGTTCCTCCTGACTGTCACTCTCCTTCCCTCTCTTCTTCCCTTTTATTGCCTAAGATCTGCTGGTGGACAGGGACCTCTGATTCCCTCATCTCTAAAACCTCCCGGATCTGCTGTCCTCAGACACAAACCAGCTCCTCCTCTTAGCCCCCATTGTGGATTTTTATTCAACAATTACTGTGCCAGGTTGTGTGCTAGGCACTGAGGGTGCACTGGAACAAGACAGTCCAGACAGTGCGGGCCTTGTGGAGTTGGTAATCTAGTGGGAAACATGGACACTAAGCAAATAGTCATGCAAATTTCATAAATAGTTGCATATTGTGTTAACTGCTAAGAAGGAAAAGTCAAGAACTGGATGAAAGACTGTCATGGGGAAAGAGGCCGTCTTATTTAAATTGAGAGATCTGGGAAGGCTTCCCAGAGGAAGAGACATTTAAACTGAACTAGGAGGAGTTAGACTTAGTCAGGTGAAGGTAAGGGGAAGAGAATCCTAGGCAGAAAGTACACAAAGGCCCCAAGACAGGAAATGTCTTCCCTTCACTGTCAATGTTCTTGGGAGAGGTGACAATTCTTGGACTCTTCTCTGCAGTGCCCTGCCCACCTATCTGGTCTCAGCTTCTGTAGCACCCACAAGATGGCCCTGTCAAGCATCCAGTGAACCCCATGTCTCTGAAGCAATGCACACATCTTGGTCACTCCCCCAGACACTTTCAAAATTCCCCATGTGACCTGTACAGCTCCCTTCCTGGTTCTTCTCCCACTTTGCACTCTTCCCTAGGTAGCTCTGTCTCTGTCCTCCCCAGGGCTCTGTCCTACCCTCTTCTTGCTCACTCTGTGCATTCTCCCTGGGGAAGGCACTCATTCTCCTTATTCTCCTTTTATTCAGCAAATGTTGAATTTCTACTATCTGCCAGGATTAAGGAACAATTTTTTAAACAACAACAAAAACAAAATTGTAAAGGAAAATGTTAATAAGCTCAGTGTAATAAAAAAGTTATGTTTGTACAAAAACTGTAAAAAAAGAAAGAAGCAAGAGGACAGACTACAGACTGAGAGATTACTGCAATGCATATAACAAAGGATTGTTATCCAGTATATAAAAATAACTCCTACATGTCATTAGGAAAAAGCTAAACAACCTAACAGAAAAATGATTGAAAGACATGAACAGGCATTTCACAGAAAAGAAAGCAATTATGGCCAATACACATAAGAAAATATGTTCAACCTCACTACCAAAAAGGGAAATCTAAATTAAAACCAAATGAAATGATAACATTTCATGCATATCTGATTATCAAACTTTTTAAAGTTTTTAAAGTTTGATAATTGGTTTGGTTGAAACCAATTCCATTCCTGCATTGCCCTAGACACATTTCTACATGTGGCCAGAGGCTGCCCTACTGGACAGCAGATATAGGATATTTCCATCATCACAGGAAGTTCTAAACATTTAAAACACTGACTACTTCATTATCCAACAGGAAGTTCTAAACATTTAAAACACTGACTACTTCATTATCCAACACTGAATGTGCTGCGTTTTCTCACATACAGAAGCGCTCCTGATTCTGCTGATTCTGCTCAATTAAAACAAAATTGGTTTGGTTTCAACCAATAATTGGTTATTCAGCAAACATTGAAACCAATTATTTGGTTGAAACCAAACCAACTTTGAATTGACAGGAATTTTTACATACTGCGGGTGGGATTAGAAGTTGAACACAACAAAGTTGAAGAACAATCTGTCAATATCTAGTGAAAGCGAAAATGCATAGTCTAAAACTGAACCATTCCACTTCAAGGCATATAACCCCTGCACATGTATAAAGATGTGCATCACAGCACTGTATCTTTTTATTTTTATTTTTATTTTTGAGATGGAGTCTCTCTCTGTCGCCCAGGCTGGAGTTCTATGGCATGATCTCAGCTCACTGCAACCTCCGCCTCCCGGGTTCAAGCAATTCTCCTGCCTCAGCCTCCCAAGTGGCTGGGATTACAGGCACCCACCACCACGCCAGCTAATTTTTGTATTTTTATTAGAGATGGGGTTTCGCCATGTTGGCTAGGCTCATCTCAAACTCCTGACCTCAGGCTATCTACCCACTTTGGCCTCCTAAAGTGCTGAGATTACAGGTGTTAGCCACCATGCCTGGCCTCTTCCCTTCATTATTAAGTACAGTTGTCTTCTAAGAAAGTGGAAAGGCCTGAGAAGAAAGTAGTTGAGCATGAAAGACCTAGAAAAAACTATTTATTATTAGAAGAAAATGTGGAAGTGACAAAGCTCATTGGGAGGGCTGGACAGTGGAAGATGTAAGCTTGGCTTATGTGAGAGATGTTAGACTCATCCTTATCCACCATGTGTGGGGGCTCTTCTGTATGTGAGAAAACACAGCACATTCAGTATTAGATAATGAAGTAGTTAGTGTTTTAAATGCTTTAGAACTTTCTGTAATGATGGAAATATCCTATATCTGCTGTCCAGTAGCATAGCCTCTGGCCACAAGTAGAAATGTGTCTAGGGCAAAGGAGGAATGGCATTTTTAACTCCAAATTAACTTATGTTTAAATGTAAATAGCCTCGTGTGACTAACAGATACCATATTGGATAGTGTAGTTTTATACTATGCAGAAATTGTTGCTGAGTGTTAATAGTTTTAAAAAATGTTAATGGCATTTGGGGAAAATCAGGGTCTCAGGATGAGCTGGGGACACATTTTTCCTTTTTAATTTCTGGGAATATAAGCTTTCACTATTCACAAATTTGTTATCAGGAATAAATTATATCCTTTTTTTTTTGTCAGAGTCTCACTCTGCTGCCAGGCTGGAGTGCAGTGGCACGATCTTGGCTCACTGCAACCTCTACCTCCCGGGTTCAAGCGATTCTCCTGCCTCAGCCTCCCAAGTAGCTGGGACTACAGGCACACGCCACCATGCCCAGCTAATTTTTGTATTTTTAGTAGAGATGAGGTTTCACCATGTTGACCAGGATGGTCTCGATCTCTTGGCCTCGTGATCTGCCTGCCTTGGCCTCCCAAAGTGCTGGTATTACAGGAATGAATTATATTCTAGCAGTAAAAGTGACTGTATATTCCTAAATGGAATATTGTACAGCAGACAAAAAATAAACTTCAGCAACACACATCAAGAAGGCTAAAATCACACAAGCATAATGTGACCAAAATAGAAAATATATAGGATACACACAGTATGAGACTATGCACATAAAGTTTTAAAACATGCAAAATAATACAATAATGTAGAAACCATACAAAGGCATATGTAAGAATGACAACCAGGGTTGAGGTCACCTTTGAGAAAAGGAAGGGGTGAGATTTTGTGGGATCTATGCTACTTTCTATTTCCCTCCTGACTCCCCAACTCCCTAGCACACTCTGCAAAGATGAAGAGGATGGGCAGGGCCAGCACACGGAGGAGGCACCTCCCCTCCAAAGCCTTCTCTGGTCCCCTTCCCACCAGTCAGGTCGGAGGCCTCCTCTGGGCTCCCGAGTCCCGAGTGTTGGCCTTTGTAACACCCTGATCACTCTGGCCTGGTGTTGTTTTTCTTCACACCTCTCCTCCACCGTCCAAGGAGTTTTTCCAGGGCATAATTCTTTGGAGATTTAAAGTCATCATCATCACTCGTTTATTCTCTGACACCTGCTATGTGCCTAGGCTCTGAGAAGAAACAAGATGAGTTGTTCATGGCTAGTGTCCTTCAGAAATGCCCAGTGCGGAGGAAAATAGACCAGAACCTGGTGGGCATTGGGCCAGAGAGACATGAAGACACACAGGAGCTCTGAGGGGCCCCAGCCCAGCCCAAGAGCGGGGAGAACAGGGATAGTTAAGGCACAAGTTGTGTCTTAGGCTGTGTTCAAGAACACCTAGAGTTGTTTGGGTAAAGTAAGAGGAAGATGTTCCTGTTTACAAGAGGGCACAGCTTGTGAAGACCAGGAGATGGGGCTGATCATGGCCAACTCTGAGAACCTCAAGAGGTTCAGTCCTACTAGAGAGTCCAGTGGAAGAGAGGAATGGGATAAGAGAGCTGTAGAGAGGGCAGGGACCAGTCCTTTCAGGGTCTTGATGCCGGGCTGGGAAGCTTGGTTTATCCTGAGGGCAATGGGAACCATAGAAGGGTTTCAGAGGGGTGGGAGCCAGGGAGATGCCCAGAGTTGTGTTTTAGAAAGCTAACTTGTGCTGGCTGCTGTGCAAAGGCAGTGGGTCAGTGAGGAGGCTGGGCCAGTAGTCCAGGCAGGTGGCCAGGGCAGTGGGGATGGAGGAGGGGTGATATATGGGAGATGATTGGAAGGTGGATTTGAAAACTTTTTCTTTTTTTTTTTTTTTTTTTGAGATGGGGTCTGGCTCTGTCACCCAGACTGGAGTACAGTGTCACAATCTCTGCTTACTGCAACCTCTGCCTTCCAGGCTCCGGTGATCCTCCCACCTCAGCCTCCCGAGAAGTAGCTGGGACTACAGATGCATGCCACTACGCCTGACAATTTTATTTATTTATTTATTTTTTTAAGATAGGCTTTCACCGTGTTGCCCAGGCTGGTCTTGAACTGCTGGGCTCAAGTGATCCTTCCACCTTGGCTTCCCAGAATGGTGGCATTACAGGTGTGAGCCACCACACCTGGCCTTGAGGGCTTTTTAAGGAGGTAGAATCAGCAGAATCAGGCAGATTGGATGTGAATATGAAGGAGAGAGGGGGGATTTTCAGTTTGGGTTCCTCTAGAAGCTGATCCTGAGGCAACCATTTAAGTACAAATCATTTATTTCAGAGGTGATCCAGGGAAAAGAAGCAAGCCATGGTGGCTGCTGAGCAGGTCATAACTGTGGGTTGGTGCTGTGGGTAACCTGTGGGAGACTGTGCAGAACCTGCCACAGGGAGGTCCCACCCAAAAGGCAAGAAAGCTGGAGCATTTGGTCACCAACTCTAGCTGTCATCGGTTAAAGGCTGATCCTCAAACTTTCTGGCACTTCTGGCCAAGTGTGCTCCGAAGGCCAGAGGAAACCCCAGGGCAGAAACCCAGGGTCCCACAGTGAGAAACTGCAGAGGTGTGGGGATGAGAGTGCTAAGCAGCACAGGCAGCCCCCAGCCTTGGTGTCCCTGTAGCCTCCTCTCAGGGTAAGGGCTGCTCTTTCAGTCCCAGCCATAGCCCTGGGAATCCTAGCCCCCTTCCTGAGGCCCAGGAGGGGTATAGGAGGTACAACATCTGCTGCAGGAGGAAAGGAGCCCTATCTGCTCCCTGTAGGCTGAGCTCTGGTTCTCCAAGCTGGGTGGAGGAGGGAATCTGTGTAGGAGTTGGGGAAGTGGGAGTGGGTTTCAACCTAGCGGCCCTGCCTGCACCCCAGTGTCCTCTCCTCAGCACTCCACCTTTCTCACTGGTCCTCCCGCTGTCCCTGGGTCCTCCTGGGTATACACAGCCCTGTTTCCATGGAGACTGTGCTCTGACCTCTGGAAATGCTCCCTCTGATCAGCTTAGCCAGGCCGCCTGATCCCCATACTCACTTCAAGGCAGAGGAACTTGGCAGCTCTTTGATAAAACCAAATCCTGTTGCCCAGGAGCTTCATGTTTGGGCCTCTAGGCAGTAGGGTGGGTGAGGTCACTTTTACTCTCTTTAAGATGGAGCCATCAGTTAAGGGAGGGAAGAGATGCCCAGGAATGGAACTGCAGGGGGGCAGCCAGAGCAGTAAGAGGAGGAGCAGGTCAGTGCCGTGTCACTGAGGCCAAGGGAAGATGGGCCTGGAAGAGGGAGAGAGGCCACAGGCTCAGAGCTGGGCCTGGGAGCCAGTCCCCATCCCCACTGGCCCCAGAAAAGGTCAAGAGTCCTTGGTTAAACTGTGTCCAGCAGCTAATTTGCTTCCTCCTGTTCTGCTTCCTCCCAGCCTCAGCCATGGCCTCAGAAGCCTTAGCAGCTGGTAGGTGCCCAGCAAGATCTGGCACTGGATGAGCCATATCTGGCATTTCCAACAACTTCTGAGATATCCCCCTGCCCCTGTCAGCCCCTGGCCTTGGTGTCCCTGTGGCCTCCTCTCAGGCCTGGGGCTGCTCTTTTAGCCCCAGCCATAGCCCTAGGACCCCGGCCTCCTTCCTGAGGTCCAGGAGCTCCCACATGACTCTCCTTTGCCCTGTCAGTCCACCAGCCGTGGCTAGCCCTTGTTCTGAACAGGAGAACCCCTTCCTGGAACTTGCCTCTTTCGCATTCCCACCACATTCCAGCTGCCCAACCAAGTGTTAATGCACAAATTCATGACCTAGGAATCCTGCCCTGGCAGCTCTTAGTCAGGGCTCTGGATTCCTCTCTTGCCTCTAAGCACATTGATGGGACACTCCATTTAGCTCCCTCCTACCAGACCCATGCCCACCAGAGCTGCTCCTGGTACAAATATTTGTTTGTTTATTTATTTTCAAAACGGAGTCTCACTCTGTCCCCCAGGCTGGAGTGCAATGGCACAATCTTGGCTCACTGCAACCTCTGCTTCCTGGGTTCAAGCAATTCTCCTGCCTCAGCCTCCCGAGTAGCTGGGATTACAGGAGCGTTCCACCACGCCTGGCTAATTTTTTGTATTTTTAGTAGAGACGGTGTTTCACCATGTTGGCCAGGCTGGTCTTGAACTCCTGACCTTGTGATCCGCCTCCTTTGGCTTCCCAAGGTGCTGGGATTACAGGCGTGAGCCACCATGCCTGGCTATGTTAACATACTTTCTGGTGGCATTAAAAAGAGCATAGTGCCTATGTCAGAGGAGGTGATAGTCCACAGAGATCTGCTGCTCACACTACCTGTGGAGCCCTGTGACCTCTGCAACACTGCCTGCTGTCCTTGGGACTGCAGGGACACTGAGAGGGTGATGAAATCAACACATGGAACAAAAAGCCAAGTCAGGCCGAGCACGGTGGCTCATGCCTGTAATCCCAGCACTTTGGGAGGCCGAGGTGGGTGGATCACGAGGTCAGGAATTCAAGAACAGCCTGGCCAACATGGTGAAACCCCATCTCTATTGAAAACACACACACAAAAATTAGACAGGCATGGTGGCGGGTGCCTGTAATCCCAGCTACTGGGGAGGCTGAGGCTGGAGAATCGCTTGAAACCAGGAGGCAGAGGCTGCAGTGAGCTGAGATCGCGCTATTGCACTCTAGCCTGGGCAACAAGAGTGAAACTCCATTTCAAAATAGAATAGAATAGAATAGAATAGAATAGAATAGAATAGAATAGAATAGAATAGAATAGAATGCCGACTCAATGTGAGTTAACCCTTGGGAGTGGGGCAATTCTTTCACTTGGTACCAACAGATCCCTGTCCTTTTTATTTTATTTTATTTTATTTTATTTGAGACGGAGTTTCGCTGTGTCGCCCAGGCTGGAGTGCAGTGGCTGGATCTCAGCTCACTGCAAGCTCCACCTCCCAGGTTCACGCCGTTCCCCTGCCTCAGCCTCCCGAGTAGCTGGGACTACAGGTGTCTGCCACCTCACCCGGCTAGTTTTTTGTATTTTTTTAGTAGAGACGGGGTTTCACCGTGTTAGCCAGGATGGTCTCGATCTCCTGACCTCATGATCCACCCGTCTTGGCCTCCCAAAGTGCTGGGATTACAGGCTTGAGCCACCCTGTCCTTTTTAAAACAGATTTACTGAATCTGAGATTCAAGCAGACATTATTGTTTAGTAAATAGTTTAAACTTCACAATGAAGAAAAAGTTGGTGTTTTCATTTATTTCAGCTCTTTAAGAAATCAACAAATCAATACTGAAATATTGGAAATGACCTGTCTATTCATAAGGAACTGGTTAAATAAATCATGGTTGTTAAAACAGAACAAGGGAGTTTTAATGTAGAAAGACCTTTAAGAAAACTTCAGGGCCAGGCATGGTGGCTCATGCCTGTAATTCCAGCACTTGGAGAGGCCAAGGCAGGAGGATCGCTTGAGCCCAGGAGTTCAAGAGCAGCCTGGGCAACATAGTGAGACTCCGTCTCTAAAAAAATAGAATAAAATAGCCAGGCACAGTGGCTCACACCTGTAATCCCAGCACTTTGGAGGTCAAGGTAGGCGGATCACAAGGTCAGGAGTTCAAGACCAGCCTGGCCAACATAGTGAAACCTCGTCTCCACTAAAAAGTATACAAAAGGCCGGGCGCAGTGGCTCAAGCCTGTAATCCCAGCACTTTGGGAGGCTGAGACGGGCGGATCTCGAGGTCAGGAGATCGAGACCATCCTGGCTAACACAGTGAAACCCCGTCTCTACTAAAAAACACAAAAAAACTAGCCGGGTGAGGTGGCGGGCGCCTGTAGTCCCAGCTACTCGGGAGGCTGAGGCAGGAGAATGGCGTAAACCCGGGAGGCGGAGCTTGCAGTGAGCTGAGATCCGGTCACTGCACTCCAGCCTGGGCGACAGAGCGAGACTCCATCTCAAAAAAAAAAAAAAAAAAAAAAAAAGGATACAAAAATTAGCTGGGCATGGTGGCGCATGCCTGTAGTCCCAGCCACTCAGGAGGCTGAGGCAGGAGAATCACCTGAACTCAGGAAGTGGAGGTTGTGGTGAGCCGAGATCACACTGCTGCACTCCAGCCTGGGCAATAAGAGCAAGACTCCGAATCAAAAACAAACAAACAAAAAGTAGCCGGGTGTGGTGACACACGCCTATAGTCCAAGCTACTTGGGAGGCTAAGGCAGAAAAATTGCTTGAACCCGGGAGAGATCGTGTCACTGCACTCCCGCCTGGGAGACAGAGGTAGACTCCATCTCAAAAAAAAAAAAAAAAAAAAAAAAAAAAAAAAAAAAGAATAAAATAAAAAGTAAATAAAATAAAATAAAAATAAATTTACCAAGGAATTTTCAGAAGAAAGCTAGGTACAGAAATGTGTATATAGTATGCAAACTTTTGTGTATAAAGGAAGAAAAAAACATACTAGTTTTAGGATTTGTATATGCATATAGTTATCTGAAAACATAAAGAAGCAACCACTGACTGGGTTACTTATTAGGGCCAATAACAGGGAGATCTTTCACTGTTTACCTTTTTTCATTCGTTTGTTTGAACCAAGTGAATACATTATTTAGTTGAATATTAAATTCAAAGGAACAGATCACTTTTAAAAATCAAGATGTCCCATTTAGTAAAGGTGCCCCAAATGCTAAGGTGTGATAGTGTTCCAATGATGAGAAAAATTGAATGTTTTTATCAACAAAGATTGATACAGGGATTTACTGTTTTCTAAGTAGTTTTGCATAAATTTAGACATTAACTTTCTTCAGCCTGGGCAACATGGGGAAAACCCATCTCTACAAAAAAAATACAAAAATTAGCTGGGCATGGTGGCACATGTCTGTAGTCCCAGCTACTCAGGAAGCTGAAGTGGGAGGATCACTTGAGCCTGGGAGGTCAAGGCTGCAGTGAGCCGTGATTGTTCCAGTACAATCCAGCCTGGGTGACAGAGACCCTGTCTCAAAAAAAAAAAAAAAAAAAAAAAAAAAAGATGATAACCTGCTTAATTAAGCCTTATTAGGGACAGTTGATTATTCCAATTTTTCAAAGGGGGAAGGTGAGGCTCAGAGAGGTCAGTGGTCTTGCCCAAGTCTCCCTAGTCTGTAAGTAAAGGAGCTGGTCCTGGATGGAGCCTGGGAGCCCGACGACAGGAACAGAGTCCATCCAGGAAGACCCCTGGGCTGATGCAGGGGTTCAAGCACACCCTGGGCAGACAGGCCTGGGCTGGATTCTGGCTCTTCCACTGATAGCTGTATGGCCAAGCCAAGTTCCTTCCCCTCTCAGAGCTCTGGTCACCTGTACAATGAGGATAATAATTCTGTCCTCCCAAGTCGATTGAGTTTTAACTGGAATAGTGTATATAAAACTCTCAGTACAGTGCCTGGCACAAACAATTAAAATTTCTAACTGTTGAAGTGTTTTCTTTAAATAACAGAGTGAGATTGTTGTTGTTGTTGTTGTTGTTGAGATGGAGTCTCGCTCTGTCACCTAGGATGGAGTGCAGTGGCACAATCTTGGCTTACTGCAACCTCCACCTCCCGGCAGAACCAGATATTTTAATTCAGCTGAACTCCCTATAGTTCTTGAATTCCCCATATGCCTGCCTCATAAGTTAAGGGGAGAAGCATTGGAGAATTGAAGGAAGTATAGGAAACCACATTTGCCCTAAAAGATGCTTATGGTTTTATTGGTGAGACAACCTTTAAGTAGGCCCACGCAGCCTTTCTAGGAGTACAGTTTATTACTGTCAATATTCAGTTTATTTTTCTATGCTAACCTCATTGTAAAATTAAAATGCAGATAGATTGTTTATCTAATTTTATGCGCAGTGGTTTTCAATAAGTGACAAAATTCACAGTAAGAACTAAATGTTGCTGTTTTCAGAATATTTGATGCCATTTTAAATAACGTTGTGTATAACTTGTATCACCAACTGTGTTCCACCCTAACAGAGGCACATGTCCAGTTCTCCTCCGATCATCCCGCATCCACGCTGCTTTCAGCATTAATGGTGCCAAAATGGTGGCACTGCCATGTGTTCTCTTCATTATCTAATGATTAATTGTAGTGACATATATGATATTCACTTTGGACTTCCGGCAATTTGTAGACTAGAAAAATACTAACAGATTAGTGATGAACTTCATTAAAAATTATCATATAAGAAACAGCAGACATTCCACAATGTACGCATATATTAAAAGACCACACCGAGCCAGACATGGTGGTTCATGCTTGAAATCCCAGTATCTTGTGGTGGGGGTGAGGTGGGAGTATCACTTGAGCCCAGGGGTTTAAGACCTGCCTGGGCAACATGACAAGGCCCCATCCCTAATGTATGTCTGTCTGTCTATCTATCTATCTATCTATCTATCTATCTATCTATCTATCTATCTATCCATCCATCCATCCAGGCATGATGGCACACACCTGCGTTCCCAGCTACTTGGGAGGCTGAGCTAGAAGCATCACCTGAGCCCAGGAAGTCAAGGCTGCAGTGAGCCTTCATGTCCCTGCACTCCAGCCTGGGTGAGAGAGTGAGACCCTGTTTCAAACAAACAAAAACCAACATAAAAAATATATCACATTGTGCCCCGTAAGTATATACAATTATTATTTGTCAATTAAAAATAAAACTTTAAATTAAAAAAGAAACAGCAGAATTGTTCATTGCAGTTCATGATTATTTTTTTCCCCAGTATTTTAGAATAAGGGAATGTAACACTTATCTCAAAGGGAGAAGCCCTGACTTCTTTCTGTCTTGTGGAGAGGGCCACAAATGTGCTTACTCACCAGGGAGCTTGGTTTGGTTGGAAACACTTCCACCTATCACCACTTGAGGATGTGGCTGGCAGATGCTCTTAGGTTTTGTCACTCTCGGAAGGGGACAAGAGAGGCCAGAAGAACAAAAGCAAAGGCAGTAAGGTTAATAATACAAAAGGACAAGATTGAGGTGATTTGGGTCCACTTGGAGCTGTCACAGGTTGGAAGGGAAGCACTTCATCGGAATCCTGCTGCCTCTTGCAGAAACAAAACTGACAGCAAAGAGGCCTCTTCCACAGGACTTGGCACTTCTGGGTTTAGGTAAGCAGACTCTGGCGCCCAACTTTTCTCCAGGCAACTTATGGACTTGTGGTGTATGCCTAGGATTTGGAAAACAGCAGGAGACAGAGGGGTCCCCAACTATAGTGAAAAGTGTCTAGGTCCCTTGTATGAGCAACAACATAGTAAAAGCTGTCTGCAAGATGTTCAGGAGGTGAGAAAGCAAGGAATGAACGAGGATAACCTATAAAAAGAGCCTATTTGAAGAGAGACTGAACGTTTTTCCATCTAAAGGATAAATACAGTTAGAAACAAAATCTTGTCGTGAAAAAACACCAAAAAAAAAATGGGGATCTTGTATTAGGGCTCTCCAGAGAAACAGAACCAATTTTATATATATATATATATATATATATATATATATATATATATATATATATATATATATAATACTGATATATTATATTGTATATTTATACATTATATATTTAAAAATATATTTATATATTTATTACATTATATAATATATAATATACATATTTACATTGGAAGGAAGTATAGGAAATAATTACATATTTATTTATTTAAGGAACTGGCTCACATGATTATGGAATTGGAGAAGTCTCATGATCTACTGTCTGTCTGCAAATTGGAAAACGAGGAAAGCAGTTGGTGTCATTTAGGCTAAGTCTGAAGGCCCAAGGACCAGAACACCGATTTCCAAGGGCAGGAGAAGGTGGATGTTCCCTCTGAAAAAGAGAGCAGGTTGAGTGCAGTGGCTCATGCCTGTAATCCCAACATTTTGGGAGACCTAGGTGGGAGGGTCACTGCAGTCCTGGAGTTTGAGACCAGCCTGGGCAACAAAGCGAGACCTTGTTTCTATAAAAAAAAGTTTTTAAATTAGTCAGGTGTGGTGGTGCACACCTGTAGTCCTAACTACTCAAGGGACTGGGGTGGGAGGATTGCTTGAACCCAGGAGTTTGAGGCTGCAGTGAGCTATGCAGTGAGCTATGATCGCTCTGGGCAACAGAACAAGACCCTGTCTCTAAAATGAAAATAAAAAACAGGGTGCAGTGGCTCACGCCTATAATTCCAACACTTTGGGAGGCCAAGGTGGGCAGATTGCTGGAACCCAGGAGTTCAAGAACCCAGGAGTTCAAGACCAGCCTGGGCAACGTGACGAGACCCTGTCTCTACAAAAAAATACAAAAATTAGCCAAGGGTGGTGGTTCATGCCTATAATCCTAACTACTTGGGAGGCCGAAGTGGGAGAATTGCTTGTGCCTAGGAGGCAGAGGTTACAGCAATGAGCCAAGATTGCGCCACTGCACTCCAGCCTGGGCAACAGAGCAAGACTCTGTCTCAAAAAAAAAAAAAAAAAAAAAGAGACTGGGCGCAGTGGCTCACGCCTGTAATCCCAGCACTTTGGGAGGCTGAGGCGGGCAGATCACGAGGTCAGGAGATCGAGACGATCCTGGTTAACATGGTGAAACCCCATCTCTACTAAAAATACAAAAAATTAGCCAGGCGTGGTGGTGGGCGCCTGTAGTCCCAGCTCCTTGGGAGGGTGAGGCAGGAGAATGGCGTGAACCCGGGAGGCGGAGCTTGCAGTGAGCCGAGATCGCACCACTGCACTCCAGCCTGGGTGATAGAACGAGTCTCCGTCTCAAAAAAAAAAAAAAAAAGAGTGAGAAAGAGAAAGTGAATTTGTCCTTTCTCCACCTTTTGTTTAATTCACATCCTCAGTGGGTTGGATGATGATTACCCACCTTGGGGAGGGCCATCTGATTTACTCAGTTCACCTACTCACATGCTAATTTCTTTGAGAAGCATTCTCACAGACACACTCAGAACAATGTTTTACCAGCCGTCTGGGCATTTGTTAGCCTGGTCAGGTTGACACATAAAATTAACCATCATAGATCTCCCTACATTATCACCACTTTCCTGGATTTTTAACCAGCGTTCTTCTTCTTCCTCAGGCTTTAAACAGGGAGTTCAACACAGACCTCAAGTTGTAACAGAAAACAGAAAGCAATGTCTACTGGTTCATAGACCCTGGAGAAAAATGCTTGAGATACATGAATGCTACTGACTCAAAGAAAACATAAATGGCATTGATGTGAAAGCTTCAGGTGCTGAAAGGTTTTAGTTTGCCTTGAGCAAATTAAATGAAAGATGAAAGTAAGAGAAGCAAAGACTGGATACTGTGCTATTAACACCCACCACAGTGAAAACCACTGCTTCATTGGCACAGGTGCTGGTACGAGAAACTTAGAGAACCAAGAGGCTGTCACAAGATGATAGTTGATGACATCAGTATTACAGAAGGTCAGCCTGAGTATGTGCCCAGTGTAGGAGCGGTTCCAGCAAATCCAGTCTCTCTCTCTCTCTCTCACCTGAGGAGACATGGTGATCTCATACAATGATGGATTATAGGTGGCCACAAAGCAACCGCAGGCTATGAACATCAACACGTGGTATTTAGAGAGGACAATAAAGAGAAAGAAAAGCTGCTGAGGCCGTGTGCGATGGCTCATGCCTGTAATCCCAGCACTTTGGGAGGCTGAGGTGGGAGGATCGCTTGAGTCCAGAAGATCAAGACTGCCTGGACAACATAGCAAGACCTCATGTCTACAAAAATTTAAAAAATTAGCCAGCTGTGGTGTCACGTGGTGTCCTATTGTCATACCTACTTGGGAGGCTGAGGTGGGAGGATCACTTGAGCCAGGAGTTCAAGGTCGCAGTGAGCTATGATTGTGTCACTGCACTACAGCCTGGGTGACAGAACAAGACTTTATCTTTTAAAAAAATGTTTAAAAGAAAAAGAAAAACAGCTGAGTCTTGCACCTGACATAGATGTTTTTCTTTGATACAAAAGTCATGAGCATTCTGGGTGTGCAAACAGAAGGACAATAGAGATCTGGGAAGGAGTGGGTGAAAGAAAACAGAGCATGGGGGTGGGAAGGTATAGAACTTCAGCCAATTAGAGCAATCAAGGCCAGGTTCCCCACCATGGAGACAACTTGTCAACCCAGCAAGAATAAATGCAGGCCCAGAGGAGTCATTTCCAGCAGGCACTCCTTTTGGGAACATACACCCCAAGAAAACGCAGCTCCTTTGTCGCCTATAACAAATCTGTTGATTCTCATGAGTGCCTGCCCCACAGAGGGCTGGAGAAAAATGTTGTCCAGTCTCTCTTCTGTTTCATATTTTCTCCCTGTTTCCTCTGAGGTGGCTTCTGAGTATTTAGGGAGTTAGGGACTGATATCTCCGTAGCAGGGAGAAGAGATGGAACCTTGGCTTTGACCTCCATTCTGATGTCTACTCCTCCCCCACACTTCTTTTTTTTGCCATTTATTAAAGAAACTGAGTCATGTTTCCTATAAAAGTTCTCAAATTCTGGATTTGGTTAATTGCATCACCTATTGCTATCTCAACTTCCTCAGTCCCCTGTATTTTCTGAAAACTGGTAGTTAGATCTAGAGGTTTGATCAAATTCAGGTTCACCTATGAATTCTTCACAGGAGGTGGTGTGTACTTCTTTGTACTCCATAAAGCAAGACATAATGTCTAGTTCTGTCTCTTTCTTGTGATGTTAACATTGGCCAGTGGGTTCTGGTGTTATCAGACTAGCAGCCATTGGGCCAGACTTGCCTATAGAAGTAGAAAGCAAAGCACAGGCATATTTTTTAATTTTCAAGTAAGCACATTAAAAAGGTAATCAGAAATAATGAGATTAATTTAATAATATATTTTATTTTATCTGTTATATCAGAAATATTATATAAAATCAAGATATTTTACAATCTTTCTCTTCTGTATTAAGTCTTCAAAAATCCAGTGTGTATTTTACACTTATACCACATATCAATTCAGATAAGCCACATTTCAAATGTTCAGTAGGCACTTGTGGGTAGTGGCTACCACGTTGGACACCCCAGGCCTACAGGCATTAATTGATTAGGGCAGGCAAAATAATGATATTTAATTCTGTGATAACTTCTTCATTTATTGGCTAGAGTTCAATAGAGAAGAATTTTTCCTCAGTGTCTATTTGGTTACTCTGAAATACAGTTTGTATAGGAAAGACAGATTCTTTTCCTTTTAACCTGCCTTTCAGAATAATACATTGATAAGCTACCAACCTACAAAACAAACCTACATGTTTGCTTGTTCGTTTGCTCTTAGTGTCATTATAAACTCATAGATTGAAACATGAGTTTCAGATTTGTATGTTTCAATCCATAGTAGGCATTATTCTTTTTGATGCTTAAAATACCCCATCTTCGTGCAGCACAGTTCTCAAGTTGGTTTTCATGTCCTTTAAACACAACATGAGTAGTGCTGACAACTTGCTTTTTGTATGACAAAATGTTCTGAAACCATCTTACGCGTTTCCTGCCACAAACCCAGAATCAGCCATTTCTCCAAGAAGCCCTTGTTCCTTTTAATAGGAAATACATTTAGAGCCTTTGAAGCAGGTACCAGAGGTGCTTAGCATCACTGGGATAGTTATCGTTTCTAGACCTTTTTAGAAGTTAGAAATAGAACATACTTTTTAAAGAGAAAAAAGCATCATGACTTTATACAGATGTTTCCAAATCCAAGACTATACTGATAGTAGTTTTTTTTCTTTGATTTTATATTTGTATCTCTTTTCTCTTATGTTGAAAATTTTGGTTTCCAGTGACATTCACATAATTACATTTTCATTATATCCTACTGTATATAATAGTTTCAAACTAACGCCATCAATAGTATTAAAGTCGACCCTTGGACAATGCAGGGGTTAGGGATGTCAACCCCTCACACAGTTGAAAATCCACATATAACTTTTGACTCCCCCAAAACTTAACTACCAGTGTTCTACTGTTAACCAAAGCGTTACCGAAAATATAAATAGTTGATTAACACATATTTTGTATGTTGCATGCATCATATACTGTATTCTTACAATAAATTAAGCTAGAGAAAAGAAAATGTTATTAAGAAAACATAAGGAAGAGAAAATATATTTACTGCTCGTTAAGTGGAGGTGGGTCACCATAAAGTTCTTCATCCCTCTCATCTTCACATTGAGTAAGCTGAGGAAAAGGTGGAAGGTGGGGGTTGGTCTTGTTATCTCTGGGGTGGCAGAGGCAGAAGAAAATCTGCATCCCCTGCAGTTCAAGCCCACGATGTTCAGGGTTAACTGTACTTACAATATGATTACAAAGACTGCTTCGGATTTCATTAGAGTTATTTCTCTTTGTCCTTAGAATATGTCCTTCTTAGGAATGTACAGTGAGGCAGTTATTAATTCCAGGAAAAAAAAGTTATGTAAGAAAGAAAATAGAAACATAGAATGCCCTAAGATGTCACTGTGAGCAATACTTTTGACATCATAAAAATAGAAGCACTGGATATTTAATAAAAAACTGCAATGGGAGAATGAGAGAAGGAAGAGAACTAAAGCCTCATTTCACAAAAGGAAACCAGTATATAATGTCTAAAATGGAAGAAACCAATTTTTAAAAATCATCTAAATTTGATACCAACGTGAAAGTTTTCTTTCTCTCCAGTCGAATTTAAATTGCCACTCATTTCCAGCACACGCAATTTACATTCACTCCTCTTCTCTCCTGCCCCTCAGCCACCCTTTCTGATTCTAGCTCAGGAAATTGAGACATCTTTTTTTTATTATTTTTAATTTTTTTAATGAAGTGGAATTGTTATTTAAATGTTCTTTGGGTAATCCTGTTCCCTGGACAACCCTGACTTGGACAGTGTCCCCTAGGGCAGACCCTCCAATTTGGGTTGGATCTCTTGCCAGGCAAATGTGTGAGTTCTCTGTGGCCAGAGCTCAGGCAGGCTGAGTAGAGGACTGGTGATTAGCGCACTCCTTCAGCTCCTTCACCGAGAAGGGGATTTGAAGTGAGTCTTGGAGGAGGAGGAGACACATTCCAGGTGAGCAAGGAAGTCAGAAGGACGCTGTAGATGCAGGGAGGCATGGGAAAGGCAAGGTGCCTGGAAGGGATTCGGCAATACATCCAGTATTCCACAATGCACGCGTTACTCCTCAGGGACACTGTTCAGCCGTTCTGGTTTTTCTGGCAGCTCAAAATGTAGGGCCATTTCCTAATCTATTTAATAATAGGCATATCATCTGGTGTCTGCTCAGCTCAGCCTATGATATCGGAACAAATGGACCCAATTAAAAGGCCATCATAGGGGAATTCAAGGGAAGAGGAAGAAGCCCTTGATAAATCAATGCTCAGTTGCCCTGGGGCTGGTTTGTGACCAGCTGTAGCAGAGTCCTTCCCCCTACTCTGCTCTATCCTCTCCCAGATACTGTCCTAGACCTGGGGACCATCCCGCCACCCTGGTCCCATCCTCCTCTCCTCCACCCTCACCCACTGACTAGCTGTGTGGCCCCATACTACATCTTCTCTAGATCTCAGGGCACTGTCCACAGAACATTGTAGGCATCCTCTGCACCTCCTCTTCTTTTACCACATCCTCCCATCCAATCCATAAGGAATCCTGTTCACTCTTCCTTCGGAATACGTCCGGCATTGGTCCACTTCTCCCCACCTTCATGGCTATCGCCTGGTCCCAGTCCTCAGACTGAGCCCTCACCTGGATTTCTGCAACAGCTCTTCCCTGTTGTCACTAGTTCTGACCTTGCCCCATTGTGGTCTATTCTCAGCACAGCAGACAGCCCGATCCTTCTAAAATGTAAGTCAGATTCTGTCTCCTTCTCAGACCTCGCATGGTTTCCCTTCTCATTCAATGTCCTACCAGATCTCCCCCTACCTCTGGTCTCCTCTCCTCCCCTCTTCTCTCCTCCAGACCCACTCCACCCCAGCCACAGGCCTTAGGGCTTTGCACCTACTGGTCCCTCTTTCTGGGAGCTCTTTTCCATTTGGCTAACTCCCACACCTCCTTCAAGTATTTGCTCAAATGCCCCCTTTTCACTCAACCACCCTATTTAAAAATGTAACCTCCCTGCCCTTACAATCCCTCTTCCTGTTGTTTTTTTCCTCCTACAGAGCTTGTCACCTTTTAACACACCATATAATTTATATTCCGTTGTGTCCATTGCTTATTATCTCTCTCCCCTACTAGAATGCAAGCTCAAGGGCAGCATCTTTGTCTTTTTTTTTTTTTTTTTGAGACAGAGTCTCACTGTGTTGCCCAGACTAGAGTGCAATGAAACTATCGCAGCTCACTGCAACCTCCACCTCCTGGGTTCAAACAATTCTTCTGCCTCAGCCTCCTGAGTGGCTGGGACTACGGGCGCATGCCGCCAAGCCTGGCTAATTTCTTCTGTATTTTAGTAGAGACGAGGTTTCACCGTGTTGCCCGGGCTGGTCTTAAACTCCTGAGTTCAGGCAATCTGCCTGCCTCGGTCTCCCAAAGTGCTAGGATTACAGGCATGAACCACCACGCCTGGCTGTCTTTCTCTTTTTTACTCACTGATGATTTATGGGCACTACACAGAGCAGTACCTGGCACATAGTAGGTACTTACTAAATATTTGTTGAATAAATGAATGAATGAGTGGATGATAATAAGGTTCCTGCCTCAAAGTGCCATTGTGAAACTTGTAAAATAATTAATTTATTTCCTTTGCAAAGGAAAGGAATGTGCCAGGCACTGATGGGCACGGAGGATAAAGCAGTGACCAAAACAGAGATCCCTGCCTTTGAGAACTTTCATCCTAGCAAGGAGAAACAGCACAAATAAACTATGACGTGAGTATGATTATTACCACCCTCCTTTTTTTTTTTTTTTTTAAATTTGAGATAGAGTCTCGCTCTGTTGCCTAGGCTGCAGTGCAGTGGCGCAATCTCGGCTCACTGCAACCTCCACCTCCCAGGTTCAAGGAATTCTCTTGCCTCAGCATCCCGGGTAGCTGGGATTACAGGCACATGCCACCATTGCCGGCTAATTTTTGTATTTTAGTAGAGACGGGGTTTCACCATGTTGGCAAGGCTGGTATCAAACTCCTGAGCTCAAATGATCCACCCGCCTCAATCTCCCAAAGTGCTGGGATTACAGGTGTAAGCTGCCATGCCTGGCTGGTTACCTCCTTTGTTTATGATGAGAAAACAGATACCCAAGGTCGCCTGATTGATGAGTGGCAGAGCTGGGACTCAAACGCAAGTCCCTCTGACTCCAGGGTTTGTGTGCTTTTTGTGCTGTGAATGAGGGCATCTGGGTTTATGTGGAGTAAAATCTTGTGGGTGAGAGGTGTGCAGAGATCTGAGAGGACGGCTTAGGAGGCTGGCTGAGGCTTCCCATCTTACCTCTGCTTCTGGATCCACCCAAGGACCCCGAACTCAGGCCTCCCCTTCCACATGACTTCAACAGGAGTGAGACACATCTTACCTACAGACATGCTGGTGGGATCCAAATTACAGGCATCTAGGGTGTGGTGGATGAACCCGAACTTCTTCCCAGATGGAGTTCCTGGGAGAACCGGCTGTGCTAGTCACACTTCTCCAGGGCATGGAGTGCAGTTTTGGAGGCTGTCCTGTGAGAAGACAAGGACTTCTAGGGACATTCAGAGGGCAGGGGTCTCTGGTGAGGGTGGGGTTACTGGAGTGGGGTAGAAAAAGGAGTTCGGGGTGCCCAGTCTTTGGAAAGGGCATGGTTATACCCTCCCATGCCCTTCCATGGCTGCCTTGGGCAGATGGGGTGTGTCTCTGAGGCTGAGCTGGGGAGGCCGAGGGCCTTGTGAAAAGTGGTCTTCCACAGGAAAAGGGATTGCTCGGCAGAGAATGATCTCTACCCGTGGCTGGGGGTGCAGGAGACAGACATCATGGTTTGGGTCAGGCACCGTCACCTTGTTGGCAAGTCAGGGAATGTTGGCAAGTCACTGTATGCAAATTGTGTTCTCTGTTTCCTTGTCAGCTCTCCCTGCCCCGGACCCTCACAGTCAACAGCCTGGCTGCAGCCGGATCATTTTCCTATCACCGCATAGGCAAAGGTCTGGATCCCAGTTCCCGTTTCCTGGCACTGCTGCCGGCTCTGGCCACCAGGGGGAAGCAGAGCAGCACCAACCAACCTGGGGCCCGCCATAGACTAAACAACCAGAGCAGAGCACAGAGCGGACTGTCTCTGTCGGCCTCCCTTTGCTCCCAAGGATTCTGGGGACAGGGAGCAAAAGGGGAGGGTGATGGGGAGTGGGGAGGGAAAGGGAGTCAGAGTGGGAGGGAGGGAAGGAGGGGGGCGCCACAGAGCTGGTAGCTGGACCCTCTCTCCATTCCCATCTCTTCCTGCCTTACACTTCCATCTCCGGGTTTTAGTCTGACTCCTGGCGGCCCCTCGTTGCCCACCTGTGGCCTGGCTGCCCACCTGTAGCCCTTCTGTCTCCGAGTGTCCACTTGGTACCTGCCAGGACTGCCCCTTGCCCCTCACTATCCTGCCTTGAACAGATGTGATCACTCAACACACACGTAAACACACATGCAAACACAGAGAGACAGCACGCACTGTGTGGACTAAGGTGGCAGGCTTTTAATTTCCTCCCCTATATTTTACAATTGCTTTGGTCACAAAGGCAGGTCTAACAGTTTCATTCCACAGCAGAGAGGAGGGGACTTTTCATGTGGCTGCTGATTTGGAATTTGTTTCCAGGACATAAATCTGAGGACACATGGGGTAAAATAGCCTGCTTTCTAAAGAAACTTGGAAACAACTGGGGTAAGACACGTTCTCAGGGTTCCTTACCCCAGCTGTCTACACACCCCAGCCTCACTCTACACGCTGAACCCTGGGCTCCATGGATTCAAAGACATCTTTGCAGCTGTGAGATCTCAGCCAAGTGTGGGGTGTGCGGTGGGAGGGGGACAGGCTTCTACACCCCCAGCAGGGTGTGCAGGAAAATCACTCAGGGAGACCAGGGTATCAGTCAGAGTCCCAGCAGGAAAGTCGCTGCACACTCCAATCAGGTCATTTTGGGATAGCTTAGTGGAGAGACTATTTTTACAAAGGTGTGGACTGATGTTTGGAGAGTTCTGTGCAGGGGGCACTGATGGCCCAAGAAGCAAGGTCAACAAGAGAGGGCTATAGCATCACCAGGAAAGACACATTGGTCCCTTTCCTCCCCAGCCTGCCCCAACACCTAGAGGAGAGAGGGACTCAGAAGAGGAGTGAGGAGGGTCCTCACAGCACAGGGGAAGAGGACAGGTGAGCGTTCCATTAAGCAGGCGATGGAAATTTTAAACCTGACTTTGTTACCCAAAAGTGACTCAAAAGTTTGGAGTTTGCCAAATGCACAGTTTATGGATGGGAAAGGAAAATCACATGTCACCGAGCAGGCAGCATGGGTGGGAGGAAAATCAAACAGTTGGGTGTTTATGCCTCACTGCATTGTCGCTGTCTAGTAAACTGGGAAAAGAGGTATCGGTATTACCAGTTCAATTTTCCAGATGAAGAAACTGAATTTGCAGTCCCAGAATTGGTGATGGCTGAACTGGGCCAGAACTCTGCTCCTGCATCAGCTGCCCTATGGTCCCCACCCTCCCCTTTGCCCCAGAGCTGCTGCTCTGTCACCCTGACTTCAGTCACAGTCAGCGTGGGCTGTTATAACAAAATGCCACAGCCTGGGTGGATTTGAAACGAGAGACATTTATTTCTCACCATTCTGAAGACTGGAAGTCTGAGAGCATGGCTGGCATCTGGTGAGGGACCTCTTCCAGGCTGCAGCCTGCCAGCTTCTCATTATATCCTCACATGGTGGAAAGAGGGTGAGGAGCTCTCTGGGGTCCCTTCTGTAAGGGCACTAAACCCATTCAGGAGGGCTGCACCCTTAGGACCTGGTTACCTCCCAAAGGCCCCACCTTCTAATACCATCACCTTGGCAGTTGGGATTTCAACATATGGATTTGCGGGGTAGGGGACACAAACATTCAGTTTCTAACAGCCACATTTGGTAAAAATGGGACTCAATGGGGAGAAAGGTTTTAAGGTCAGGCCCATGTACTGGGCTTACTCTAAGGTCAAAACCTGAGCTGCACCTCTCCACCCACACTATTCAGGCCCCAGGTGCCCATCCCAGGAAGCTCAGTGGCGAGCTCTCAGTTCCAGGAGGCACAGACTGGAGCTAATGAATTTGGCTGAGGCAGCGGGAGCAGTCAAAGAGCCCTGGGCTTATGTCTACGCTGCACACTGACTGCTGTGTGACTGCGTAAGGCACAGCCCTCTCTAGGCCACCAGTCCCACTAAGCAGCCAAACAATCCCTAGGGTCCCTGCCAGGAGGGAAAAGTGATTCCAACTGGTTGTGTCTCCCAGGAGTCTCATGAGATGTTTCACAATGGCCTTCAGGAGTTAACAGCCCCAGGAAATGACATCAGGGTGGGGAGGTAAGGAGCAAGGCCAGGAGGCGAGGAGCAGGGCAGAGAGGCTTGGAAATCAGGGGCAGGAGATATTTTGGGGCAGGCGGGTCCCCCACGTCACTGCTGGACAATTGTCCAGGGCAGTCATTGTGCTGGGAGTGGAAAATCCTTTTCTGACTCCATCTGCAAGGGCTGAAAATAGTCCAGGGCTATGGGTGGAGCCCCCAAGGACAGGGGGTGACTGGCCCTGTCTGGCCCATTGTTTCTGGCTGGGACAGGGCTGAGACTGACACCTGAGCTGGAGCCAACACAGAGGCAAGCCCAGGAATTCCCCCATTGGAGGAGGAGTGGCCAGGCAGAGCCAAGTCCTATCGAAGATGGGGGAAGTGAGGCCCAGAGAGGGGCAGTGACTCCCCGAAGTTGCACAGTGTACTAGGGCAGAGGAGGATGAGTTAACTCGGGCTCAGTTCTCACCCCAACCTTTCACCCCCACAAGCACACCCCTCACCCTGGTCACTCCTGGCCAAGCCTCACCCTCCACCTTGCAGGAGGCAGGAGCTCCAGACATGGCACTGTGTGGCGGCAGCGGGGTCACTTCACTTCTCTGGTCACTTGATGCTGGGGAGAAACACTGCCTCCACCCTAGTCCTCAGAACCGGGGGCCTGGAGGGTCTTGGAAATGCCTGGGAGGTAGCTGTTGGTTGTGCCTTCACTGAGGTGGGGAAACTGGAACAGGGGAACAGGTCTCCAGGCCTCAGAGCACAGTCCAAAGAAGGCAGGCAAATGGCCTCAGGTCACACAGCAAAAACTCACCATTTGCTGCCTGCCCTTGCCCAGCTCCAGACCAGTCCTCTGCTCCTAGATCTCTGGACTCTTAGTGAAGTGAGGGGTGGCTGCAGAGCACCATGGTGCACACCCCAGTCAGGGAGAAATGGCCACCCTGCTGCCGTGGGAGGGTAGGAGCTCTCTAGCCTGAAGTGGCAAGGTCCTGAAGCTTGCTATTAGGGGGGCCTTCTTCCTCCTCTCCATGCTACCCTCCCACAGCTGGGTACCTGGACAAGGTTCTGTAAACAGCACAGGCCCATGGTCCTGAAATCCACCCACTGTCAGGCAGGGCAGAGGTGGCCCCACACATTCCCCCAGGACAGACCTGCTTCCCTTCTCCCACATCCCACGGAGGGGGTCCCTGGAGACGTACGGCCCACTACTGCTCACTGGCCAGGCACACTGTCCTCTCCTTCAAAACATGTATCCCAATGTGGTTACGTACTAAGTGATGTCAGCTCCATGAGGGCAGGGCCCAGCTGGTTTGCCTCCGTAGCCTCCTGGCCTGGTGCCAGGCATATAAATGCTGAGCACACACCGGGCACTGTGAGGAGGACTTTGTGCATAATAACGTAGGGAAGCCCCACAGTGCCCTGCGTGGAAGGTAGCATCTCACTTAGAAATGGGAAAACTGAGGTACTGCAAGATCAGGTAACTTGCCCAAGAGACCCCAGCAAGGAAAGTGGGGACAACATTGACACTGAGGTGGTCTGGGTGGAGCATCTGTGTTCTCACATCCTTGCTACACCGCCTCTGTCATCTTGAATCATGCGAGGGGCCACTTAGAGAACCTTCTGCCCTGCGGGGTTGTGAGCATCGTGGGGCACTAGAAAGGGCATGATTCTGGCCATCAGGTGACCCTGGACTCACTCTGACTCACTCTGATGGCCTGGATAACCTGGAGCAAGTCCTCACTTCTCACACCCTTCTGTTTCCTCATCTGCTAAATGGGATCATAACATCTACTTCATAGGGTTTCTGTGAAGCATCCACCATATAACAGAGATGAGAGGGTCCTGCAGGGTGCGTGGGACATGGGTCAATACACGGCTTCCCTCCCCCATGTGCCTGATTCTAAACAGAGCAGCCCAAATCTGCCATGACAAGGGTGGCAGAGAGGTAGCTTTGGTGGCTTGACCTGGAGTAACCGTGTGTGGATAATATGCTGTTTAGGGCCTCTTCTAACCTCAGGGTGTGAAAGTGGGGATATCACCTGGGGTTCCCCCATCCCTCCCGGGCCCTGGAACACCTGTCACCCAGGGCAGAGACCACTGTGTGCCAGGGACCCTGCCCTGATGTCATGCAGTTCATTGAGAACAGCTGCTGCAGGCACATCAGCAGATGTTTACTCCCTGACACTCAACTCTCTACCCTCCCCTTCCTCCCATCCCTGCCCTGTCCCTGGCCTCAGCTCTATGGCTCCATCCAGTCACCCTGGGCAGGAAGAGCTGGGCACGTGCCCTTTCACAGTGGCCTTCATGAGTCAACAGCCCAGGAAGTGATGTCAGGTTAGGGAGGTGTGAAGGGGGCAGGGAGTACTGGAGGGTAATAGGAGATATTTTGAGGGCAGGCAGGTTCCCCCACGTCACTGCTGGACAATGGTCTGGGGCCAGGAGTGGAAAATTATGGTCTTACTTGGGCTGAAAATAGCATGAGGCATCAGGGCAGGAACCTCACCCACAAGGCGAGTGGCCTGGGCCCTGAGCAGCAAGGTAGGATGTGCATACCAAGGGGCCATGCAGTTCAACTGGGTTCCAGAGGTGGGGCTCTGGGCCTGTCCCTGGTTCGCCCAGGGTCTCCAGTATCCACCCTGACCTGTGCCTGCCACAGGATTAGATGGTGAATAAGCCCCTCCTGTGTCCTTATGGAGTGGCTCAGGCCTGCAGGAAAGGCTGAAGGGTGGTTTGTAACAGGCAATCACTAAGAAAGCTCAAGAGGGTCCGGGCGTGGTGGTTCATACCTGTAATCCCAGCACTTTGGGAGGCTGAGGCAGGTGGATCACTTGAAGTCAGGAGTTTGAGGCCAGCCTGGCCAACATGGCGAAACCCTGTGTCTATTAAAAATACAAAAATTAGCCGGGTGTGGTGGCGCATACCTGTAATCCCAGCTACTTGGGAAGCTGAGGCAGGAGAATTGCTTGAACCCGGGAGGCAGAGTTGCAGTGAGCCAAGACTGCGCCACTGCACTTCCAGCCTGGGTGACAGAACAAGACTTTGTCTCAAAAAGAAAAAAAAAAAAAGCCCAGAAGGACATCGGCTACATTAACAGAAGTATAGAACCTAGAATGTGAGAGGTGAATAGCTCACACTATTCTGGGCAGGTCACCCACATGGCACAGTGCAATCATTTGGGTCATGGTCTGTGATGGGTCTCTGTCACATGAGGGCGCTGTGGAGTCAAACTCCAAATACAGCAAGCTTTGGGGATGCCCTGCCTTTCACAAGGCACAGTGGGAAGGGTGGAGAGGTCAGAGGAGGCAGGCAGAGTGGGCCCACAGAGCGAGGGCTCTCCCAGAGGGAGAGGAGTGAGTCCCTGTCCTTGAGATCAAGAATGAGGCCTGTCAGCTTTGCCGTGTCCCCTTCCAAAGGCTAGGGCAGGGCCCTGTCCAGCTGAGCTCCACACATCAGCCCCGAGTGGTCCTGGCTAGACCCAGAACCTATCATAGGTGAAACCCATCTCCCCCATGCTAAGTCCTGACCCAGCCTGAGCAACACCCTGCCATTCTGGGATTTTCCCAGAAGGCAGAGGATGGACAGGAGGAGGAGTGAGTCTCTTTCATATTTACCCACAATGCAAAGGAAGCCTTAGGGTCAGGGCAAGGAGGGAGCCCTAACTTGGCCTCCTTGTGACCCAGCCCCAACCCTGCCTTGAGCCTGGAGCCAGCTGTCCAGCCTGCTTATGGCTCCTGCACACCCTGCCCTCTTGCCCCATGTCTTTGCCTGGGATGCATCCTGCATGTGGATTTTCTTCTGGTGAGCTGCTTTTCTCAGAAGCTACAACTCAGGAGTCTCCCACTCCAGGAACCCTTCCCTGACCCCCTGGCTCACAGCCCCATCCACTTGGCATTATCCAGTGGTGTGCTAGAGTGACTTGTACCTGCTTCCAAGAACCAATTGTTAAATTTTCAGGAATTTTACAAGGAAGCGGACATCATGTTTATAGTTTGAATTCGGCCATAAGAGTTTTTGCATCATGAAACTGGGCAGTTCTACAAAGAAGGGGTTCCCAGTTAAATCAGAGCTCCAGTTAAATGGTTTAACATTTACCAGCACATGACTGGCCACCACCTAAACTGGGAAATCTCAAGGACTGGGACTGCACCTGACTTCCCTCTGTGCTCAGCACAGAGTCAGGCACAGAAGCCAACTGGCTTTAAAGTGGGGTCTAGAGAGAGGATCTGGGGTCTAGAGAGAGGATCCCTGAAAGGAGACTACTCCTGAGACAGCTAGTGAGAAGGTAGGTGGCAGAAGGGAATGGGTTGGAGAAAGGACCCTTGTGTGGCTGGTGAAAGCTTCCCCACCATATCCTCATCCCCCAAGCACACAATAAGGCACAGCTCAGCAGCCAACACAACCTTTAGTATAAGTTACAGCCTCACACTGGCTCCTAGCCCATGGGAGCCTCCAGATGGGTCTATGACATTAGTCCCCAGATGTTCATCTCTTGGGCTGGGGGTACTCCTTAGAGCTGAGTCCACTGTGGCACCCAGTCCATTCCAGACCACTGTGCAAACTCAGCCCTCATTACTTACCAGGGTTTTCTGGCCAACCTGTGACTTGGCCGCCACCCCAGGTAGCTCAGCTACAGACTCTGGTGCGTGACCTTGGTAAGCCACTTTCCTCTCTGGGCCTGTTTCTCCATTTGACTTGATTAGGCTAGACTCCAACCTAGGTACCTTGGCAGTACAGCCAGCTACTTGCGTGAGAGTCAGGCCAGGGGTGTCATTGACCTTAACTCTCGCCTTTCTTGAAACTTAATTCCCCCAATTCATACACACAAATGGTGACTAGGGGTTATGGGAACAGTTGACTCTGGACCACAGAGCGAATATCCTGAGCCCCTGTTAAATGACGGAGCATGGGGTCATGGCTTCCTTGGTCATCCAGCATGAGTCACTGATGGTCCATATCTGGGGAGACCGTACAATCTGCACAAGCCCTGGTCCCTGCAGCTTCCCAATATAAACCTGCGCAGGCTGAAGTGTTCTGCTCCTACAGCCTAATATCTTTAGTGTTCTCGCTACTAGCCGGTGTGGACTCTGTCCGCCTAGAGTCCTCACTGCTGCCCAACACATCTTCTATCCTCTGCATGTCAGTTCTGTCGGATCTGCGCAGGCCCAGCCTGCGGCGAGCCGGGGTGGCAGGGCTGGAGTCAGTGGGTGGCTTGGCATCTCGGGCAAAGCGTACAAGCCTCTGCCCAGCGAGGAAGTAGAGCACCGGGTCAAGGCAACTGTTAGCACTGGCCAGCGGCCGGGTGATCTTGTAGGCCATGTTGATGGCGTTGAGGGTGTGGCAGCTGAGGTCCAGCGAGCGGAAGGAGTAGTAGAGGGTGCGGGTGACATGGAAGGGCAGGAAGCAGAGGGCGAAGACAGCCAGCACTATGGCGATGGTGCGCACGGACTTGCGCTTGGCCCTAGGCAGGCCGCCCGAGGTCCCGTAGGCCGGCTTTAGCAGCCGCCGAGCCATGAGCATGTAACAGACAAGGATGATGGCAAAGGGCACCGCGAAGAGCAGGCCCAGCATGACTGAGCTGTAGGCCACGAAGCGGCTGAAGAGATCGGGCGCCGAGGTGTCGTGGCAGGTCACGCGGCCCCCACGTGCGCTGGTGGTGACAAAGTAGAGCACAGGGGCCTGGCAGGCCAGCACCAACACCCACACGGCCCCGGCCACCCGGCGAGCGTAGCGGGCCTGGCCCCAGCGCAGGGAGCGCAGAGGGCGTAAGACACCCAGACACCGGTGCACGCTGATGCAGGTGAGGAAGAGGATGCTGCAGTAAAGATTGGTGTAGAAGAGGAAGCGCACCAGCTTGCAGAGCACGGTGCTAAAGGGCCAGTGGTCGCCGCGGGCGTAGTAATAGACCAGCAGCGGCAGGGAGGCCGCATACAGTGCATCAGACACAGCCAGGTGGAACATGTATGTGGTGGACGCATTCCAGGTCTTGAGGCGGCACAAGAAGATGTAGAGCGCCACGGCGTTCAGACACAGCCCAAGCACACACACCACGCCGTAGGACACAGGCAGCAGCACGTACTTGAAGTCCTCGTTGAAGCGGCACCTGTAGCCCAGCTCATCCCCATCCCAGGTGCCATTGATGGTGCCATTCCAGGGGCCCAGGTCTGCCGCCATGGCCCTGCAGGGAAGGGAGGGGTGAGGCCATCAGGGTTGTGGCTGGAGCGCCCCTAGGGGACCTGACACAGCCACCTGACCAGGGCTTTCGTTGCCATCTGACTTGGATCTGGACCTGGAACCTCCAAGCTTTGGAACCTTGAGAATGCATGAGATCCATGAATATCAGGATCACACAATCGTCAAACTTGAGAACAGGGGTAGACAAACTATAGTACAAAAGCCAGATCCAGTCTGCTTTTGTAAATTCAGCTTTATTGGAACACAACTGTACCCATCTGTTTACAAAGAGTTTAGTAGTTGTGATAAAGACCATATGGCCTGTGAAGTCTAAAATATTCACTATCTGACCTTCAAAAAAATTAGCTCAAGCTGGGTGCAGTGGCTCATGCCTATAATCCTAGCTACTCGGGAGGCCAAGGCAGAAACCAGGTGCTTAAGCCCAGCCTAGGCAACAAAGTGAGACCCCATCTCTACAAAATTTGTGTTAAAAATTAGCCAGGCGTGCTGGCACTCACCTGTAGTCCCAGCTACTTGGCAGGCTGAGGTGGGAGGATCATTGGAGCCCAGGAGGTTGAGGCTGCAGTGAGATGTGGCCACACCACTGCACTCCAGCCTGGATGATATAGCAAGATCCCATCTCTGGGAGAGGGGAGGGCGGGGGGGGGGGGTGGGTGGATAGTTTTCTTACCCCTCTCTAGAACCTCAGGATCAGAGTTTTAGATGTAGGATTCTGAGCCCTAGAATCTGAGGATCTGGGGGTGCCAGAGCGGGTAATTTTGAGAATTTTGAGTCCATGGGAAGGGGCCTTTGAGGCTGGCTGACCCTGCTTCACACCCAATGCCTACTGCCTGCAGAGGCATTTCTGGCCGGTGGGCATCCAACAGCCCCCTGCAGGCATTACAGAGTTCTCTCCAGCTCGTTCTCCCACTCTGTGGCAGGCTCTGGGTGCACACCTAGTGTTCTGGTATTTGAGCAAGTATTTCCAAAGATCTCCCTCTTCAGTTAGTCCTTCACTTTTTCATCTTCCTCTATTCTGGCAATTTCTATATCTATCAACTGCCCCTGAGCCTGTGAGGCTACCAGGGAATCCCCCTGAAGTAACCCCCCCTCCAAGAGTCTAGGGAAATCTGGGGTGAAGATGGGGATGGGGGCCAACGGGTCTTCTTCTGTGTGGTAAATGCAGCTTCTTCTATGCCTATCCAGTTTCTCTCTGCATACCATCAATATCCCCCCCAACCTTGTCCCCACTAAGCATATAACACACCCATGGGGACTGACCATCCAACAGACAGTGAGTGCCTAGGGAGCAGCTTGTCCCCTCCCTCTCCTCCTCACCCCTACCCAGGTGACCAGTTAAGGGCTCTCTCACAGCTGGGAGGTAGGGGACAGACATCCCGGCCTGGAAGACAAAGACGTGCCTAACATCCCAGGAGGCAGGTTGGAAATCATAGCAGGAGTCCTGGGTGGGCAAGTTCGAGAAAAACACAAAGAAGCACTTTCTAGCAGTGTGAAGGGGAAGGAGGAGCTAACATTTTTCAAACCCTACTACTAAGCCTGCTTTATAAAAGTTATTCACTTAGGCCAGGCGTGGTGGCTCACACCTGTAATCCCAGCACTTTGGGAGGCTGAGGCGGGCGGATCACTTGAAGCCAGGAGTTCAAGACCAGCCTGGCCACCATGGAGAAACCCTGTCTCTACTAAAAATATACACACACAAAATTAGCCAGGTGTGGTGGCAGGCACCTGTAGTCCCAGCTACTCGGGAGGCTGAGGTGGGTGGATCACCTGGGCCCAGGAGGCGGAGGTTGCAGTGAGCCAGAATCACCCCATGTACTCCAGCCTGGGCGACACAGCAAGACTCTGTCTCAGAAAAAAAAAAAAAGTTACTTCACTTTATCCTTACGATGTGTTCTGGGGGCCAAGTCACCATCCCCAGTTCTCCAATCACGAAGCTAAGACACAGATCATGTAAGTTATTTGGTCAAGGTCATGCCACTGGGGATGGGTTGCAATTCCTGTCCAGGTCCAGTCCCTGGAAGTGGCTGTGGGTTGGTGGTAGTGAACTCCCTGTTTATGGGAGTATGCAAGTGACTCTCTAGCAGAGGATGCAGAAGGGCTTGTGCCTGTGTCGGGGTATGTCTGGGAGGATGGAAAGGGCAGATGAGATGTGGAGTCCTCTTCATCCTGAGAATCTGGGGCCATATAATTCCCTTCATTTTTATTTTATTTATTTATTTTTAATTTTTAATTTTTAGATGGAGTCCCCCTTTTTCGCCAAGGCTGGAGTACAATGGCCTGATCTCGGCTCACTGCAACCTCTGCCTCCCAGGTTCAAGCGATTCTCCTGTCTCAGCCTCCCGAGTAGCTGGAGTTACAGGCACATGCTACCACACCTGGCTAATTTTTGTATTTTTAGTAGAGATCGGGTTTTATCATGTTGGCCAGGCTGCTCTCGAACTCCTGACCTCAAGTGATCTTCCTGCCTTGGTCTCTCAAAGTGCTGGGATTACAGGTGTGAGCCATCGTGCCCGTACTAATTCCCTTCATTTTAGATCCTGGAGTCCTGAGGGACTGGGGGACTCTGCAGGGCCTGCAACATCCACTCCCATAGACCCTGAGCTGCTTTTCCAGCCCTGGCTTCCCAGAGGCAGTTCAAGGCCCAGGAGATTGAGATTAGGGGTGCTGGGGGTGTAGAGATCCTTCAATTTCCCTTCTTTTTTTCTTTCTTTTGTTTTTTTCTTTTTGAGACAGATTTTCACTCCATTGCCCAGGCTGGAATGCAGTGGCATGATCTCAGCTTCCTGCAACCTCTGTCTCCTGGGTTCAAGCAATTCTCATGTCTCAGCCTCCCAAGTAGCTGGGATTACAGGTGTGTGCCACCATGCCTAGCTAATGTTTTTGTATTTTTTAGTAGAGATGGGGTTTCACCATGTTGCCCAGGCTGGTCTCGAACTCCTGACCTCAAGTGATCCACCCACCTCAGCCTCCCAAAGTACTGGGATTACAGGTGTGGGCCACGGCGCCCGGCCAGTTTCCCTTCTTCCACCAAGACTCCCAGATCTTCTCTGTCTCCTGTTGTCAGCAAATGTGCACTCAGAAGCAAGTGGGCCTGCACCCTTGCTCCCCCTGCCATGGACACGGATGGCTCCCCAGGAGCCAGGGCAAAACCAGGGTGACGAGGCCAGGAGAAGCTTATGTGGTGCCAAGTTAAGAAGAGACAGGTAGAGGCTGGGGCTCTGGCAGGTCAAGTGGCTGAGACCCATCTTACCCAGGGTCAGGACAGTTCCTGCTGCCAGCTTAGTTCCAGGCTCTACCTCTTGTTGCTGGAACCACTGCACTGGCCTCCCTCCTCCAGCCCCAGGCCCACCCACCCACCCACCAAAATCCAGAGTGGCCTTTGTCAAATAAAGCATTCCTCTGTTTGGAATCCTCCTGCCGCTCCTACCCTCTCTCAGGAGAAAGCCCAGACCTCAAATCTGGTACCTGAGGTTTTCATAACTGAGCCTCTGCCAACCTCACCCGCCCCAACCCCTGTGACCTGCAGTTTCCTGGATGTGCCTAACACTCTCCCCTCCCAGCCTTAGTTGCTGCTGCTCCTTCTACCTGGAATTCATTCGTGGCCCTCATCTCCACCTGTTGAACTCACGGCTCTTTATCCCTCAGTGCAGAGAACCCAGTGATTAAGAACCTGGGCGCTGGAGCCAGACTGCTTCTGCTTTGTCAGCTGTAAAATGGGACAGTTACTAGAATCTCCACCACAGGACTGCTGTGAAGGTCGAGTCATTTGTGTAAAATGTCTGGAATAGAGCCTGGCACACAGTAGGCACACGGTGGTGAAATGAGTGCCAAGGTTCAGCTAGTGGTGGCCTTTTCCAGAAACCTTTGGCCACAGTGGAGGTGGGACTGGAGGTCCTGACTGGAGGCTGTAGAGGTGAGTGTGGTGGGCCAGGGGAGTGACACTGAGACCCAAGAAGGGGAAGGCCTTGGGCCCTGTGAGGGGAGGGGCCCTGCAAGGGGAGAGATGTTTGGGAGGGAGGCTCTGGAGACTGTTCTCTGATGGAGGAATGGTGGGGAAGAGGAATTCAGTGTCAACCATGGCAAGTGTGGGGATGGGCACAGCCTGGGTCCATCAGGTCTGGAGCTTTGGAAGGCCAGCTGAGAGTCACTGACTCACAGAAGCTGCAGGACAAGCAAGGAGAGGCCCCTGTGCGAGACTGAGGAGCTATGGAGGAGCCACATTCCCTCCCAGGACAGAGCCCCACCTGGGTATCAGTAAGCCGAGGTTCGAGTCTAGCTCTGCCACAAAACATCAGGGGACATCAAGCATTTCCTTCCTTCCTTCCTTCCCAAGTATCAGACACTAGTCAAATCCCCTAGCCTTGACAACTGCAGCCCCAAAATGTCCCCGGGAGGTCCTCTGACCCACTTGGACAGGGAGGGGGCTTCCTCCATGATCTAGACACACATGCCCAGTCTCGCCTTCACTCCATTGCTCTGTTCCTGCCTCAGAGATGAGGCCTGACCTCCCTCCACAGTCAACATAAACATCTCATCACCCTGCATGAAGAGTTTCCTGCTAATCCGTAACGGTGGAATCTCTGACACTGAAATGAGGGGTGGAGACTTCCCTGTCTCCCTTGAACTAAGGGAGCTGCCCCTTCCACCTGTTTTAAGACATCCTGGCCCCCACCCTCCCAAGCCAGCTGGGGACTCCATCACCATGGCCCTGGGCCAGACTCACCCCGCCCACCCTCTAGTTCTACAGGCTGGCTCACCAACCTGTGAGTACATCTTTCCTAGCCCTGCCTTAGAGGGACAGCCAACTTCCCAGCCCCCTCCCTTAAGTCTCCCTTCTGCCTCTCCTGATCCTGATGCCCCTGGGGCTGATGCCCCTGGGAGCCCCAGGCTCCACCTGACTATCCAATGCGCACCAGCCCTGTTGCGCCCCAGTCTGGCTGGCCCTGCCCCAAGGAACTCCCAGTCTGGAGGGGAGATGTGAGCCTTGTAAGGACCCTTCCAGGCTCCCCTGCCTGTGTTCATTCTGTTCTTTCTCACTGAAAAGCCTTCCCTGAACCCACCCACACTGCACTCCTTCGTACGTCCCAAAGGATCTTCTAATCTCTGAAGCTCTCCCTTCCATCACCCCTTAGGATGTTTCTCAGCCAGTTGGTAATTTGTCCTTCCATCCTGTACCCCGAAACATATCAGGTGCTCTTTGAAGGCTGGGTCCATCTGATGCTTTTCTCTGCCCCTATCATCCAGCAGGAGGCCCGACCACAGGAGGATTACAGGAACGAGAGAATGAATGAATGAATGAATGAATGAATCAAGCACAAGAGGCTATGGGGGCCCAGAGGAGGCACACACAGGCACAAGCCCTCTGCAGCTTCTGCACACTCCCATAAACAGGGAGGTCACTACCTCCCTCCTTCAGCCACTTCCACTGTGGGATGTACCTGAATAGGATTTGCAGCCCATCTCCAGTGCTGTAACCTTGATCAAATTACTTACAAATTACTTGCTTCTCTGAGGGCCTCTCAAGGACAAGAATGCTTAAAGGTTTCTTAGCTGCTGACCCTAAGTAACCAGGGGACAACCCAGCCCCTCTAGGGGTCCTGGCCCACCTGGAACCTGCTTATGTCCCTAGACTGTCTCTCCTTCAACTGCCACAGGAGCCCAGGAGACTCTGCCTTTCTCTGGACAGGTCAGGGAAGTGCCAGCGGGAGGGGATTGGACATGGGCGCACTGGAGATGGGTTGGCTGTCTGAGACCTGCCACAGGTTTTTATCTGGCTCAGAACCTGGGTCAATCTGATTAGGATTCTCCACCCACCCTGCTTTGTAGGGGCCAGACCTGGGCTGAGCAGCTTTCACACAGCATCGTCATCCCCCATCCCCACCCCTTGGTAGATATTGCCATAGAGGTTAAGCTATTTGTACAAGGTTACACTGCCAGGCATTGGAAAAATTAGACTTGACACCCAAAGCTATCTGACTTCAAAGCCTGAATTCATCACAGCCTGGGATGAGGGAGCAGAGCAGGGCACCTGCCTTTGGATCCCCTTGATCTAAGCCAGTTCAGGGCAGACACAGGCACAACAGCACACGCACCCGCTCTCACCTCCCAGCCAGCGCACCCGCCCCCCCGCCACACGTACCTGACCAGCCCCCGCTCTCCAGGTCAGGATGCTCAGTGCCTGCTCGGGTTCCTCATTCATGAATGCACACACCTGGACTGGGCTGCAGGGAACTCTGCAGGAAACAGGAAAAACAGGTCCCCAGGCCTGGGGCCACACCTAGCCTCCAGCATTTTTCTGGGCAGGCAGTGCTGTTGCCGCAAGGGGCTCCTGCAGACAGAGGGAGGTAGAGAAAGCATGGTCTCAGGGTCATGGAAACCCAGCTAGGCCAATTCCCCCCAGGGCCACCTCCTCTGTGGTAACCTTAACCAGAAGGAGGCAGAGAGGTGGCCTGGTGTTTGTCCTGGTCTGAGTGCCCTCTGTACACCCAAACTGCAGCTCATGTGTTCCAGGAATGAGTTATTCACAGCCCCTTTCCCCAGGCTGCCTTTCATAGAGTGGTGGCCCTGCCTGGAGGAAAGTCTCACCCATGTCCTGTACAGCTGAGCCAAGCCTCCAAGCCTCCAGTGTCCCTTCCCTCGGTCCTGGTTCTGTGCTTTGGCCCCATAGTAGGAAAAGTCAATACCCTCTTTGCCCAGGGTGCATTGTATTGTCCTTCTGCCAACACACTTTTGCCTAAGCTACGTCTTTCTAGAGACCCCCTTCCTCCCCACTCCTACCTCTAAGCATTCCTCCATAGGTGTTATAAACACACATATGCCACACCTGAACACACACTGGCACAGACACACCAAGACACATAGATACACAAAGGCATGCAGAGTCACACTCAGGTGTACATGCAGTGGACACATACGGATGCACACACACACACACACACACACACAGAGTCTAGACCATCAGGGCCTAAAACTGCATTTAGAAATCTCCTGTGCCATATATACACCATGGAATACTATGCAGCCATAAAAAAGGATGAGTTCATGTCCTTTGCAGGGACATGGATGAAGCTGGAAACCATAATTCTCAGCAAACTATCACAAGATCAGAAAACTAAACACTGCATGTTCTCACCTATAAGTGGGAGTTGAACAATGAGAACACATGGACACAGGAAGGGGAACATCACACACCGGGGCCTGTTGGGGTTGCAGGGCTAGGGGAGGGATAACATTAGGAGAAATAAGTAATGTAGGTGACAGGTTGATGGGTACAGCAAACCACTAGGGCATGTGTATACCTATATAACAAAACTGCACGTTCTGAACACGTAACCCAGAACTTAAAGTGTGTGTGTGTGTGTGTGTGTGTGTGTGTGTGTGTGTGTATGAAATCTCCTGCCGGGCACGGTGGCTCAAGCCTGTAATCCCAGCACTTTGGAAGGCCGAGGCGGGCGGATCACAAGGTCAGGAGATCAAGACCACAGTGAAACCCCGTCTCTACTAAAAATACAAAAAATTAGCCGGGCGCGGTGGCGGGCGCCTGTAGTCCTAGCTACTCAGGAGGCTGAGGCAGGAGAATGGCGTGAACCCAGGAGGCGGAGCTTGCAGTGAGCCGAGATCGCGCCACTGCACTGCAGCCTGGGCAACAGCGTGAGACTCCGTCTCAAAAAAAAAAAAAAAAAAAGAAATCTCCTGTGCGAAACCCTCTTTCACAGAGGAGGAAACAGGCCCAAGCCTCACAGTAAGTCAGGGACAGAACCAAGACTAGAGCCCAGCCCTAATTCTGGCTGTGGTTTTTATCTCACCTTGGAGCCCCTTGTGCACACCAAGCACAGGGTTTCGGGGAGGGGACAGTTGCCTGGTGGAGGGGACCCTCTGTGTGGGCAGGTCTCACCCTCCACCAGCACCTCAGATACCTCAAAGGAGAAATAGAACATGCAACTCCTGAGTTTTTCTTTTTCCATCTTCATTTCCCTAGGATGGAGGAGTGGGTCTGTGACAGCTGAGCCAAGGTCCCCAAGCTGGAAGTGCAGTACAAGGGTGGGGGCATGTGGGAGAGGAGATGGGGACACTGCAAGAATACCTTGGGGATAGGGCAGGGGTGTTCATGGGAAGTGCCTCTGGGCCACTGCTTACTGAGTGCACCTTGCCCGGTGGTCTCAGACTGACAAGGCCGGTGGGCTGGTAGCTCCCCGCTGATCTACTCTAGAGACTATGACAAGGTGAGGGAACGTCAACCTTTTCACCCTGCTGCACCCAGGTGCACGCCCTGTCTCCTCCTCCTTAGAAAATGCCTTGACTCAACAGGCTAAAGTGGAGAATATCACTTTCTCCAAGTGGTTCTAATTTCTGAGAAGGGCCCCCACCATCTTTCCAGGTTTCAAACCTCTGATACAGCCTGGAAAACCTCCCTCTTCTCCACCCTGCTAGAAGCCCACCACTCACCAAGTCCTGTTAGTTCAACCAGTGAAATTCCTCGGACATGCACCACATGGTCCCCACACTGCAGCCTGAGGTCTTTTTTTCCGCAGTCCACAGCACCAGCCTCCTCACTGGCCTCCGTGCCTCCACCCCTGCCCTGTCTGTCCACCTTTCACACTGCGGTCATGTGGTTTCCTAAAACACAAATCCAATTGAGTTGGATTGTGTTGAGTCATGTTGTTGAGTCATGTTCGTGGCTCCCTAGTGCCCTCAGGCGACTGTCCCAGCTCCTCAACCTGGCACTCAGGCCCTGGCTGATCTGGTCTCTGCCATCGCTCCAGAAAACCCATCCTCTCTGCCCTTGCCCTCATATTCCTGTCTCAGGCACAACAAAAGCAGTCCCATGGTCATATTGTTGCTCAGAGACAGCCTCCCTTATCATCTAACACCTATATCACCACAAGAGTTTAGTGCTGTCCCTGTGCCAAGTTCTGTGTTAGGTGACTTCGTATACCTCTTCTCGTTGAATCCTGAGAGACTCAGAGAGGCTAAATAACCTCACAGCTCACAAAGCTAGCAAACGGCATAGCCACTCTGGGTTGTCCGACTTCAGAGGCTGTGCCCCTGACCACTACCTCCCACCCTGCAAGCCCCAGGCCCTCTCCCAGGAAGCTGCCTGACCATCCCTTTTTGGCCCCACAGCTCTCTGCCTGTCTGCTCAGTTCTCTGCCAGAGGAGTGGCAGGGCCCAGGATTTACTCTTTTCAGTACTTCCTTTGTGTGAGGAGGTCATGGTGGTTATTGCATCTATCTCACAGGTAGAAAAACTAAGGCCAGACATAGAGCCTAAGGTAATTTATAGATTCAATGCCATCCCCATCAAGCCACCAATGACTTTCTTCACAGAAGTGGAAAAAACTACTTTAAAGTTCATATGGAACCAAAAAGGAGCCTGCATTGCCAAGACAATCCTAAGCCAAAAGAACAAAGGTGGAGGCATCACACTACCTGACTTCAAACTATACTACAAGGCTGCAGTAATCAAAACAGCATGGTACTGGTACCAAAACAGAGATATAGACCAATAGAACAGAATAGAGCCCTCAGAAATAATACCACACATCTACAACCATGTGATCTTTGACAAACCTGACAAAAACAAGAAATGGAGAAAGGACTCCCTATTTAATAAATGGGACTGGTAAAACTGGCTAGCCATATGTAGAAAGCTGAAACTGGATCCCTTCCTTACACTTTATACAAAAATTAATTCAAGATGGATTAAAGACTTAAATGTCAGACCTAAAACCATAAAATCCCTAGAAGAAAACGTAGGCAATACCATTCAGGACATAGGCATAGGCAAGGACTTCATGTCTAAAACACCAAATGCAACGTCAACAGAAGCCAAAATTGGGAAATGGGATCTAATTAAACTAAAGAGCTTCTGCACAGCAAAAGAACCTACCATTAGAGTGAATAGGCAACCTACAGAGTGGGAGAAAATTTTTGCAATCTACCCATCTGACAAAAATCTGACAATTTTTGCAATTTACCCATCTGACAAATATCTAGAATCTACCAAGAACTTAAACAAATTTACAAGAAAAAAATCAAACAACCCCATCAAAAAGTGGGCAAAGGATATGAACAGACACTTCTCAAAAGAAGACATTTATGCAGCCAGCAGACATATGAAAAAATGCTCATCATTACCGGCCATCAGAGAAATGCGTATCAAAACCACAATGAGATACCATCTCACACCAGTTAGAATGGCAATCATTAAAAAGTCGGGAAACAACAGGTGCTGGAGAGGATGCTGAGAAATAGGAACACTTTTACACTGTTGGTGGGACTGTAAACTAGTTCAACCATTGTGGAAGACAGTGTGGCGATTCCTCAAGGATCTAGAACTAGAAATACCATTTGGTCCAGCCATCCCATTACTGGGTATATACCCAAAGGATTATAAATCATGCTGCTATAAAGACACATGCACACGTATGTTTATTGTGGCACTATTCACAATAGCAAAGACTTGGACCCAACCCAAATGTCCACCAATGAGAGACTGGATTAAGAAAATGTGGCACATATACACCATGGAATATTATGCAACCATAAAAAAGGAAGAGTTCATGTCCTTTGTAGGGACATGGATGAAGCTGGAAAACATCATTCTGAGCAAACTATAGAAAGGACAGAAAACCAAACACCACATTTTCTCACTTATAGGTGTGAACTGAACAATGAGAACACTTGGACAGAGGGTGGGGAACACTACACACCGGGGCCTGTCATAGGGTGGGGGGAGGGGGGAAGGATAGCATTAGGAGATATACCTAATGTAAATGACGAGTTAATGGGTGCAGCACACCAACATGGCACATGTATACATATGTAACAAACCTGCACGTTGTGCACATGTACCCTAGAACTTAAAGTATAGTTTTAAAAAAAGAAAAAAAAGAAAAACTAAATCCAGAAAGGGGTAGCTCAAGGTCTCACCCAAGGTCACCAGTGAGCCAAGGGCAGAGCCAAGCCTAGCGTGCAGACCTCTAACCCCCTGATCTGGTCCTGCCCCTAACCCAATCTGGGTCTTTCTCTTTGTGGTTCTAGGCTAGTGAGGCCAAAGTCAGAAGGAGGAGCTGGGTAGCTCCCAGGGCACTGTGGAATTTCCAGGGTGGTTGGATGACATTCCAGCTCCTCCACTAGAGTGGCTCTGGAATGTGCCTCCTTGGCTGGTGGCAGACCCTGTCTAGTCTGGTAGAGGAGAATGTCCTGTCACCTCTGTGGAGACCCCTGCTGCCTATCTCCACCAGGGGTGGGGTGCTGTGAGGGAAAACAGAGGACCTAGTCCCAGAACCTCATTAAGGGGGCAAGAGAGGGCACTAGGCAGGTGGGAAATCCCTGTTCTGCTCTTCCCAGTGGTAAGACAAGTCTCTTAACTCCAAAACCCAGAACTCAGTTTCCTCTCAATATCAGAACAGTACCTGCCTCAGAAGGTTGTTGAGCTGGTTAGATGATTTAGGCTCATTTTATGAAATAGTAAGAGAGAATATTTCAGCAGTTAAAGAAGGCATGGAGGGTGGGGGTATCTCAGGAAGACAAGAAGGGCAGGAAGCTTTGCAGGAATTATGGGCTACAGGAAGGTCACAACCAGAATAACCACAGATCAGGTCTCCCACACTGAAGGCTGTCCTCAGGGGGAAGGCAGTCCAGGGATTCCCCAGCAGAAGCCAGATAGCCACCATACTCTTTCACTCACTCAACCTTCACAAAGGTTGTCACATCTATGCCCATCGCTGGGCAGGGCACCTGGGGACTCTGAGGTAGGTCAGATCTCAAGGAATTCACTGTCAAGATCAGGGGAGGCACACTCAGAAATAGGCAATGATAACACAAGGTGATCAGGCCTGGAGGAAGCCAAGGAGGCCCCCAACAGGATTGGAAGGGTGATGAGGGAAGGCTTCCTGGAGGAGAGGGCACCTGACTTGCACTTTGGAAGATGAGGAGTCAGGTGGTTGGAGAGACAGGAGGAGCAGAGTGAGGATGAACAAGAGATGACATGACACGTTTGAGGAACTGCTCTTCATCTTGGTGGCTTGAGGGGAGTGGAGAGGGCAAGGCTGGAGTGCACAAGCTGAGGAGCTTAGAAGTCACCCTAGCCCCTCCTCAATGTCCTTCAAGGGGCTGAAGGCCAGCAGGCCCCCTGCCTTGCCTGACCTGCTTCTGCACCGGGAGCACCAAAGCTGGTCTGAGGAAATGGCTAAGGGGTAACCTCAGATGCTATCAGCCGGTGCCGTTGTGGTGTAAGACCTCCCCTTCACACGGCCCTTGGGCTCTCTACCCCCTTCCAGATGCTCTCTCCTTCTTGGGAACCCCCCTAGGATCCTGGCTGTGGAGGCCACTCACCAGGGCTGAGCTCAGAGCAGCATCTGAGTGGGTAAATCTCAGATCAGCCAGGCTTACAGATCGGAAAGCCAAGACCTCTAAAGAGGAAGGGACTTACTCAAGGTCTGGTGTTCTAATTATTGTCAGTGTGGGTTTGACCACCTTACCTCCAACCCAGAGCAGGACCCCAAACCACCCATCTCACCTGGATCCCAGCACAGCCCAGAACAGGGCTACAGAGACATGCTGCTAGATTAAACAGGCTCAGAACCTCAACATCCTGGACACCACCCCAACCTATCACAGCCAAATGCCTCCAGATTCAAGAGGCAAGAACCCTGAGTTCAGGCTCTAACTTGGAGCCGCCTGTGTTGTGCAGTCTTGGTGAAGTCAGCCCCCCTCTCAGAGCCTCGGGTTCTTCAGTGGTCAGATGGGGAGAATCACTGCTGCATGGGACAGCCCATGAGGAATAAGACAAGGGGACAGATGGGTGCACCATGGCACTAGCAAATCATGAACTGTCCTAATGTGGAGGCTGTGTCTGCCTGTCACAACAGGGAGACACTGAAATTCAGGAGCCCACGACACTGCTCGGTAGGTAGGCCCTCCCAGGTGTCCCCAGCAGAGGGACAGAGGTCATGGTCAGAGCAGTCAGGCAAGGTCCCTGGAAGGGGAACTGTGATAAGATTTGAGGAGGAGCAGGAAGGGTCCAGCTTGGGAGGAAAGAAGGTGGATGGAGAATCCAAGGTGGAAAGGGGGATGAAAGCATCGACCAGGAACCACATGAGCCTGTGATTCTGAGATGGCCCCTCCAGGTGCCTCCAGGATTCTGAGTTCCCTGGTTCTCACGGTCTAATTCCAAGAGGCTCTGGTTCCGGGTGTGGGCTCAGTGTTTCTTCAATTCTATCACTCGTTGCTCCTGATAGCCTTTGCTTTTGAGATTCTCAGAGCCACAGGAGTCTGGATTCAGAGTAAGAAATCTTAAATCACATTCCCAGGAACCACAAAGTGCCAGCAAACACTTGCCAATGCTCTGGTGCACCCGGCCTCAGAGGGACCTCGGGAACTCAGACTCAGATCGCACTCTGCAGGACCTTTGAGGAGTACCCAGTCAGGCTGGGGAAAAAGACACAGACAGGGACCAAATCCACTTGGGTGAATAAACCATACAAGGCAAGCCCAGGGGTTATGGAGCACACAGCAACTCCTACGTGGCCTGGGGGAGGTGGTCAGGGAGCGCTTCTGCAGAGGAGGGGTCATCTGAGCTGGAAACTGATAGATGATTAGGAGTTTGTCAGGTGGGCAAAGAGGGAGGAGGGCTCTGAAGGCAGGAGAGGCATGAGCAAAGACTTGGTGGATGAAAGCGTGACCTGCTGGGAAAGGCCGGGAGGTCTTACATGGCTGCTGTGGAGGGTGAGGTGGCATGGAATGTGTGGGAGCCTGAGGAATTCACATGAAAAGGCTCAAATGCCAGGCCGAAGAGCTTGGCCTCTATTCTGAGGACAGTGAGGAGCCATGGAAGGCTTAAGAGGGGAAGGACATGGTCAGAGTCGACCTTTACAAAAATGGTGCCACATGGAAGGTAGATGGGACAGGGAGTCCGCAGGGAGGGAGACCAAGGAGGAGACGACAATATGGTGGCGCCGTGAGAGGAGCAGGTCCCTTGGCCCTAGATTTCCTGCGACAGCCCAGCCATGGCAAGAGTCCCCCTCCTACAAGCCAGGGCTGGGGCATTCACCAGGAAGCCAGGTCCACACCCAGAGGTTCTCCTCAGACCTGGGGAGGGAAAGGCCATGTGAGCCCCAGAAGCCTGAGGGAGGTCCCTTTCCCTCACTCCAGCACCCAGGCCTCTCACCCAGGAGCTAAAATGAGAGGGACAAGGTACCAGGGCAGAGGGCCAAGGAGTTGTTCCTCGGGGCCCAGGCTGCTCACCCTCCTACCAGAAACTCCTGCTACTCATCTTGGACCAGGAACAACTCAGGCCTAAGAGATGGGGTGATGGGGGTGGAGGAACTCCTCTGCTCCAGAACCAACTGTGGCGCTCCATGGAGAAAAGCCCCCCCTTCTACTCCATGCCTACTCCCACCTTGCCACTCATTTCCCACATACCCACTGGCACCTGCCCTGAGCCCAACCTGGGTGATGGGGACAGAGAGAGAAAGCAGGGATGGCTGAGTGTAGTCTTACAACTGGCCTCTGGATGAGTACAGAGGTCACAGTGGCCCACACAGCCAGCCTACTCCTATCAGGGCCCAGTAATAAGGACAGGACAGGCCCGAGGACCCAAGGGCAACCAAGAGGAAGGTGTGGCCCAGAGGGTATACCAAGCAGGCCTACACAAAGCAGTCTGGGGAGAGGCAGTTTGGGCAGAAGGCTTGGGGGGCAACCCCCACTGCCCTCACCAGATCGACAAGGCATCTCTGGTCCTGTGGGCAGGTCTGGGCAGGCGTTATCTTATCAGCAGTTGGGTAATCTGGCCACAAGAAAGCCCCAAACACAGGTTCCCAGGGCAGAATTCAAACTCCTCTCAGCCTGGAAGCCAGAGGACCAGGCCCGACCCCACAGGGCTCTGTCTCAGATGGGGAGGGCTAAGCTGGCAGATGGACTGGAGCCCCAGGTTTCACCTCAGCTTGGTGACCCTGGGCAAGATACAATCCATGCCTCTATTTCCTGATCTGCAAAATGGAGATTCAATTCCTGCCTCACAGGTCTATAGGAAGACAAAATGGATTGTAAATCATTACTAGTGAAGCCATCTCTGCAGAGCGGGTAGGGGAGGAAGGCATTCAGTAATTAAATTTCAATAACCAGCACAACCCCTTGCTATTGCACCCATGTTCTCTTACAGTCTTCAAAATGAATTTAAGTCTATGAGTATCACATTCCTTCTCCAAGCACTGCAGTTTAAGGCTTATAAAGCTCTTCCCTGGTCACTATCTTAATCCTCGTAGCAACTTTGCCCTCAAAAAGCAAGGATCACCATTCTCAATTTACAGATGGCAGAACTGACACCTAGAGAGGGACAATGGCCTCTCTAAAGACTATAGCCATTAAGTCAAAGCTCTCATGGGGTCACTCATGAGGCCCTGGTGATACCCTCACACCTTCTTAGAGCCTTATGCATCCAGGGCAGGAGGGAGACAAACAGAGGAGCCACAGCCTCACTACACAGCCCAAGTTTGGTAGTCATTTCTGAGGGTTACCCACTGGGATACCTAACCCCTCTGACCAGACTCCAAGAAAGCCCAAGACAGGGAGAAAAGGAGAAAGAGTGACAAACCTTTTGTGCCAGGGCCTCCCCACACACATACTCTCCCATGCAGGATCTTACTTGTTCTGGCCTCCTTTTAGAGCCTAGCAGGGCAGGAACTGGTCATCCAACAAGCTGGGAGCAGAGCTGGAATGAGATCAATTGCAGGTCCCCAAATTCCTCAGCAGGAGCATCTGAAGGCTCAGGGAAAAGTGTCTGGCCAACGGGCAAGGACTCAATTAGGGTTTAAACAACTCCTGGGACAGTTCTAGTGTTGACATCACAAATGCCCTGACCTTCCTGCACTTGGCACTACTTGATCCATTCTCCATCCTGCAGCCAGAGAGCTCTTTCTGAAATGCCACCTGACCATGAAACTCCTCTGCTCATAAATTTCCATGGCTCCTTATTGCCTTCAGGATAAAATCCAGGTCTTTAGCCTGGGCACTCTAGGTCCTGCAGTGTCCCAGATCACACTGTTCTGGCAAACTGTGCCACCCACTTTGATAACCATATTCTGGTTTGCCCTTCTTTGGAGTGACATGGAGCTCACCTGCAGCCAGGCCTTTACTGGAGAAGCTGGGGCCAGAAACAGGGGATGGGGGCTGCTGCTGCTCTCTCAGTTCAGCTCAGCCCTGTGCGGGATGCTGGCAACACAGAAATGAGTCAGACCCAGTTTCTGCCCTCCAGGACCCCCTAGACCTGAGAAGAGGAAAGGAGGAGACAGACATAGATCATGACGGTCCAGGTGGGACCAGGGCTGTCAGCACCAGGACTGTAGGGGCCTAGAAGAGGCTCCAACCCTGCTGTGGGGATCAAGGAAAGCTTTCCAGAGGAGGGGCCATCTGAGCTGGGTCCCAAGTCTGGGTAGTTCTCCAGTTGAGGAAGGTGCGAGTAGGAGGCTTATCAGGCAGGGAGTGTAGAATATGCAACAGGACCGAGGCAAGAAATGAGAGACTCCAGACAGCTGCTGCATGGTGAAGAATCAGGCGCGAGAGGTGGCTGGAAAGGCCGGCAGGCCCCAGTTATCAGAGACCTTAAGTCCCAGGCTACACGGCTCAGGCTTGGTCCTGTGGAAGGCTTGTGCCCTAGGGAGGGGCACATGTGGGATTCTGGTTTTGGCAGGCTCCCTCCAGGGACTGACTTCCCATCCCTAAGCTGTGAGCCTGCCCATGGGGGGACACTGGTACTGAACATGACACACTCATCAGCTCCTCAACAGCCCTCAAATCCCGTATCATTAGTCCCTTCTTACAGATGAGGCCACCGAGGCTCAGAGAAAGGACGGCTTGCTCAGACCACACAGTGGCCAAGACAGGATTGGAACATAGATCTCTGAGTCTCCAGAGCTCTCTTGTGGACCTGTCTGCGCAGAGAATCTTCTTCCTCCCACTTCCACCAGCAGGTAATAAACTTGCCTGGGTCCTCATCCAGATCCTCAAAACTCATCATTATTTCAGCTTAGATCCAAAACAAACCAGGCAGATCAGGCTGTGGTCCCGGGGAAGCTGGCGATGCCATGCTGAAAGGAACAGCAGCCATGGACCCCACGGATCCCGAGCTGGCAGTGCTCGTCTCCAGCAGTCCCTGACCCTTGGGCTGCACTCCTGGAGGACCCCAAGAGGGCCACTGGCAGCCTTCGGGTTGCGGGGTGGGGTATCGCCTTTCTCCTGACTGACCCTTCCTACCACGGCATTTGCCAGATTTAAAGTCCTGAGACAGAGGCTTTACTGTCCTTCCTCCCCACTCCCTCCTCCCCCGCCCACTCCCTGCAACTGCCCCCCTCAACCTTACCAGCGGTAGGCGGCCACCCAGAGTGACCCTGGGGGCAGGACAGGGGGCAGGGGATCTTCAGGGGTTCATGGCTCTGGGCACCGCCCACCGCCCCATGCCACGGGGACGCTCACATCCGAGCACACACAGACAAGTTCCGCAGGCTGGGCCAGTCGCCCCGAGGGGCGCACACACTCACCCGCTAACACGCAAACTTCGCGCACAGTCTCCTCGCAACTGGGCGCCCGTCTACACTCACCGAGACCGACGCTCCCGTGGAGACAAAGTTCAACCACCGACCCACAGGCGCGTTCAAGACGCCCAGTTATGCGCTACACGCCGGCTCGCAACGGTGCCCCGGGGCGACAGCCGCTCCACAGCGCCCTCCCCTGCCCCGCGCCCAGTCGGCACCTGCGCCAGCGCCCGCCGCTTCCCTGGGCCTCTCCAAGCGCCCTGTTCCCTCCAGGCACCGCACCTCTCGCCCCTGCGCTGCGCTTCTCCGCCCGGCGTGCCGTCGCCGCGGCTCCCGGGTGCCAGTGCCTGCGTCCAGCCGCCGCCGCAGAGACCCACGTGCCTGGGAGCCCAGCTACCCACCTCCCTGCGCTGTTCCCCACCCCCGAAGCCGGGCCAGGCAGGGGGCGGGGCGGACCTTTGACCAACCCTGGCACCGCCCTCAACCCGCCCGGTTAGATACCTCGCCACCCGCTCCGGGACGCCGCCCAGCGACACGGCCGCGGGGTCAGCGCGTCTGTACCGGTGCTGCAATGGGAGGGGCGGGCGGCGACGGTCCCACTGCCGGGCCTGAAGGAGGCCGCCCGGCTCCCTCACGCTAGAAGGGAGCGGGTGAGCAGAGGTTTTCAGAGACGCCAAAGTTTTGCCAGGTCAGCCCGGCGCCTGCGTGGCCCACTGCTGGACCTTTGCGCCCAGCCGCCGCGCCACCCTACCCCTGTTCCGCCCCGCCCCAGCCCGGCTGGCCAGGAAGGGACCTGCTCGGAGAGACCTGCTCGAAACCCCAGGACGAGGACGCACCTCCCTTGCTTGAAAGTGGGGGTAGGGGATGCCTCTCCTCATTACCCTGGGAAGGAAAGCAGGGTACTCAGGATCCCACCTCTTCCGTGCTCCCTACTTTCCCTGCCTTAATCTTACCAGCAGCTCCCTGAACTCCCCACTCTCTCTGGCCCGTTATCTTGAGCTGCTTTAACTCTCTTCTCTGCCGTCCACGTCCACCCCACTCTAATGGCCTTCCCTGGTCGGGCTGCGTGTCTGACCCGTTCGGAGACTGTGAGCTCCCGAGGGCGGGAACCAGGTCTACCTTCTTCCTGCTGCTGTCCCAGGTGCTCAATCCTTGAAGGTGTGAATAGATGAACGAATGAGCGCCCCCCTCTCTCTCATTTCTGGTCTAGGAATCAGGAATGTAGGTTCCTACCCAGCTTCAGCACCGACTCTGGGAGACCTTGACCCAGTTCCATTCTCTCTCAGGGTCTCCTTTCCTGTGAAGTGGAGTCAATCACTCGGGTGGCTGGACAAGTGCAGAGGAGGCCTCTTCCTGTAGCCAAGGAACTTGCCCAGAGACCCTGGGGCCTTGGGCCCTCTTGGGATCCATATCAGCTGACTGGGCCTGGCTGCCATGAAGGGTGCTGGCTGCAGCCCCACCGGGAGCAGGAACAGAGTGGACACGCAGCCCAGAGGGGCAGAGCCGCCTCTGCAGTCCCGCTAGGACCTTTGCTTGGGAGACACAAAGGCCCTTTGTCCAGCCTCCTCTGCCTATTGTCTAAGCTGGGCCAGGCACCTTCCAGGGACCTAAGTATCCTCATAGCCCAAGTTATAGGGCCTAGGCCTTCAGGTTCCAGTATGGGGAAGACCCTTTCGGCACTGGAACTCCAGCCAACCCCTTCTTTCTCTCCCCTCTTCCAAAACTTCAAACCTTATACTGTCATGGCCATTTAGCCCAGGAGAAACGAGTTTCTTTGACGCAAAGTTGAGGACCCAGCCTCGACCTTCGCCTTCAGCAGGCAAATCTGGTTGGTGGCCTGCCCAGGGCTCTGCCCCTGCTCTGGCCCAATTCCCTTACTTTACAGCTGAGGAAACTGCATCCCTGAGACATATGGCATTTCAGCTACCACACAGGTGGCTTAGTGAGGCCTTAGGAGCAGAGGAAGGGGTCTAGTCCTTGAACCCCATAGCCTTGGGTTTAGATTCCAGTCTTGCCTCACCTGTCCCATGACTCATCTCTGAGCCTGAGTTTCCTCTTTTGCAAAAGGGAGTAATACTAATATCTCACTTGCTGGCCTGTCTTAAGTTTTTTGAGAAAGGGCCTTGCTCTGTCACCCAGGCCAGAGTGCAGTGGCATGATCACAGCACACTACAGTCTCTACTTCCCAGGCCCAAGGGATCCTCCTACCTCAGCCTCCCAAGTAGCTGAGACTACAGGCACATGCCACCATGCCAGACTAATTTTTAAATTTTTTTGTAGAGATGGGGTCTCCCTGTGTTGACCAGGCTGGTCTCAAACTCCTGGGTCCAAGCAATCCTCCTGCCTTGGCCTCCCAAAGTGCTGGGATTATAGGCATGAGCCCCAGCACCCTATCCTTAAATTATTTTTTTCATGGTTTTATTCATCATCCCAAGCTGTCTGGGCTCAAGGGGTTAATATCCCATGTAATGAGGGGCTAGAAGTCTCGTCTCCTGACGTCCTCCCCAGGCACTCCCATCGCTGGGTTTTAGAGGTCATCAAGTCCTGCAGGCTTCGAATCTCCCAACAGAGTCCCGCTTACCTGGGGCTGCCTGGGGAACCCCCATCCCATTTCAACTTGAGCACCTTTGCTTTTGTATTTTTATTTATTTATATTTCTTGGCAAGAATTTGTTGTAAACACATAGAAGATTTTGTGGCTGAAATAATGTAAAACCATTGATCAAACCGGAAATTGAGACACAGCCAGCATCACACAACAGGCTCATCTGAAAGGCTGGAATAGCATCGAGAGAGTCTCCCTGGAACCAAGCAGCCAAGGCCAGCTAATGGTAAAGGCCCAGGCACAGTAATGGTCCCCTGGAGGTGGGTAATGGAGCCATGGGGGCAGGAGGAGGGTTCCATTAGCAGTAGCAGGTCAGGAGGGGAAGGGCAAAGTTCCAGCCTCGGCTTCTCCCATGTATTAGGAGGCTTCCTGTCTCTCCAGCCCTGAAAAGGTATTTGGCTAATTCAGGCCTTTTCATCCTCCTCCTCTCATCACCCCTGGAAAAACTTGCTCTGAAAATGCATGCTGGGGATGGAGCCTCTGCCCTGGCCCAAGCTGCAGTCCCCCCTTCCCAGGCTACAGTGGTGTCTCTGTTGCCCCTTGATGCCATATCCTGCCTTATACTCTCTGGTGGCTCCACCATCCACTGGATAAAGCCTAGCTCTCCAGCCTGCCACTCCAGCCTCCCTGTCTCTCTGCCTCACCTCTCACTTCTGACCAGCCTCCTGTTGCCGCTTACCCCTCCCTCTGTACCCCAGTGCCCCTGCTCCTGGCTCCCCACCATGGCTCCTCAAAGACCCAGGCTAGGTGCCCCACCACCTACCATGCTGTTATCGCTATCACTGCCTGTCTCTCCTTCTAACAGGGATCTCTCTGAGAGCAGAGCCAGTGTCCATTCTATTCACAATTAAATGACCAGCACCTAGCACTGCCTCTGAATTTTTTTTTTCTTGAGATGGAGTCCCGCTCTGTCACCCATGCTGGAGTGCAGTGGCGTGATCTCAGCTCACTGCAACCTCCGCCTCCTGGGTTCAAGTGATTCTCCTGCCTCAGCCTCCCAAGTAGCTGGGATTACAAGCGTGCACCACCACACCCCGCTAATTTTTGTATTTTCAGTAGAGACAGGGTTTCACCATGTTGGCCAGGCTGGTCTTGAACTCCTGGCCTCAAGCAATCTGCCCGCCTTGGCCTCCCAAAGTGCTGGGATTACAGGTGTGAGCCACCGCACCTGACCCCTGTCCCTGAATACTTGTCACAACATATTTCTTATGAGTGAATGAATAAGAACTCTATTTAGTGGTCACCTTCTTTGTGCTAGTCATTAAGTTTAAGGTACCTCACTTAATCTTCTCCAGAACCCTGTGAGATAGGCATTATTTTATTCTCATGTGACATGTAGAGAAACTGAGGTTCAGAAAGGGGAAGTGAATGTCGAAAGCCACACAGTGAATCTGCAGTGGTTCTCCTGGCCCCGGAACTGTAGCCTGATGGGATGGAAGGCCCTGCTGAGTTCCCAGAGTTAATGGCTGGGCCATGGCATTGGGACCCACACTGGCAGCTCCAGTTACACAGGGCTGGGCCGGCTCTAGCAGCCTTGTCTTCCTTGCTCCCTGAACTGCTGCATTGGCCTGCACCATCCTCCCTTCCCTTGCCAGCCGGGAACTGTGCTCCTCAGGTTTCCTGGGTAGGGTCCAGGGCTCTGATGCCAAACGCAGCCTGGAAACTCTGGCTTTCGGCATGCCAGGGTGCAGGCACCCAAATGAAGCCGCCTGGGATGCAGGAAGTTTAGTCCCGGCCTGGGCATGCCTCTGTTCATTTCCCTTCAAGCAAGACCAGCTAGACCAGCTACTTATCTGCAGGACTCAAGGCAAAATGAAAATCTGGGCCTCTCATTCAAAAATTAAGAATTTCCAACAAAAGAATGAAAAAATAAGAAAAAGTTAAGAATTTCAAGATGGTGATGGCAGAGTATTTAATGCTTCAAATCATGGCCCTCACTGTCCAGATCACATGCCTACGAAGTCAGCCCTGTCCTCAGGCCTTGGTTTCCTCGTCTGTCAAGTGGGAGAATGGTAGCCACTGGCCAAAAGAGTGAGGATGAGAATGAGGTGGGAGCTGGTGGTAGGAGGTCCAGTGAACAGCATGAGGATCAGGTAAGGGTCTCCGAGTTCATGATTTGTCATCTGGGTCTCAGCATTGGGTGGCAGACCAAACTCCTTGCCAGGGCATTGATTGCTTACAACAGCTCTTTTTCACAGAACCAAAAAACTAAAAATTCATGAAGCAAAGTAATTTGCTCAGGGTCACACAGAGACTCAGTGGGGGAAGCCAAGATCAGAGTTCTGTCCTGGCTCTTTGCGAAGCTGGTGCTTTTTGTGATCCAGGCAGGAGAGAGAGAAGGGCGGGAGGGAGGTGGGATGGGGACAGGCTGCTCAGGACAAAGAGGGCCACTGTGCAGACACAAAGACCTGACCACAGAGGGCCCTGTGGGGGCTGGGACAGAAAAATGGATGGAGCTGTGTGACTCTATCTGTGGTGACTGGGGCAGCTGCCAGGAGCTGCCTCCTAGACCCTCTCTGGTTGTGATGAGGGTTGGGGAGGGCGTTGGCCTGCAAGAACCAGGAAATGGGTCAGGGAGGAGAAACAGACTCAGAGATGGGCCCCTTCCCCACTCCCCAGGCCTCTGACCCCATCTCCCCACTGGGCAGCTTGCCAGCTTATGGAATCTTCCACACACCTTCCACCACCCCACGTTCCCCCATCTCAGTGAGGGTGAGGCTCAGGCAACTAACTGTCTGGCAGTCCCAGCCTCACAATACTTCTGACCCTTCCCCATCACCGGTGGCAGGATGAAGCAAACACCCTCAGTGCTGCGTCCTTCAGGGCCCTGTGTGACCTGCCCTGCTGACCTTTCTTCACTCACCTGTCCCCACTCCTCCTCAGCCTCCCACGCTGCAGTCACATGGAACGTCCCACTATTCTCCAAACACTCTGTCCTTTCACACACGCGCCCCCGTGTTGGCTCATGCTTTTCCTTCTTCCTGGGGGGCTGTTTCCCCTGCTCCAGTAGGCTGAAATCTCATTTCTCCTCCATGAACCAGCTCAAATGCCACCTCCACTAGCCAGCTTTCCTTCATGCCCATAGTTGGGTTTAGCTTCACCCATTAACCTGTTAATCTACAAACGTTGGGTTCACCCACTCTAGCGGTGCTCCTCCCACACTGGCTTGTGTTGTAATTGTTCAAATCCGTAAAGCCTATCTAGAAGAAGAGGCCTTTGAGCTGGGCCTTACAGGGCAGGTGGACTTCACTAGTGAATGGCAATGGTAAGCAAGTGACAGGAGCTCAAAGAATCAGGGATATCAGCCCTATCTCCAAAATTATATCTGCATCAACCAGGTTGCTGAGTTCAAATAGCAAGGAGTCTGTAGTTCAGAATGGCAAGAGTTGAGTGTGTAGGGACATTGTCAAGGGATGAAATTAAGAGGTTCACCAGGGCCAAGCCGTGAAGGGTTTTATAATGCCATACTAAGGAATTTTTTTGCTTGCTTGTTTAAAACATACTTGAATTTATTTCTCAGCTCTATAGTTTACTAAGTAATTAAGTTCTGGCTTTTATCTTTACTATTTTCTCCCTTTTAATTACCTTGGATAGCTTTTCTGTTCTTTTTCTACAAGCTTATTAAAGTGAATGCTTAGGCTGGGTGCAGTGGTTCACGCCTGTAATCCCAGCACTTTGGGAGGCTGAGATGGGTGGATCACTTGAGGGCCAAGAGTTTGACTGGCCTGGCCAACATGATGAAACCCCATCCCTACTAAAAATACAAAAATTAGCCGGGCATGGTGGCACATGCTTGTAATTCCAGCTTCTCAGGAGGCTGAGGCATGAGAACCACTTGAACCTAGGAGTTGGAGGTTGCAGTGAGCCAAGATCATGCCACTCTACTCCAGCGTGGGAGATGGAGTGAGACTCTGTCTCAAAATAAATAAATAAATAAAGTGAATACCTATTTTGTTGTTATTCTTTTTCAATAATGTAAGCATTTTTAAGGCTATCATTTCCCTCTGAATTCAGCTTTGTCTATGTTATATACATTTTGATATGTAAAGTTTTCTTTATCATTGTTTTATAACTAGTAGTAATTGAATCTGTAATTACTCTTTGACACAACCAAAAGTCTTTTTAGGGAAATATTTAGGTTTTGGAGTTCTTTTTATTGCCTAAACATGCTATGAGTTTCTAGTTTTGTTGCAGGTATGCAGGGGAAGAAAGTTTAAATTAAAGTCTGTAAAGAAAGGGTAAAGTCTGTAGTTGGTGAATATTTTATTTTTGAGAATTTACTTTTTATGCATTTCATGGATATTTTTAAAGGAGATGTGTGTTTTCTTTTATAGATTCACCTCTTGATATTTTATTTGCCTAGTTGTACTATATACGTACTTAATACACATATATATTTGAAAATAATTTTCTCTCTGTTTCTCCTTCCTTCTTCCCTTCCTTCCTTTCTTTCTTTTTTCTTTTCCTTTCTTTCTTTCTTCCTTCCTTCCTTCTTTCCTTCCTTCCTGTCTTTCTTTCTGTCTTTCTTTCTTCTTCTCCCTCCTTCCTTTTCTTTTCTTTTCTTTTTCTTTCCTTTCCTTCCCTTTCCTGTTCCCTTTTTCTTTCTTTCTTTCTTCTTCTCCCTCCTTCCTTCTCTTTCTTTTCTTTTCTTTTTCCTTTCCTTTCCTTCCCTTTCCCTCTTTCTTTCTTTCTTTCTTTCTTTCTTTCTTTCTTTCTTTCTTTCTTTCTTTCTTTCTTTCTTTCTTTCTTTCTCTCTCTCTCTCTCCCCCCTTCCTTCCTTCCTTCTTTTCTTCCTTCCTTCCTTTCTTCCTTCCTTCCTTCCTTTCTTTTCTTTCATTTGCCCCTCTTTTTTGAGACAGGGTCTTGCCCAGCCCAGCTCATTGCAGCCTCGACTTCCCAGGCTCAGGTGATCCTCCCAGCTCAACCTCCCAACTGGGACTACAGGCTGGTACCACCACACTCTGCTAATTTTTTATATTTTTAGTAGAGATGGGGTTTCACCATATTGCCCAAGCTGGTCTCAAACTCCTAGGCTTAAGCAATCTGCTTGCCTCAGCTCCCTAAAGTGCTGGGATTACAGGCATGAGTCACTGCATCCAGCCTCAGTATTTCTTTTTTCCCTATATAACCCAGCAGGCTGAAAATGATGTGTCTCCCACTACTTTTTTGTTTATATCAGTCTTTCCTTCTATTTCTATTTCATCTATTTTGGTGCTCTGTTATTCAGTATATAAAAGTTCATCCTCACTATGGCTTACATATTTTTATAGATAAAAGTGCCCCCGTTTTGTCCCATCTAATGCTTTTAACCATATTTTAAAACCTTTCTTACATCACTACTACCAACCCCTGCTTTATTTCATTCGCATTTACCTCACATAGCTTTGTCTGTGCTTCCAAATGTAAACTTGCTATGCTATTTAACTTTTCTGTTTAAAATTTGGAATGAGTAATATATGGTTCAAAAATTTTATAATATAGGAAAAAAAGATATTCAGAGAAATGTCTCCCTCCATCCCCCATCACTCAGTTGCCTAGTTTCCACTGCTCCCTTCACTCTTAACCTAGAAAGTGGTTTTGTTAGTTTATTGTATATCCTTGAGTTCCTTTGTGTGAATACAAACATTTCCAGTTATTTTCCTTTTTAATTTTTATTATTTTTTACTTTTTTTAAAATATAGAGTCTGGCTCTGTCACCCAGGCTGGAGTGCAGTGGCGTGATCTTGGCTCCCTGCAGCCTCCACCCTCCAGGTTCAAGCAATTCTTGTGCCTCAGCCTCCCAAGCAGATGGGACTACAGGCTTGCACCACCATGCTTGGCTAATATTTTGGATTTTTTTCTTAGTAGAGACGGGGTTTCACCATGTTGGCCAGGCTGGTTTCAAACTCCTGACCTCAAGTGATCCGCCTGCCTCAGCCTCCCTCATTTTCCTTTTTGAAAAAACACAAAAGAGTATCATAAAGATACACACAGACTCTTGCATGTTATCACTTAACAGTGTATTTTGGAGATCTTTCCAAACCAGTGCATTGGAAGCTTCTTCATTCTTTTTAAGGACTGCCTAGTATCCCATTGTATAGTCGTACCATAATGTATTTAACCAGTCCTCTGTTGGTGGACATTTGGGTTGTTGCCAATTTTTTGCTAGTACAAACAATGCTGCAATGAATAGCCTTGTACATATTTTTTTGCTTGGGTGTAAATATATGTAGGAAAATTTTACAGAAACATTATTACTCAATCAAAAGGATTGTGCTTTTGAAGATTTGGTAACTGTTGTCAAATTGTCAGCCACTGGGATTGTATCCATTTACCCTTCCACCAGCAATGTATGAGAGTGCCTGTATCTCCATAGCCTCACCAACATTGTGATATCAAACTTTTGGATTTTTGCCAATCTGATAGGTGAAAAGTCATGTCTCAGTATAGTTTTAATTTGTGGGTTTTTGTTTTGTTTTGTTTTGAGTGCATATATTCATAACAAAAGTATAATTTACGATCCATTTCCATTTCCTTTTCCATTACAGTTATGAGTTGGTTAAAGACTGGGATGCTTTCTGAGAAATGTGTCATTATGCTATTTCATCACTGTGTGAATGTGAACACAAACCCAGATGGTATAGCCCACTATGCACCTAGGCTATCTGGTATAGCCTATTGCTCCTAGGCCACAAACCTGTACCTGTACTGATTACTAGAGGCAATTGTAACACAGTGGTAAGTATTCATATATTTAGACATATCTACACATAGAAAAGGTACAGTAAAAACACAGTATTATAATCCTATGTTGTATGTGCAGTTCATCATTGATCAAAACATCACTATGCAGTGCATGATTGTATATCCTTTAGCCATTTTTCTACTAAGTTGTTGGTCTTATTGATTCACATTAGCTTACTGTATTTTAGGAAGATTATTCATCCCTCTGTCTGTGACCTGAATTGAAAATAATTTTTCCTAGTTTGTCATTTGTCTTTAGGTTTTACTTAGTGTTTAGTCCATTTTCTGTTGCTGTGACTGAATACCACAGACAGGGTAATTAATGAAGAATAGAGATTTATTTAGCTTATGATCCTGGAGGCTGGGAAGTTCAAGAGCATGGTTCAGTCATCTGGTGAGGGCCTTCCTGCTGCAACATGACATGGTGAGAGGAATCGCATGGCAATACAGAGCAAGAATGCTAGCTCAGTTCTCTCTTCCTCCCCTTACAAAGCTACCAGTCCCATCCCGTGGGCCCCACCTTGATGACTTTATCTAACCCTAATTACCTCCTGAAGGCCCCACCTCCAATCAACAATGAATTTAGGGATTGAGTTTCTAACACATGACATTTGGAGGACATGTTCAAATCATAGCACTTAAGTTTGTAACTTTTCTTAGCATAGAAGTTTTAATTTTTCTGTGATTTAATTTATCAATCTTTTTTTTTTTTTTTTAATTCAGGGTCTCACATTGTCCCCCAGCCTGGGGTTCAGTGACATTTTCTCAGCTCACTGCAGCCTTGACCTCCCAGGCTCAAGCAATCCTCTCTCCTCAGACTCACAAGTACCTGGGACTATGGGTGTGCACCACCACACCTAGCTAATTTTGTTTTGTTTTTTGTAGAGACAAGGTCTCACTATGTTGCCCAGGCTGGTCTCAAACTCCTGTAATCAAGTGATCCTCCTACCTCAGCTTCCCGAAGTGCTGGGATTACAGGTGTGAGCCATGGCACCTGGCCAATCTCTTCTTTTATGGCTTCTGGAGTTTGAGTCATAATTAGAAAGGTTTTTCTACTCCAAGATTTCTTCCCCATGTGTTCTTTTAATACTCGTTTTTCTCTTTTTTCACATTTATCTTTAATACATATATTTGGATATTCTGTATTATTTTAAGTATTTCTTGTAAGAAGCATATTATGTAGTTGAATTTTGCTTTTAAACATGAGAATATAAAAATATTTGCCTTCAATAACTTAGCTTAATTTATTTATTTATATTTCATAATAATGTGGCCTCATTTTACTTCATTTTTGTGCTTCCTTATTGCTTTATTTTTTGTTCTTTGCTATACATTTTAGTTTTTCTTGCTTTTAGCTTCTATAGTGATTGTGAAGGTGAAGATCAAGTTTGTAATTCTTTAAACCTTTTTTTTTTTTTTTGAGACAGGGTCTCACTCTGTCAGCCAGGCTGGAGTGCAATAGAGGGATCTCAGCTCACTACAGCCTCCACCTCCCAGGTTCAAGCAATTCTTACGCTTCAGCCACCCGAGTAACTGGGATTACCGGCACATGCTGCCACACATGACTGATTTTTATATTTTTAGTAGAGATGGGATTTCACCATGTTAGCCAGGCTGGTCTTGAACTCCTGGCCTCAAGTTATCCACCTGCCTCGGCCTCCCAAGGTGCTGGGACTACAGGCATGAGCCACTGTACCTGGCCTTTTTAAATCTTTACATTAGTCAACCACATATATTTAAATGTATATTTATCAAATTACCAAAGTCAGTAGAAGGTGCCATTTTTAACACTGTACTGGCTGTTTTTAATGGATCTCTACTTTTGTCTGCATTGTACAGATGAGGAAACTAAAGCTCAGCAAGTTTAAGTAGTTTTCCCAAGGTCACCCTATATATATATATATATATATATATATATATATTTTTTTTTTTTTTTTTTTTTTTTTTTTTTGAGACAGATTCTTGCTCTGTCACCCAGGCTGGAGTACAGTGGTGCAATCTCGGGTCGCTGCAACCTCCACCTCCTGAGTTCAAGTGATTGTCCTGCCTCAGCCCACCGAGTAGCCGGGATTACAGGCACACACCACCAAACCCGGCTAGTTTTTGTATTTTTAGTAGAGATGGCGTTTCTCCATATTGGCTAGGTTGGTCTCGAACTCCTGACCTCAGGTGATCTGTCCACCACGGCTTCCCAAAGTGCTGGGATTACAGGCATGAGCCATTGCGCCCAGCCTAATAATTTTTAATGATCTCTGGGTGATAAGAAATTAGCAAGCTTAAGCCAGGCAGGGCCACCCCAGTACTGGAGTGGAGGAAATCTCGGCTAAACAACAAGGCTGAAAATGAAGGAGGGGTGAATTCCTCAAAGTAAAATCCCCATGACCTCATAACCCTTCATATGGAACTCTTGGATTTTTGCCAGTCTGATAGGTGAGAAATCATAGCTCACTGTAGTTGTGGTTTGCATTTCTCTTATGAGTGAGACCAAGCATCTTTTCATATATTTGAAAGCCATTTGCATCTTCATTTCGATGAACTGCCTATTCATATCTTTTGCCCACTTGGGAGGCACCTAGCAAATAACCACCATATCGAAGCTTCCTGGATTGTTTGTTTTGAGAATACCAAAAAGATGACTTCTAGAGTTTTATTCTGTTTCTTACAGAAAATCATTTCCGAGATAATAAGCTCTTCATCTGAACCTTCAGGACAATTTTCTTCCTGCCGGTGCTATGAAATCTTCTCACAGATTCCATATTGATTGTTTTTGTTCACTCTCTCGATCAGGCAGAAATAAAGCCAGGCCAAGGACTGCTCCTTGATCCTTTCAACCTTATGCCATAAAGTTTAATAATTCTGGAAGTCTCAATTCCGCCATTAGACAGCCAGTGTAGACACAGAAAAAGAAGCTGACCGGGGTCGATTAGGGGAATTTTCATCATCATTATCATCAATAATAGCTGGCACTTAAACACACTCTTTGTATGTAAATTCATTTATTTATGTGTGTGTATTTGTGTGTATGTATACACTAAATACATATATGCTAAATTTATGCACACACATAAATTTAGTTCTCACAACATTCCTGTAAAATAGGTACTTTAACCATTTCCATTTTACAGATGACCAAGGTGAGGCACAGAGAGGTTATATAACTTGTACAAGCTCACACAGCTAAAATCTGGTGGAACCATAACTACCCACATGATCTGATCCCAGAATCCATGCCCTCAATCATTCTGACCGGCTTGGAAGAGAATTCTTGTGTTGTTAAGGTATGGCCAAACATCCATCTGATCACTGCTGCCCCCGAGTCTCTAAGACTGGTGTAGGCAGTGGAGATTAGTCTCTCTTATTTACTTTGGAAGCTTCAGTTCTTTGTTCATTAATTCATTTAATCCTCTGATTCATTCAACAAATATTTACTGAGTGCCTACTATGTGTCAAGTCCTGTGCCAGGTGTCAAAGATACCAAGATAAATTAGATATGGTCTTTGTCCTTGAAGACCTTGCGGTAAAGAGGTAAAGAGAGGTGGGGGATAAGACATAGTCAGTTAACGACACAGATGACACATGCTGTTCTGGTTCCGAAGGGAGTAACTGGCAGTGTGTCGTCTAAGAATGTGTTTCTCAATCTGGCCCCATCTACCATCTAGTTAGCGCAATTTCTCCCTTGCACTTTATCCTGTGATGTTCTCTTATCTTTAGTTTCTAAAGCATCACTGCACGCTTTTGGATTCCTGCATATCTTCTTGAGCATTTTCACAGGGTATGGAGATTAGTCTCATCAGTTGTATCTGCTGTCATTTTTTTATTATCCCAGAAAAGTGGCCTGGTTCCTGTGAGTAATGGGAAGCCAGGGAAGGGTTCAGAGTAGGACAGATGGGCACTTTAGAATGACCACTCCAGCTAGAATGTGGAAAATAGACTGAAAGGGGGAGGTGAGATCGGCAGCCCAGTCAGGAAACTGCTCCACTGTCCAGGTGGAATTATCTGAGCAAAGGCTGCGGCTGGGGGAGACGGGAGGGTATGGATTCAAGGAATATCAAGCAAATGGAATCAAGGGGACTTAGTGATTCAATCAACACCTATTAAGTGCCAGGCACTGTGCCAGGTGCCCAGAATACAGCAGGGAACAAGATAGACATAGCCCCTGCCTTCATTGCATCTAGATAGGGAAATGGACAATTGGAGCCTTTACAATAAAAGATGATAAACAATGAAACAGAGGACATCAGGGCACTGCAGGGAAACAGAAGGGAGCACATGAAGGGGCATGAGGGAGGAGTCCAGGCTGATGCCTGGATTTCTGCCTTGGCTGCAGGAGTACATGGTGGGGCCATCGTCTGAGCCAGAGAATCCAGGAGTGCAGAACTCTATGGATGTCTCTCTGGCCCCCCCAAGCCCAGGCCAGGGCAGGAGCAGGGGAGGTGGTGAGCAGAGACTGTTGAATGAATAAATGAATGTGGGCATGTGAATACTCCCCAGCCCCCAGCCTGACCCTGAAAGAGGAAGATGGGGAGTGGTCCTGAAAGAAACTAGAAGTTTCAGGAAGCCCAGTGGTTACTCAACACCCACAAACCGTCAGCCTCTTCCCAGTTACCCAACAGGGCATATGAGGCAGTTGTGATGCTGCTGATGTCCAGCAAGGCGAGCTGGGCTGCCCATGACTCAGTGTATCTGGGGCCTGGACAGCAGGCAGATTCAGCATACCCCTGGCTATTCTGAGGCCACCAGCGTGGGCCCCAAAGGCTATTGGAGGCCTTCCTGGAACTGGCAGGGAAGGAAGAATTAGCCCTCCAAAGTCCCTGGGTATGTGTCCCTAGAGTTGGGACCCTTCCTCTGGCTCCTGCATTCCTGAAGTGTCCCCCTGCCTCATCACCAAGCCCTCTGGGCTGGGGCTGGGTTTGTTTGCCTCCATCCAAAAGCAGAAATTGATAATTATCTTCTGTGTGCCCAGTGCCCAGCTTGGACAACCCCTTTGCCCCAGCACATGATAAAAAATTTCTCTTCTTTGTCATTTTACTTTTTTTGCTTGTTTGTTTGTTTGTTTTGAGATAGGATCTCTCTCTGTCATCCAAGCTGGAGTACAGTGATGTGATAAAGCCTCACTGAAGCCTCAACCTCCTGGCCTCAAGTGATTCTCCCACCCCAGCCTCCCAAGTAGCTGGGACTACAGGCGTGCACCACCATGCCCAGCTAATTTTTCTATTTATTTTTTTGTAGAGATGGGTTTTTGCCATCTTGCCAGGCTGGTCTCAAATTCCTGGGTTCAAGCAATCTGCCCCTCTCAGCATCCCTAAGTGCTGAAATCACAGGCATGAGCCTCTGTGCCCTGCCAGGAAATGTTTCTTTAGTTCAGAGAGAGCTGTACCCTAAGCCCAGGGGCCAGGCTCCCCCACCTCCAGGAGAAGGAAGGTTCATCGGGAGCCACATAAACACCGTGTCCTTGGCATGTGGCCAGGATGCCCATGGTTACACCGTGAGTGGGTGGACCTAGGCTCTGACAGCCTCTGACCCAGGGTGGGGAAGGCACCAACCCACTGCTCCGCCTCTGCCCCTGTCCACTGTCCATATCTGAGTGTCCTGGAATTGGAGAATCTTTGAATCTAAAGGATAAAAAGGCCCTCTGTGGTCTTGGTGTCCACCTGCCCTTTTTTCCTGTCTTTCTAGTCCGTTCATTCTCCTTAATAATCATTTACTCCCCCCTCAAAAAATTGTCTGCATTCTCATCTTCTCCTTCCCCTATGAAAAAGCGCATATGAGCTTCTGTACCCCATCAGGGGCTTGGGATTGCCACTCGGTAGTTCTTCCTCGTGCATATAAATGAATGTGTCTGCCTTTTCTCCTATTCATCTGCCTTTGGTGAGTTGATGTTTCAGCAAATATTCAGAGGGCAAAGGGGAAGTTTTCCCTTGGCCCCTAAAGTCACTAGCCAGGTGTTTGCTATCAGCATGGGTTTTACATGGAACTGGCAGGGAAAGGCTTCTGTGGCCTCTTTGGCTCCTGTCGCTGCTGGTAGGTTGCAAAAGGGCCTAATGGCCCCTGGTATAAATGCAGGTGCATTTGTGTGTGTGTGTGTGTGTGTGTGTGTGTGTGTGTGTGTAGCTTGTGTTTATTTTATCCATAGATGTTTATATTGGTATGTATTACTCTATGTAATTACACATATACACATATAATAGCAAAATTTATAAGTATACATAAATGGATATTTTATGTGTATACGTGTGTGTGTATACTTTTTTTTTTTTTTTTAGATAGGAGCCTCGCTCTGTCACCTAGACTGGAGTGCAGTAGTGTGATCTCAGCTCACTGTAACCTCCACCTCCCAGGTTCAAGTGATTCTCCTGCCTCAGCCTGCTAAGTAGCTGGGATTACAGGCACGCACCACCACGCCTGGCTAATTTTTGTATTTTTAGTAGAGACAGGTTTCACCATGTTGGTCAGGCTGGTCTGGAACTCCTGACCTCATGATTCGCCCCCCTTGGCCTCCCAAAGTACTGGGCTTGCAGGTGTGGGCCATCACGCCCGGTCACATACATACATTTCTTTTTCTTCTCACATATATGAGGAAATGCCACCAGATTGGCAGACGGTGCTACAAATTTATATGTATAAATATCTAGATTTTAATTTTTATTTATCTATTGATGCATATAATTAAATTTGTAACGTATTTCTTATATACTTAAAAATAGAAATCTTTTATTTGTGAGTGTATATATATTTCTAGTTTTTGCCTTTCCTTGTGTCTGTACCATAAAACACTCAAGTGACAGGCAGTGCCACACCATTTCTTGAGAGCAGGTTCTGAAACCCTGAGTCCCCACTGACCCTTGTTCCTCTGGTCTCGTGTGAGGACACAGCTGTACACTGGACTCTAGATGTCAGAGCCGTTGGTTCCCATGGTGTCTCCATGAGGTTGAGCCCCCACTCTAGGAGAAAACAGCTGTTTCTGGGTGAATGGAGGCAGCAAAACCCAGATGGACCTGGTAGTATCAGGCGGTCTCGCGTTCAAGTCCTATCTGATTGCAACTTCTCCGAGCTTCTAAGAAGGGAAGGGAAGCGGCTCTTCTCGGCTTGTGCAGTCATACACTTGTCAGCCTAGGCTGTGACCTAAAGGCTGGTTCAAAAACTCACATTGCTCCTCCCTTCTGAAGAATCCAAACTGACCTGTTCAGGCCCTGATCATAATGCCCTCAGCAATGGGAACTCACCTTAACCTGGGACCTGAGACCAGCCTTCTTCCTGAGACCTGAGACCTGAGACCAGTTACTTCCCCAAGGGTCTCCTTCCTATCTCCAAGGCCACAGAGCCTTATCTTTCCCCCACAGCCCAGAACAGCTCACGAGAGCCAGTGGAAGGGGTGGGGATGAGGCCCCTGCCATCCCTGAGAGATGAACAAGTGAGCAGTAGCTCCTTTCTCCATGGCCACAGTTAAAGTGTCATCACATGCAATCACTAAACTATCAGTGGGGCCACTCAAAGCCAAGAGACACTGAAAGGCAAGAGACAGGCCATTCTGCCAAGCAGGAAGCTGAAGACTGTTTCGAGGCAGTGTGCCATGGTGGTTAAGAGCACCTCTGCTAGATACTAGCTGTGTGACCCTAGTCACACAGGGTGTGAATTTTCTTGCTGGTAAAATGGGGTAATGACGCCTGCCTGGTAGGTTAGTGTGTGGATTAAATGACTGTGTGTAAAGAAAGGGTCAGCCCAGTGCATACTAGGGAGGTGTTCAGGGAATCCATGCTTTCCCATGACAGTGTCAGAGGCTGTTGCCACAAAGCCACACACACCACGTGGGCTCCCCAGGTCCCCTTCTAGGCAGCCCATGTTTCCTGCCCAGGCTAAATTCATCCAGGCTGATGGCCAAATGCAGCTCTGTTAGGAGGGGAGAGGCCCACTCCACCCTGGGGATTGCCCCATCATGTTGGCTGTGCCCATCTTGTGGGCTCCCCACACCTTCAGGTCTTTTCCACCTGAGAGTGAGCTAGGGCTCTACTTCCTGCCCTAGAATCATTTATTTGTATGACTCTTCAAGCAAGACGTCACGCGTTTACTGAAATTTCTCAACCACCTCCTGGGAACAAAGCCCTGGCAGGGAGATCCAGGGGCCCAGAAGAAACACAGAGGGTAGGGAGCGGGAAAGGGGCACACGGTTCAATTAGTTCTCAAGTATTAAACAAAGGATTTTGTTTTTTTCTGATGCTAGAAATAACACCTCTTCATTGCAGAGTATTTGAAAAATACAGAAAAATATAAATCAGGAAATAAAAAATCCTGACAGTCCTGATTCACACAGGTAACTGACATTAAGATTTGTTGTGTTTGATACTAGGGTTTTCTAGGCATTTTAACCTAGTCATAATGCATAATACAATTGTGTATCCTGCTTTTTTTCATTCACCATAAAGGCACAAAACATTTTCCTGGGTTTTTACAAGCCAGCCAGTTAAATTATACCCTGTTGATTTCAGCTCATCATTCTGACAAAATTCCTTAACTTTCATTGGGATTTAGCTGTGTCTTCCTAGGATAGCACTGTGCTGGGTGCCAGCCTGGAGGAAAAGGAGGAGGGAGGAGAAAAGAGGAGATAAAACCAACACCAAGGAGATTCTTGCTTTCTGCCCCTTTCCTCTTCTCATGCTAAATATGTTTCTCAGTATGGGAATGCCAGGGCAGCCACCTGACTCCCAGGATCACCTGGGCTCACCTGAGGTTCTGAATCGTTCTCCTGCTCGCTTTGCACACCCAACCCTAAAGTGAAGAGATCTCACTCCCTGCTAGGAAAAATGCCTTCCTCTGTAGGGGATAGCCCTGCAGACCCTAGGCAGCAAAGATTCTGCTCCAGCCACCCTGCTCCCACTCAGGTCCTCTGCCTACTTGTCACATGGCTTGGTTTTCAGGCCTCTGTAGCCTGGTCACCCTCTCTTGACTCAGCACATACCCCAAAGTGTCAGAAAGGTCCTAGAGCTCCAGTTGGGCCTGGCTGAGTTTGGAGCAGGGCAGGGCAGGGCAGTCCCCTTCTCTGTTCTGGATGCTATGCCTCTGTTAATGCAGCCTCCATTTACATTTGTTTGTTTGGCAGCCTCTGCCTTAGCTTGTGTAGAGCTTGTGGTCAGCTCAAACTCTGAGTTCCTTTTTGTATCATTGTTGGTAAACCAGTTCTCCCATAGCCTGTGTTTGGACAATCTTTTGAAGAACCACATGCAAGCCTTGATATGTTTCCCATTTTAAATATTTGCATTGATTTTGAGCACCCTTCCTGGCTTTTTGTCATGGGTGAACCTGATACATGTGCACCTTGTCTTTATCCAACTTGTTGGTGAAATAATTACCTCAACCTAGCCCAAGACAGAAACTCCCTTCTCACAGGCCCTGGCCCATAACCGGAGCCATAAGTTTGATCAGCTTCCTAAAAGCCTGTGAGGAAATACCACCTTCTTTAAAAATCCAATCATGCATTAATATTAGCCCAAAATAATTGAAATCAGATACTCAGACCTAATACCTATACATGAATGCTCGTAGTAGCGCTATTCACAATAGCCAAAAGGTAGAAATAACATAAATGTCCATCAACAGATAAATGGATAACAGAATGTGGCATTCATACAATGCAACATTACTCAACCATAAGAGCAGTAAAGTTCTGATACTGCTACAACATGGACAAACCTCAAAAAAACATTGTGCTAAGTGAAAGAAGCCAGATACAAAAGTCACATATTATGAGATTCCCTCTATGTGAAATATTCAGAATAAATAAATCCACAGAGGCAGAAAGCAGATTGGCAGTTGCCAGGGGCTGAGGGGTAGGGGAAACAGAGTGACTGCTTAAGCAGGTTTTCTTTTGTGGTGATGAAAAGGTTTTAGATGGGCATAGTGGTTCACAGCTGTGATCCCAGCACCTTGTGAGGCTGAAGCTGGCAGATAGCTTGAGCCCAGGAATTTGAGACCAGCCTGGGCAACATGGTGAAAAATAATACATAAAAATACAAAAACTAGCTGGGCATGGTGGTGTGTGCCTGTAGTCCCAGCTAGTCAGGAGGCTGAGGTGGGAGGATCACCTGATCCTGGGAGGCGGAGGTTGCAGTGAGCCGAGATCACACCACTGCACTCCAGCTTGGGTGACAGAGACAGACCCTGTCTCAGAAAAAAAAACCAAAAACATATATATATGAACTAGAGGTGGTGGTTGCACAACACTGTGAATGTGCTAAATGCCACTGAGATGTAAGCTTTAAAATGGTTAATTGTATATTATGTGATTTTCACCTCAATAAAAAATGATTTGCAAAAGAAAACAAATTCAATTATACATTCAACCGACAACCTTGTGCTGGGTATTGAGAACACGGAAATGAATCAGAACTGGTTCCTGCCAGTGCTGGTAGAGCCCATAGCCTTAGATGCTGAGATGGGGCACTTGAATCCAGAACTTGAACGCTGCCCTCTGAGATTTACCTGTCGGGTGGGTTCTTTCATGGGTTCCCACCATGCAGACTGCCAGGGGGTACTGCCCCTTCCATCTCAGTGATTGGAATGCATCCTTTGAGTAACTTTGCCATGGAGAAGTCTGACAATCACTCCCTCTGTCATGTGATCAAGCCTGTTATCAATGTGGTGAGTCATGCTGCTGGAATGTTCCCCTGATATAATGCAATGAGAGTGGCACTTCACCTCTGTGACCTTCCTCTCAAGAACTCAACCCAGTCTAATCATGAGAAAACCAACAGCAAAGCCCAAATCGACAGTCTGCACAATACCTGATGATGAATACTCAAAACTGTCAAGATCATAAAAAACCAGGACAGTCTGAGCAACTCTCCCAGACCAGGAAGAAAGGATGGAGACATGATGTTTAAGTGTAACATGGCATCTTGGACGGAATCCCGGGACAGGAAAAGGACATTAGGTAAAAACGAAGGAAATGTAAATAAAGTACGGATTTTAGTTAATAATTTACTGATACTGGTTCATTTGCTCTGGCAAATACAAGATGTTAGCAGTAGAGGAAAGTGGGTGAGGATATATGAGAATCCTCTGTACCAGCTTTGTGACTTTTCTGTGCATCAAAAACTATTCTTTTAAGAAGTTTCTCTACTTGTTCCAAAATTTTATTTTAAATTATTATCCTTAAAAACTGCATCCTTAAAATGGCTGTAACAGGCTGTTCAGATAGAGATGACAATGGGGACATGAATGGGGTAGAGTGTGACCTACTAAACAGTTTGGTGTGTAAGGTATCATTTGTTCTCCGGGTGCTAACTGACTCCAGGGAGAAACATAGGGCCTTGCCTGATCTCCACCCTCCCCTTCTAGTTCCTGACCTGCCTCTTTTTGATAGGCTCCTGACTTGGGGGCATCCTTATAGACACCAATATCTTCAATATCTTCAAAAGTCCAGACTAAGAGAGGCAGGGTCTAGCTGGGCACAGTGGCTCATGCCTGTAATCCCAGCACTTTAGGAGGCCGAAATGGTGGATCACCTGAGTTCAGGAGTTCAACACCAGCCTGGCCAACATGATGAAACCCCGTCTCTACTAAAAATAGAAAGATTAGCTGGGTGTGGTGGTATGTGCCTATAATCCCAGCTACCCGGGAGGCTGAGACAGGAGAATCACTGGAACCTGGGAGGCAGAGGTTGCATTGAGCCAAGATTGCCACTGTACTCCAGCCTGGGCAACAGAGTGAGACTCTGTCTCAAAAAAAAAGAAAAAAAAAAAAAAAAAGAGTCAGGGTCTCTCTTCTGTAGCCATAGGATCCCACAGTAGTTCTGCTTCCCACGTCCTGTACCACACGTCTTCCCCAGGGCACTCACACCAGGAAGAACTTCAGATGAGCCATTTCACTGCCTTCCCACAGGGGTGTGGCCTCATGGCCCCATAGTTATGTTCTAAGTCAACAGTAGAATGACATCTTAATCCAGCATAATATCCACTGATGCTTCCACCCACTAGCCAGGGGCCATTTCCTCCTCTGCTGAGTAGAAAAGGTTGGTACATAAGGGTATCACAGACACCATCCATTTGCTCAGAAGGGCATCACCATGCCTTCAACTGGCAGGACAGTGGTTAAGAGGAATGATTTGGAATAGACAACCCTATATTCAAATCCTGATTCTATCACTTATTCATTCATTTAAACCCTATGACCCTCAGTTTTCACAACTGTAAAATACAGGTAATAAGGGTCTGGAGTATTGAAGGTACTGGTAATTTGGAATGTCGCTGGCAGAGGGTCTAAAAGTCTCTCCTCTGTGGTTTCCATTGTTTACCTTTTGAAAGTTGAATCTCCAGGCTGGTACAGTGTCTCATGCCTGCAATCCCAACACTTTGGGAGGCTGAGGCAGGCAGATCACTTGAGGTCAGGAGTTCAAGACGAGCCTGGCCAATATCATGAAACCCTGTCTCTACTAAAAATACAAAAGTTAGCTGGGTGTGGTGGTGCACGCCTGTAATCCCAGCTACTCGGGAGGCTGAGGCAGGAGAACTGCTTGAATCCGGGAGGGGAGGTTGCAGTGAGACGAGATTGTGCCACTGCAGTCCAGCCTTGGTGACAGAGTGAGACTCTGCCCCCCACCCCGGCAAAAAAAGTTGAATTTCCAGTCTCCTGGTGTTTGTGTTCTCTGTGAGTCCTCGAAGCTCTCCGACTGGTTCTGTGAGCACAGTAGTGGGCTCCGCTGTGGTCAGGGGTGCAATTCAGCTCAAAACTCCTCTGGAGCAGCTGGGGGAAGGCCAGGAGGGTCTGATACTTGCCCATCCTGACATTTTCACCCGTAACCATCTGTCAGTGACATTCCCTGTCGTGTCATTTACCTGAAGGTTTGTGAACCTCTGGCAAGTTGCGGGGAGGCAGTGAGCAGGGGAAAGCAGCAGGGATTCACTGGCTCACCAGCCTCCCTTCTGTTCTAACAGTGACCAACAGTGGAAAGAGGAGGAAAGCTATCAATGCCATTTTGGGGAATCATATTTGAATGGTTACCTTGTGCCAGGTACCTTGTGCCTCCCTTTCCCAAGCCCTTGACTCCCAGGTCAAGTGGGAGAAGTCTTATAATTCTTTTATGTCTCTGAATCTTGTCTCCATAATCAAACTAGAAATTACACATAGGACATATTTCCTTATCTTCTTGACTCTCTCTATCAAATGTTGACCTACACACCTGTAAATATCCCCAGAGAGATATATATCATTCCCTGGGTGAGGAAAACTATCATTGCCATTGTCAGTAGTGAGACCCCATAATCACTATCAAGAATCACTACCTTTACCACACCATCAACCATCATAGCAAATCCTGCTCTCCTCACAATGCCTTTAATGATAGTTGTAATTTATGGAGCACCTAGTATGTGTCAGATACTGAAACAAGGGCTTTCCATGTATATCTTAATAGAATTACCTAAAGTCCATGTTCTTAATAAACAACCCTGTTCCAGCCCTGGTCCAGGAGTGTAAAATCCTCCTTTTGCTGGGAGCACTTGCATCTGCTGTTGCTGTGTTTTTGCCACTGTGAACACTGCACACAGACAGGCCCTAGAAGACCATACCAGGGTGTGTGAGAGCCCCTGGGGTAGGGGCACAGACCTGGGAAACTGAGCTGGGTACCAAGCCTGCCAAAGGTCTCAGCTCTGCCTATGAGCTAAGGGCTGGCAATGACCTTGGAACCAAGAGCTGGCATAATCAGAAACTCAGTGAGACTCCACTAGAAGACCAGGACTTTAAACAGTGCTTCAGTCTCCTGTCAAAACTCTTGGATGGAGCTGATGAGAAGTCCACAGGCTGCAGGGAAATGGCACCTGCTCCCAAAACCACAAGTCCATTAGTGATACAGAAGCCAGCAAAGAAAGAGAGAGAACTGGCTGGATCCTGAAGTCAGTTGCGGGAGAGGAAAGGATGACAAGGGATTTGCCTATGGCCAGACTTGACTCAGACAGGTACTGGTGAGGAGACTGTCACAGAGGAGTGCTCAAGGTCTTGCACATGCCTGTACCCAGCACTCCTTTATATTCTACAGGGCTGTCATCAGGTGACTCATCACTGAAACTACCCCATGCCTATCCCAGTGCAAACCTGCCTGGAATCAGGCACACACCTACAGAGGCCAGGGAGGTCCAGGAGGTCTAAGACATGAGCCAATGTGACACGAGCTCCTGGAGCCCCCCAGTGTGCCAGACATTAGCCCTTTCATTGAAGGACTGTGAGGAGGCCCAGGCAGTACACTAAAGGGCAGCCGGAGTGCTGGAGCACTTGGAGGTCTCAGGGCCACTACAGCTGTGCCATTGTGTACTGACTGCACATCAGCCCCAATTATACCCTGGCACACAGCACTATGCCTGGTACATAGTAGGTGCTTATTGAGCACACAAATGAGAGGATGAAAGGTCCCTGTCCTATAGGCATTCACAGTCTAGCAGGGGAGACATGGCACACTGCAAACCCATGAAGAATCTTCCCCAGTGGTAGCCTTGGATTTTGGCCATTGGATACCTTGTGGTAGCGAAGTACTTCCAGGACCAGGTGGAGGGTGGTGCATGGCGGGTGGTGTGAGCACAGGCTGCAGGCGAATACTGTGTGCATGCATGCACAGGGCTCAGCTGGCCCAGGAGTGCTGGGGAACCACATGACTCAGGACAGGGCGGCAGGCTGAAGGAAGGGTGGGGTGATCTGGGAAAGTGCCAGTGAACCCACAGGGAGCCAGTCTCAAACCTGCCTTCCTGCTTCCCTCCCTCCATCCAGTTTACTGCTCCAGACAAAGGCCGCTGCAGTTCACAGACAAGCAACAGCTTTGATGGCATCTGAAACTTAAGTCATAAAGATCAAAGTAGGATAAAGCTAGAGTAAGTTTCTGAGTACCAAAAATAAGTAACATCTCAGAAATTACTTTAAAAAATAGAGGCAGCTCAGTGCAACAGAAGGAGCTTGAGCCTCAGCATTAGACAAATCTCAGTTACAATCCTGGCTTAGCCATTCTAGCACCTACGCTTCGCAAGCCTCAGTTTCTTCTTTAATCTGGGCGCTGGAGGTGGTGTGTGTAGGGGTCCTGGCTCATTTAGCCAGGGCTCAGTGAAGGGTAGGTAGGTGTGGCCCTGTCACAGTCACTGCACAGTCCCTGACCATAGCTGTGAAGGGCTCTGGACAACCAGATGCTAAATGCCACTGGGACCTGCATACAGGGAGAAAGTCACTCATCTCTTCTAATATTGGAGATTGTGACTACCTACTAAAATTGCCCCAAGCAACATTCTCTGCAGAGAAGAAAGAACAATGTGGTGTAACTGGTCCTTCCAGCCTCAGTGGAACAGCCACACAGTATTTCCCTCTATCAGCTCTCCTCCTGTATCCGGTTCTTGGCCAGGGCGAGAGGGAATGAGAGGAGAGGAAGATCCAGTCCCTGCCCCCCAAGAAATGTAGAATCTTGCAGGGCCAGATTCTCATGAGCAATGGCATGCCATGATGCCAAGCCTCACCAGGTCCAGGCCACAGCCGGAGCTGCCGAGTTCAGGCTGTTTGTGTGGTGACCTCTCAGACTTAGTCACTGTCCCCACCTCTCCCGGCTTTAGTTGCATCATTGCACTCTCACTTATGCCACTAATATTCACTGAAGCCTGCTCTGTGGTAGGGCCCAAATACAACAGAACGTGGCCTCCGCCTGCATGAAGCCTCAGTCACATGTACCAGTCGGTCCCAGTGAAAGGGCAATTCATTCTCTCCTGTTTTGTGATTGTGTGTCTGCCTCCCCATCAGACCATGTGCTCCATGGAGCAGGGGCTGTGTCTGTCCTGATCCCTGTCGGCTGTGTCCAGAGCCTGCTCCAAAGCCTCCTCCAGAGAGGGTGCTCCGTTGATTGAACAGCTCCATGAGGAGGAGTGTGACTGACAGCACCCTGGGAACCCAGGGGAGGAAGTCACAATACTAAGGGATAGCCAAGAAAGGGCTCCTGGCAGAGGCTGTGGGTAGAGTCTGTACAGGACGGAAAGAGGCAGGGCTGGAACAAGCAAGGGTGTGGCAGTAGGAATGAGGCTGAGCTTTGCAGGAGTTCTGGGGAAGAGGGGTGGCAAGGTTAGCTGAGTGCAGGCCAGGAAGAGTTCAGGTGCTGCCTCTTGGGGTCTTGGGGTCTCTCTGCCTCTCTACATAGCTCTTAGTTTCCCCTAATCCCAGGGTTCTCACTTCCTCATCCCCTTACCTTCCAACAAATCATCAAGAAGTCCATGGATAAGGGACCCTGAGGGCAGCAAGGGAGGTGGCAAGAACTCTGGTTGTCTGAGTCTAAGACCTTCCTCTGATGAAGACCCAGCTCCAATTACCTTTCCCACCTAGCATGGCCAGAGAGAGTATAAGACGCCCATTCAAATTTGAATTTCTGATAAACAGTGAATAATTCTTTAACATAACAGATATGTAGGACATATGCTTATACTAAAAAGTTATTCATTGCTAATCTGAAATTCAAATTTAACAACATATACTGTATTGACATTTGCTAAACCTTGCAAACCCTCCCCTTTTCAGCATCTGTCACTCACCCCTGCCCTGAACCCCCAGGAACCATCAGAGGTTGTGGGCCTCCTGAAACATACTCAATGAAACAGAAATTCAGAGCTGTGAGGAACACTGAAGCTTATCTAGCCCCATTGCTCCCCGCATAAGTGGACTAGGAGGCCGAGGCCCAGAGGGAGCAGGCACTGGCAGGTCCTTGGGCACCTCTCAACAACTTGACTGGAATTTGGGCCTCCATGACAGCAGGAGGACCCTCCATTGTGGCCTTCTTAGGAAAGGCCAGGGACCTCCTGTTCATCATTCTGGGGCAAGGCAAGGCAAGGAGTCTCCAGGTTTCTGCCCTGACCCTGGGCTGTGGTTTCCTGGATCTTGACACCCCCAAGTGAGTCACCTCCACCTCCCAGGCTACATCTGACGCATTGCCAAGGCCCTGGGACTCCTCAGCTCTTACCTGGCTCCCAGGCTGGAGAAGTCAAGTGGGCAGAGCTGGGGTGGCTCTTGGGCAGGACTTCGTGGGAGGGACTAGACCTCGTGGGAGGCTCATTTACCCGCAGTCCTCCTCAGGCCCCAGTAATGGCCCAGTCAAGGGCAGCCCTCAGACACCCAGTGGTGCAGCCAGGAGCAGTGGCTCCTGCCTGTAATCCCAGCACTTTGGGAGGCAGAAGTGGGCAGATCACTTGAGGTCAGGAGTTCAAGACGTGCTTGGCCAAAACGGTGAAACCCCGTCTCTACTAAAAATACAAAAATTATCTGGGTGTGGTGACGGGAGCCTGTAATCCTAGCTACTTGAGAGGCTGAGGCAGGAGAACTGCTTGAACTCGGGAGGTGGAGGTTGCAGTGAGCCGAGATCGCACCACTGCACTTGCACTTCAGCCTGGGTGACAGAGCAAGACTCCGTCTCAAACAAAAAAAAGGAGAAACTCCCAACGGTGCAGCTAGAGCTGAGGAGAAGGTGGAGTGCCTGGTGGCAGGGTGGGGTACATGGGCCATGGGGGGACATAGACTTGATTAAAATCATTCAGCCCATCAGGCCTGCAGGGGTCTTCTGTCAAGCGGCCATTCCCCGCTCCCCACTGAAGGTGCCCATCCCTCTGGGCTCTGTTTCTTCATCTCATCTTTCCATCGTTATGTATTAGTTTGCTTATTGTCAATGTCTAGTTCAAACATAAATCCTGTTCACTGTTTCGAGATCATAGAACAGTACCTGGCTCAACAAGCTTTGTGGAAATTGCCCTTACTGCATTTCACCTTGTGTGGAACATGGCCCCTGATGCCACAGTCCCCCACCATCCCATGAGCATCTCAGCATCTGCCAGGAGACTGGCTGTGTGCAGAGCTTTGTGTTCCCCGAGTCCAGGCTCCGGTTCCCTCCTCTGATTACAGCCGAGCCTGGGTCCTGGGACTGAGAAAGTAACAGCACAGGGTTGGGATGAACTGACAGACAGTGGGTTTAGGGCGCTGCTCAGGGTGGGGATCTCACCTGCCTGCCCCAGCGCTTCCACCTGAACCACACAAGCCCATAGCACCTAGGCGTGGCCCAGGAGCTCAATCCCAGGCCCACACTGAGCTGACCCCTCCCAGCCAATTGGGCTGAGGGTACAGCACTGAACCAGGAGCTGATGACCTATTTGCCTTGGCTTGTGACCTGCCACATCCCTAGGCCTTGCTGGGCCTGGCTCTGTCTGTCTGTACAGTGATGGCTCTGGGCTGACGGTCTCTGAGGCCTGCCAGCTCAGCCCACCCATGGCTTCTTCCTACCCCTTATCTACCTCTAAACCTTTGTGCCAGCCACTCCTGCATTACCCTGGGGGTACTCCTGACCCAAGGACCTTAGACCCTCCCCTTCACCCTAGTCAGACCCTTTGCTGACCCTTCTCTGGGACCCAAGTCCTGGTCCTATCTGTCCTGGGGACCATGGGCAGTTGGTGCCAAAGGGCTGTCCCCAGGATATTTGGGATACTTTAAAGTCATCCAGGGAAAATCTATCCACATTTACCTGGCTCCAGCCCTCTAACCAATCCCAATAGCTCCTTTGGGATGTCTGCTCCCCTGACATGTCCAAAGCTGAACTCTTTATCTTTCCCCAGACCTGCTCCTCCTGTCTCAACCTCAGCAAGAGCATCACCAACCAGCTGGTCACCTGAGCCAGGAACCCAGGAGTCACCAAGCCTCCTCTCACTTTCTGCCTGCCTTCCTTCCATCCTTAACTAAATCCTGGCCACCCCTCTGGGCTATCCTGGGGACTGTCCACCTCTCACCTTCCGCAGAACTGCCCAACTTCATCCTTCATCTTTTCCTCCTGAACCTCGAAAGCAGAGGGCTCTTTGACACTGCTGTCTGCCTTCAGTCCATGCTTCATGCAGCAACCAGAGAGGGACCCTGCTGGCAACACACCCAGCCTTGTCACTCCCCTGCTCAAAACCCTTCCATGGTTCCCACTGCCCTCTGGATAAGGTCCGGCTCCTTGGCCTGGCATTCGAGGCCCTCCAGGCTCTGGACCCTGCCAGCATTATCAGCTCATCTCATGCGGCTGTTCCACTGGCGGCCAAGCATCCTCCAGCTCTCAGCTGTGGCTCACGATGTTCCCTCCACCTAGGAGGCCTCTTTTCTTCCAAATCTTTAGGTTCCTCCACCCTGAATCATCTGGAGAGTACGCTGTGGGAATCAACTCCTTACTTAGGAAGCCTGGATAAACAAGGCTTTTCTCAGGGTGCATGTGTGTTTTTAGACTCAGTCAACATTTATCTATTTATTCAGGTACTCAGCCTTTCAAAAAGGATTTGAGGTGGGCTATTCAATCTTGATTGCATGCCACCATGTGCAGCAAAGCCCAGTGTGTGCACACACACACTCATTCGCACACAAGGCCAGGGCACCATGAGAACCAGGAACCAGGCAGAAGCTTGCAAAGGCCTCATGGGGCCAGTGTGGGTTAGGATGAGGCACCTGGATTCAGAGGGAGGCCCGCCTGGCTCAGGGTAACACAGACAGATATGGGGTTGGGGGTTCAAATCTAGGGTTTTCTGAGCCCAGTTCACAGGGCTGCCCCTGGAGGACTGAAGCCCGGCCCTGTCTTTAAAAAGTTCCTTGGTTATATGTAGACAGGGGCTCTGGAAAATTAAACAAAGCCCACCGGGCAGCTCACCTTCCCCCAGGGTGCTCAGTGCCCCATCTTATTTAGCCCCCTAGGGTCAGGGAGGAAGCAGGAGCTGGAGATGGGGGGAGATTCGGAAGGATAGGAGGTAGTAACAGAGGCAGCAAAGGTTGCCGGCGGGGGAAGGAGACCCATAGCTTCCCTCCATGGCCCCTGCTTGCATTTCCTTTCCCTTTTGCCCATGTCAGCTTCAAGATCTGTTCCTCTTTTCTTCTGCAACATTGCTGGCTGGGGGCAGGCTGGGGCGAAGACTGTGGTAGTTGCTCAACCTCTAGGTTCTCATGGGAGAGAACCTAGACCCCAGCCAAGTGGCAGCCCTGTGGGCACCACAGACTCCAGAGTTCCCAGCATGCTTTCCGGCCCTTTTCTCCTCCTCTGTACCCGCAGCTAGTCTGTGAGCAGGTATCACCACACGCTTTCCGCGGGGAGGAAACCAAGGACCAGAGCATTGGTGACAGAGCAAGGACTCCATCCCTTTGTTCTCAGAAGCTAAAATCTTCCCTCTAGAAAGTATCCCAGGTGTGGTTTGGCATGGTGGCTCACACCTGTAATCCCAGCACTTTGGGAGGCCGAGGCAGGCAGATCACCTGAAGTCAGACCAGCCTGGTCAACAAGGTGAAAACCCATCTCTACCGAAAATACAAAAGTACAAAATTAATAAAAATACAAAATCAGCTGGGCGTGGTGGTGGGTGCCTGTAATCCCAGCTACTTGGGAGGCTGAGGCAGGGAGAATTGCTTGAACCTGGGAGGCAGAGATTGCAGTGAACTGAGATCGCGCCATTGCACTCCAGCCTTGGCGACAGAGTGAGACTCGTCTCAAAAGAAAGAAAGAAAGTAAGTATCCCGGGTGCTATCTGCTTGTATTCTCTGATAGCCTGGCACAGTAACTGAGTTCAGAAATATGTGTTGGCATCAGAGAGGGCCGCTGAGAAGGGGCCTCACCTCTCTGCACCCTCCAGGCATGGAGGCACCAATACTCAGTCTTGACCTCCATGGGTTGTTTTAAATCCTGGGCTCCTCTGCAGTTTCACACATGGGGCATGGGACATGGAGGCCAGCTCGGTGGGACTCTCCAGGCAGTGGGGAGCATGGACGGGGACAAAGATTCTAGTTTCATCTTTTGCAGCCAAAAGGTGGGGCTGGCCTGGCCCACTTCTTGGTGACCCTAACTGACCCCAACACTGAGTGGCTGGGAACTGACCCAGGCTGAGCTGAGGCAGCTGTCAAAGCAGCCCTAAAATTAGCCCCAACAGGGATAGGGAGGGGGATCTGGCCCAGGCTTCAGGCTCCCATGGCCCCAAGGGACTGAGCCCACACCCCATTCAAGATGGAAGAGGTCAGCCAGAGTTTTGGCAGTGACCTACCTGGAGGCTGGGAGGGGAGATTCACAAGCTAGGATGAACATTGTTCAGAAGGGGGATCGACTGGCAGGAGGTGCTCTTGGATCCTATGTGGCTCCCAGCCCCAAGCCCTTCAGAACCCTGAGAGGAACCAAGGAGAGACCTCACTATTTATGTTCTAGAACAGGACTGAGGGGGCCAGCCTGTCCTCCCAAGGCTGAACTGGATAACCTCACACCTTAGCATCAGCTCCCAAGAGCAGAGGAGGAGCCAGGAGGTGCGTTAGCCTGATGGATAGAGGTGTGGATTGGAGACACCTGGGACAGGCTCAAAGCCTCATCCTGCCCAGGGATGCAGCTCCACCCACTTTCCTCTCCTTTGCCTTGGTGCTCTGAAAATCTTATTTAAAATGCAGAGCCTGGCTGTGTGGTACCTCAGGCCTATAATCCGAGCACTTTGGGAGGCCAAGGAGGGAGGATCACTTGAAGCCAGGACTTTGAGATCAGTCCTGGCAACATAACAAGACCCCACCCCGTCTCTACAAAAAACTTTAAAAAAAATTAGTTGGATGTGGAGTCACGTGCCTATAGTCCCAGCTACTTGGGAGCCTGAGGCAGAAGCATTGCTTGATCCTGGGAGTTCGAGGCTGCAGTGCGCTATTGAGTATAATTGTACTACTGCACTGGAGCCTGTCACTGACAGAGCAAGACCCCATCTCTGAAAAAAAAAAACCAAACAAAATCGGGGCTAGGCGCAGTAGCTCATGCCTGTAATCCCAGCACTTTGGGAGGCCAAGGCGGGCGGATCACGAGGTCAGGAGATGGAGACCATCCTGGCTAACACGGTGAAACCCCGTTTCTACTTAAAAAAAAAAAAAGCCAGTTGTGGTGGTGGACGCCTATAGTCCCAGCTACTCAGGAGGCTGAGGCAGGAGAATGGCATGAACCAGGGAGGTGGAACTTGCAGTGAGCCGAGATCACGCCACTGCACTCCAGCCTGGGCGACAGAGCAAGACTCCGTTTCAAAAAAAAAAAAAAAACAGATCATGATTCAGAAGATCTGGGATCAGGTATGAGATTCTTCAAGATTCTAACAAGGTCCCAGATTGGCCTGCAGATCACACTGTGAACATGAAACTCATTTCCCGGGCAGCTTGGGTGGACCCCAAGGCCAGGGCCCCATCTTCTCCTGTACACAGGTATCCCTACCACAGGTAACCCCAACTCCCATCTGCAGTACAGCATGGCATGAGCATATGGGTACCCAATATACTAGGTGGCTGCCTGCTTTATTGTAGGTTCCTGCATGGGCAGTAGGTGTGTGTGGTAGTCCCTGGACCTCTGTGTCTACTGCATGTCTCTTGTTACATGTGCAAAAAGTGTACAAAGATGCACGTATACAATAATGATGAAATAAAAATAGCTAAAGTTTAAAAAATAGCTAATCTTTATTGAGCACTATGCCCAGGGAAGGTACTAGGAATGTTACATTCAGTATCTTATTTAATTCTCATAACAACCCCTGTGAGATGAGAAAACTGAGGCTCAGAGAGGTTAAGTGACTTGCTCAAGGTCACACAGCTGTTAAATGGTAGTCAGGACTGGAATATGCATGCACACCTGTGCACCCAGTGCACCCATCTTGGTGCCTGTGAGCTTGTGGGCATGTGTGCTGTTGAGTGGGCACAGGTGATGCAGGAGGTGAGCAGCAGCAAGGATGGGGTGGGTGGGGTAACAGCCATGCATGATGATTCAGAGTGTGAGCTTTCCACAGGTAGGGAGACAGGAGACCCAGGTGGAGGGAGACGCAGGCAGGAGCCGGCAAGTCTGGGCTTGAGTGTTCATACTGCAGGGTCAGCTTTGACTTCTTTCTTTGTGAAATGAGTGTGATAATATTTGCCTCATGAGGCTCTGCTATGAGAAAGAAATGCGATAGTAACACAAAGTGTGCCACGCGGGCCTGCCTGACACAGAGTAGGCACTCAAGATGTGTGAGCTGGTCCTTCCTTCCCCTAGGGACTGAACTGCTTGGGAGTGACTTGTGCCCTGACTGGTAGCAGCCAGCTCACTGGATTAAAGGAGGCATCCTGGGGAGGGCTGGGGATGAGTGGTGCAAAGGCATGGAGGGTGGAGGGGGTTGCAGCTGAGGGAGCACCCAGAGAGGGACCGACATTGGAACAGAACTCAGAGCCTGGACCACCTTTGCTTGGCAGAGACAGGAGAAGCTGCAAAGCTGGAGATGCCCCAACTGTGAAGATGCCCTCTCAGGAAAGCAAACACCCTGTCCCTTGACTCAGCCCTCAGCTATGCCAGACACATCAGCCCTCACGGTCTTGCAGGCCATGTCCACTGGACACCAGATCTCCTCTGGGCTGGGCCAGACATCGTTTAGGCTGGGCCTTTGGAAGTGCCCAGTGACTCACTTACCCTTCCTCCACCCACAACCCGATCTTGCTCCTGGAGTTGGAGTCCCTCTGAGGCTGCCCACACATGGGTGGCTCCCAGAAGGCAGAGCGGTGAGGCATCACCAGGCAGACCCCTATCCCTCAACAAATCCACTGCCTAAGTCCCTCCTCATGGGTGGTGAGCTGCCTCCTGCAGGGCTCTGTAACAAGCAGGTGGTTGCCTGGGTGAGTGTCAGTCTCACCTGGGACCCGGAGTGGAGGGGCACTTAGGTGGATCCCCCAGGCCATCCAGAAGCAGGTGCTGGGAGTGGAGCCCCAGGCACAAAGTTGCTGAGAACTGGCTTGCCGTGGGAGGCTGGATTGAAGTGCTGGAGGACCAGAAGGCTCACAGCATCCACCTCCTTCATCTTCCACGTGAGGAGTCTCAGCCCAAGAGAGGACCATCACCAGTCTGGGATCATCTGCAGAAGGCACAGATCCCACCTCAGCCACCCATCCACGTTGCTGATGCGAGAACGTCCAGAGGTAACTGTGGAAGGGTGGCTCTGGCGCCTCCGTGTGGCAGCAGGGGAGAAAGGCAGGGCTGGGCGGAGGTGGATGGGCATCTCTGGGTGGAGTGAGTCCAGTGTAAGGTGCGCTTCCTGGGTAATAGGGTGAGGGCTTTCTCCACTTATACACCCTCCATCCCTACCGATCACTCCAATCCAGTATCCACCTCCCGCACCAGACCGGGAGCCGCTACCAGACAGGGTAGGGCAAGGTCAGATCCATCATATCACTACAGCATGCTGGGAGGGCATTGTGAGGGTTTGAGGAAGTGGTTTGAGTGGAATTGAATTCAGTATAAATGAAAGGAAACAGTGTGGAATGTGGACAAAGACAAACAAAATGTTCATCGAATCAATGTGTGTAAAAGCAGAAACTGTGTTGGTAATTGTTGAAGTGGGTGATGGGGGCACAGGGGTTCATTATACCGTTCAATTCATTTTTGTGTGTGTTTGAAATATTTTGAAATGAAAGAATTAATAGAAAACATAAAGGTCCAGCAATAGAAATCTAAATAAGTTGTGATGCAGCTGTGCAAAGGAATAATGTCTACAGATATTAAAAATGCTGCTGTTGTTTTTTTATTTTTAATTATTTATCACAGCTTTATCGATATGTAATTTATATACTATACAATTCACCATTTAAGGTATACAATTCAGTGGCTTTTAGTAAATACACAAAGTTTTGAACCAGGACAGTCAATTTTATAGCATTTTCATCTCCCCTTAACAAAACTCCATGCCCATTAGCTGACAACTCTTCATTTCTCCCCAGACCTCCCCACACCCCCCAGCCTATACATTTACTTTCTGTCTCTGTAGATTTGTCTATTCTGGATATTTTATATGAGTGGAGTCATACAATATGTGATCTTCTGCATCTGGATTCTTTGATTTAGCATAATGTTTTTAAGGTCCATCTATGTTGTAGCATGTATCAGTACTTCATTCCTTTTTGTGACTGAATCATATTTCATTGTATGGATATATCACATTTTATTGATCCATTCATTCATTGGTGGACATTTAGGTTGTTTCAATTTTTTAAGCTATTATAAATAATGCTGCTGTGAACATTCATGTACAAGTTTTGTGTGTGGACACATGTTTTTATTTCTCTTGAATATATACCTAGCAGTGAAATTTCTGGGTCTTATGGTAACCCTATGCTTACCCATTTGAGGAACTTCCAAACTGTTTTCCAAAGGGGCTGCACCATTTTACATTCCCACCAGCATTGTATGAAGGTTCCGATTCGCCACATTTTGTTATTATCTGTCTTCTTTATCCTAGCCTTCCCAATGGGTGTGGCACATGTAATTTTTAATGACATGGGGAAAATATCCATGGTATAATGTTAGATTTTTAAAAGCAGTCTTTAGAACTATTCATACAATGTAATCTCAACTCTGTAAAATGCATATGTCTACAGAAACCAGACTCAAAAAAAATCTACCAAAATGTTAATATGATTATCTGTGACAATTTGGGGTGATTTTTATTCTTTCCTAAATTTTTTACAATTTGGACACGTATCGATGGCATAGAAAACCAATATTATAAAAGAAGGTAAAGAAAAATGATAAATATTAATAGAAAGATAATGCAAGTAAATTAAGATAAACATGAAAATATATTAAATGAAGCTGATTAAGGATCTGTGTGCAGGACCACGGCCTGGGCACTTGGAGGAGGATGTCTGAGTATGGTTGGAGAAGCAGAAGAGTCAGGCCATTGATTCTGGGGCATGAGGGTCTGCAGAAAAGGAGCAGTCACTCTCACTGGGAGTGAGGCAAGGCTTCATTGGAAGAGGCAACTCTACAACTGGCTGCATGTGAAACAAGTGGAGAGATGGGCAGGAGCCGGGGGCATCCCGAGTCCAGATATACCAGATGCAGCCCTGATCTCTGTGCACACAAGCCACTGGGGTTGCAGCAAGGGCATCAATATCTCTAAAGGCACAGACGGGGGACTGAGCGAACCTGGCTCTGCCCTAACTTGAGGTGACTGACCTAGCCCTATGCATTGAGGATGAGTCTCCTTACCTTCAAAATGGCCCTGATAACCTCTCTTGCGGGTTGTTGTGAGGCTTGAGTGACATAGGACTGTGCAGGAGTTCCGGCACAGGCCTCTCCCACAACAGGTGAGTGATTTGCTGCAAGGATACAGGGAGAAACAAGCTAACTCTAATGCTGGGGTGATGTCAAGGGAGGTTTGGCGGGGAGCAACCCTGAGCTGGGCTTTGAAGGATGGAGGCTGGTAAAGGAGGAGCTATTCCAGGCAAAAGTATCTGGGATAGGCCTGCTTGGAGGTGGGGTGCTGGAGACAGGGGTGCCCAGCCTGTTCACAATAAGGAGTAACCACAGTAAAGATACAAATAGTCTCCTGGGAGAGAGGCCAAGCCACCTCGTTATCTACTTTACCAGCTAAGCCCAGAGAGGGTGGAGCAGGCCCAAGGTCGGCTGGGGAGATCCTGGCCTCAGCTTCCCAGCAGAGGGCTCTTCTGCAGAAAGTGAACCCAGGATACGAGGCTGCCATGGGAGTCAGGGATTTGCACCCCAAATTTCAGGTGGTATCTGAGCTCTGTGTGTCCTTCCTACACACCTCTCAGGGAAGTGGCTTTCCTGGTATCATGGGGTTGGAATAGAGGAAGTGAATAGTTTTATTTTCTTCTTTTGCTGCTCTGTTTTTTCCCAGTCCTCTACACTGGGCAAGTACAACCTTTGTTATTGCAGAAAATAGCACAGGCTGCTGTTGCTGTTTTTTAAAGAACATTTTCAGGATGAGTTTCCTAGACCTTGCAAAATGTCAGTGTTACAAAATCCTGCAATTTATTGTCAGACATTTCTGGATAAAGGTATCTGGAGAGATATAGCAAATATAGCAAGGTATTAACAATTGATGCTTGTAGGCAAAAAGTATGCCATTGCTCATGATACTACTCTTTTAATTTTTCCATAGATTTAAAGTTTTTAAAGGTTTTTTGGGAAAAAAAGCAACATATAAAACCATACACACAATGGGAACCAAAAATTGGAAGGAGAGAACACCAAACAATAAAACAAAATCTTTGTGACCTTGAGTTAGGCAAAGATTTTATAAATACAGTATCAGAAACATGATCTATAAAGGAAAAATATTTGTAAGTTGGACTTCATCAAAATTAAGAACATTTTCCTTTTGAAAGAACCTATTAGAAGAATGAAAAGACATGCTACTAACTGGGAGAAACTATTGCAGTACACATATCCAAGAAAGATTTGTATCTACAATATAGAAAGAACTCTCAAAACTCAATAATAAGAAAACAAACCACCCAATTATAAAAAAAGAAAGGAGGCAAAATATTTGAACAGATATTTCACCAAGAAGGTGTATGGATAGTAAATAGGTACATGAAAAAATGTTCAAACACATCATTACCTACTAGGAAAATGAAAGTTAAAACCACAACGAGATACCACTACACATCTATTAGAATGGCTAACATTAAAAAGACTGACCATACCAGGTGTTGGTGACAATCTGGAGCAACTGGAACTCTCACACACTGCTGGTGGGAATGCATAATGGGGGAATCACTTTGGAAAACATTTTAGCTGCTTCTTAAAAATTAAAACACAAACCTTCCATATAATCCAGCCACTCCACTTCTAGATATTTACTCAAGATAAATCAAATCATATATCCAAAGACTTATACACAAATGTTCAAAGCAGCTTTATTTGTAAAGCAGCTTTATTTGTAATAGCCTCAAACAGGAAACAACCCAAATGTCCATCAACAGGTGAATCGATAAACAAATTGTGGCATAGACATGCAATGGAGTACTACTGAGCAAAAAGCAATGAACTGGTGGATAACTTCTGGAATGGTGGCATGAGCAGCTCTGCAAACCTTCCAGACCTTCTCTCCAGCAGAACAAGTAAAACTGCTAAAAGTTATACATACATAATTATCTATTTATATCTATATTGATATCTATATTGATATCAATATAGATGTATGTTCCTGGGAATTGTCCTAAGGGCATACAGCAGATGAAGAAACATTTATTCAAGAAAACCCACTAAATTTCAGTACGAATAGTAAGACTCTGGGACATTTGAGCTACAACTCTCTCCTTCCCTGACCCCGTGCACCTCCAGCTCAGCATGATGGAAACTCCACTTCAGGCAGATGAAGCCAAGAATGCAGGGCTCCTTCTTCTCTGAGATCCCAATCCTCTCAGCTCTGTGTTGCTGGAAAAATTTGTTAGCCACCGGCAAAAGAACAAAGTTGAAATCTTACTTTATTCCATATGCAAAAATTAACTCAAAATGGATAAAATACCTAAATGTAAAAGATAAAACTATAAAACTCTCAGAAGAAAACATAGGGGTGAGTCTTCATGACCTTGGATTTGGCAATGTATTATTATTATTATTATTATTTTCTTTGAGACAGAGTCTTGCTCTGTTGCCCAGGCTGGAGTACAGTGGTACAATCTCGGTTCACTACAACCTCTGCCTCCCAGGTTCAAGCGATTCTCATGTCTCAGCCTCCCAAGTAGCTGGGACTACAGGCACGTGCCACCACACCCAGCTAATTTTTGTATTTTTAGCAGAGACGGGGTTTCACCATGTTGGCCAGGCTGATCTTGAACTCCTGACCTCAAGTTATCTACCCACCTTGGTCTCCCAAAGTGCTGGGATTATAGGCATGAGCTCCCACACCTGGCCTGGCAATGTATTCTTAGAACACCAAAAGCACAATCAGCAACAAGAATGTGGGGAAATATTTGCCAATTATATATTGGATAAGGAATTTGTATCTAAAATATATAAAGCATGGTTATAGGCTGGGGGCTATGGCTCACAACTGTAATCCCAGCACTTTGGGAGGTCGAGGCAGATGGATCAATTGAGCCCAGGAGGTCAAGGCTGCAGTGAGTGATGACCATGCCACTGCACTCCAGCCTGATAGAGCAGAACCCTGTCTCTAAATAAATAAATAAATAGAATAAAAAGAACAAAGATACCAAGAACCAAATGTAATGAATGCACATTGACTGGATCTTGAATTCCTCCTCTATACTCCCCAAAACTCCCCAAAATAGCTGTTAAAATTTATTTTGGGAAAGTTGGGAGAAATAGGAGTATGGGCTGGATATCAGATGATAGTACGGAATTATTGTTTTTCTTACTATTATGATCGTGGTTATGTATGACAAATCTTTGGAGCTGCACACCCAGGTGTTGGGGGTCATCCAGTGTCATGGTATCTGTGACTGCTTTCAAATGGGTTCAATTTTTTTCTTTGAGACAGGGTCTCACTCTGTTGCCCCAGCTGTAGTGCAGTGGCGTGATCTTGGCTCACTGCAGCCTTGACCTCCCAGGCTCAGGTGATCCTCCTGCCTCAGCCTCCTGAGCAGCTGGGACCACCATGCCCAGCTAATTTTTGTATTTTTTGTAGAGACAGAGTTTTGCCAAGTTGCCCAGGCTGGTCTTGAACACCTGGGCTCAAGCAATCTGCCTGTCTCAGCCTCCCAAAGTGCTGGGATTACAAGGATGAGCCACCACACCTGGCCCTAGTTCAAATTTTTAAAAATGACAAAGCAATGAAGCAAATAAGACAAAACATTAATTGTTGAGTCTAGAAGAACGTATGGGTGCTAACTTGCTTATTGTATACTTTTTTCCTTTGTATTTGAACATTTTATTTTTTAAAAAATCAAAGGAAGTCTGGGCACAGTGGCTCATGCCTGTAATCCCAGCACTTTGAGAGGCTGAGGTGGGTGGATCGTTTGAGGTCGGGAGTTTGAGACCAGCCTGGCCAACATGGTGAAACACCGTCTCTACTAAAAATACAAAAAGTAGCTGGGCATGATGGCGCGTGCTTGTAATCCCAGCTACACGGGAGGCTGAGGCAGGAGAATCGCTTGAGCCTAGAGGTGGAGGTTGCCGTGAGCCAAGATCACACCACTGCACTTCAGTCTGGGTGACTGAGTGAGGCCGTGTCTCAAAAAAAAAAAAAAAAATCAGAGGGAAACATGAAAAAACAATCACCTGCTGGGTACACAACAGAGCTTCTCTGGGTTCAGGAAATGTAGAAAGAAGCCTGAAGTTGGGGGGTGGGCAGCCCAGGTGGGGCCAAAATCTGGAGCCCTTGAGCTTCCCCCTAGAAGGAATATGCCCATGGTGACTGGCAATGGGGAGGAGCCCCTTTACCTGGCATCAACCCATGCCAGCAAGGTGCAAATAAGTGGCTTTCTATGCATTTTCTCATTTAATCCTCACCACATCCCATGAGTCAGGTACCATTATTATCCCCATCAGCTGAGGAACCTGAGTCTAGAGTTAAATATCTACTTAAAGATCTTTCTCCAATCTAAGGGCTGTGGCTGGGCTTCTTGGAGGCCAGGGAAGTCATAGGTTTGTGTCCCCTCAGATCAGCCGGTGGACAACCTGACCTAGCTCCTGCCCTGGGGGAAGAGGGGAGACTTTCAGGAACCAGGACCTCCACTAGGTAACCAGACCCAGAGGGAATGGGGTTGGAGTTTGAGGCAGGGCCTCTGTACCTGCCCAGACATTGAAGGTCAAGAAAGGAGGTAGGTGCATGGCAGGGAAATTCACACAAGCTGTGTTGGCCACAGGTACCCAGGGTTGTGATCTTTCAGACCTCGTATTCTGGCACTTCCTCTGCTATTCCCCCTCCTCTCCACACCTGTCACCCTCAAGCTTATACACACAAGCTCACTCTTCCATGCCTTCGCATAGGCTGTTCCCTGAGCCTGGAATACCCATGGCTCACAAGATGAATTACTATCATTCTTCAAGACCCAGCTCCAAGTCCCTGGCTCTGAGCTTCCTCCCCAACCCTACTTTTTTCTGTTAGATTATAATTGATTCTTGAGGGTCCCCAGGCCTGCACAGGACCCGGCCTAGGAGACAATGAGAGTTATATTGTTGGCAATGCCTGTGTTTCTTGGCCCTGCGGTACTCAGGGACCCCCCTCGGCCCTGGACTTTCTGTTGTCACAACCTCCACATCCTGAGTGGTCACTCTCTGTGGGTCTTCTCCCTTCACATCTGGGGTCACAATTTCTTCTATATCCCCAGTGCCCACCATGAGGTAGCTCAGAGGTCCCACAGCGAGTGAAGGTTTGTGGTTGCATCTCTAGAGGGACTCATGTCACACCGACTGGACACCAGGTGGCGATGTCAGCCCAAGTAAGGGTTGGGAAGCCCCAGGCCCTAAGCCTCTGGCTCTGGTACAGCCTGGCACACAGAGATGGGGTGGAGTTGTCAAAGCCCCAAATTCCAGAGCTGCTTCTCCTCACCCCATCCAGTGTGCTCATGCCTGATTTTAAAGCTTAGGATGTCAGGGTTGGATTGACAGTAGGAAGCCTTCAGTCCCCAGATGCAGAGAGGAATAGCCACCTTCACGAGTCCACACAGCTGAATCAAGAGAACTCAGATCAGAGGGGTCTAGGTGGGCAAGCGGCCAGCTAAGCACCAGTCATTTCCTCCAGACTCTGCCACAAAGGACTGTGTAATGGGACAGCCCCTTCCCTTCTCTGAGTCTGCATCCTTCTGCCTCATGTTGGTAGTGAGAGCTGAGAAAGTGGCCAGAGTGCCGGGTTCTGGTCCTAATTCTGGTTCTCGTGTGCTCCTGTGGCCTGTGCTTACTCCCCTGAACCTAAGGGACCTTGACTGTGAAATGGGGGCTGGACCCAAGAGCTCTGAGCTGCCAGGACTCCAGGATCTTCACTGGGTAGGAGAGGCCTGTGTGTGGGGCCAGTCAGCATCTTGGCCAAGGACAGGCTACTCTGGGAGCTGCCAGACGGAAAACATTTTCCGGGAGCCGGAAGGGCTGACAGAGCCAAGGGCCAGGCTGAGCAACCACAATGGACCCTTGTGTAGAGGTTTAGCTTGGACGCACCCACAGGCCCAGCCCCTGGGCTGGGGTGGACACTGCTTTCTGATCTGCTTCCAGACTCAGCTCCTGAACAACCCAACCTATGTCTAGAGACGGGAGCATAAGATGGGCTCATGGTCCAGCTCCAGAGTGATGCTCACAGGCTTGGTGCCAGTGTCTGAATCTCTGGCATCAGCCTTTCTGGAATCCTCTTGCCTAAATAACCTTACACAAAATTCAACACCCAGCTCTCCAACCAGAAAGGAGCTCCAAGACCGCAGGGAGCAAGTCTTCTCCTCAAGCCAACTTAGGGACAGTTGGACCAGCCTGGACAGACAGTTGGAGCAGCCTGGACAGACAGTTGGACCAGCCCGGTTTGCTGAAGATCCTTGGCTAGGTGGTCCATCTGGGACACCTGGGCTCTAGTCCTGGCAGAGCCTTAGTTTCCTCTTCTGCTCATGGGAGGGAAGGAAGATTTTAATACTCGTTTAAGGGGACACAGATACTGGGGCGGGGGGGCTTCAAAAAACATCCACACAACCCACCCCGCCCCTACTTCCCCGCCCTGCCTCAGGAAAGATTCCACCCAAACCAATCCAGGTAGACCTGACTCATCCTCCCCTCTTCCTGCTCCTCCTGGAGTCCTGCCTGAGGCTCTGCGCTGCCTCTAAAGCAGCCCTTGGGAAGCCATTCCAGACACCCTGTGGGCTGGACCAGTTTCCCCTTCTCTGGCTCCATGGTCTTGTATTCATCACTCCTCAGGGAATGGGGTCCTGCTGGCCTAATGCTCACAGTCATCTCAGAAGCTGCTGCTGGGGTCCATGATATCACCAGGCTCCCCAGGCGATGCTACGTCAGCCACCTCTGTGAGGTCCAGCAAACTGTCCTAAGCATGGAAGGAGATGATACACATGAAGGGCCTGCACGTAAACTCTACTGCACCATGTAAAGCACAGTACTAGGATGAAGTGCTAATATTTACAAGATGGAATTAAAAGAGAAATGCAAGACTTTGTACTTGGATGGAATAAAAAAAAAAGGTTGAGGTCTTAGATGAAAGGAATCCAGTGGGATGTGGCCAGCACAAAGGTAGAATTGATGTCTGGATGCATTAGCAGAGGCAGAAAGCCTCTGGACTCATTCAAGCCTGCTTTCACACCCTCATGCCTGTCTCTAGAAGCAGCCCCTTCAGCTCTGAGACTACCTTTTGCACACTGAGCTAAGCCTCTCGTGACATCCACATAGTCTCCCTTGAGGCACAAAGGGAGCTGCCCCATGGTCTTGAGATTGCCCTATTAAGCTGGGAGGACAGTGGCTCTGTGTCTTCTCTGCTCTGGGTCTGACACCACCTGGGCAGGGCCTACAGCCCTGAAGCCATTCTTAAGAAATGCGAACAAAGGTCCAAAGAAGAGCCAGTTGGGAAGTCGTGGATTCCTCCACTGGTGGGGTGGACCAGAAGCCTAGGACGCACCTCATGTTAGGGCTGTGAGAGTCTATAAATTTCTAAATTGATCTGACAATCTGACGTTCTGAAGCCTGAAACCACTTGGTGAGAAACTCAGCAAGCCAGGAGCCATGTTTTTTGTCCGTCAGGTGTTTATTTTGTGTAGCTTTATTGCTGAGTGTGGATCAATAGACTTAAAAAAAGAAAGAAAGAAAGAAAGAAAAAAAAAGAACCTTTCAGTGGGAGGCAGGGCTCTGCTGTCCAAGGTCACTTCTGTTTATTTTTGTCACTGGGACAACTGGGCGATTGGGAGCCAGGGCAGTGCCTGGAATTTACTCCTGGTTTCCTCCTCCCTACCACGTCCTTGCATTGTCAGCCCTGGGTCCTAAACCCAACCCAGCCTGGGTACGAACAACAGCAACAGCGCAGGCTATAGAAGCGGGCAGACCTGGGCTGGAGTCCCTGCATTGTCATCTAATATCTGTGCAGCCTTCAGCAAACTGCTTTGCACTTCTAAACCTTTGTTCTCTGATTTACTAAATGTGAGCGAAAACATCTGCCTCCAAGACTGTTGTGGGGATTAGAAGGAAGGTGTGTCACATCAGGGCCCTGGTGCATAACAGGTGCTCAGTAAATGTGAGCTCCTTTCTCCCTCCCCTCCCCTCCCCCCCTCCCCTCCCCTCTCCCTCCCTCCCTCCCTCCCTCCCTCCCTCCCTTCCTTCCTTCCTTCCTTCCTTCCTTCCTTCCTTCCTTCCTTCCTTCCTTTCTTTCTTTCTTTCTTTCTCAGCGTCTTGCTCTGTCACCCAGCCTGGAGTGCAGTGGCTGGATCCTGGCTCACTGCAGCCTCTACCTCCAGGGTTCAAGAAATTCTCCCTCCTCAGCCTCCCGAGTAGCTAGGACTGCAGGCACCTGCCATCTTGCCTGGCTAATTTTTCTATTTTTGTAGAGACGGTTTTTCACCATGCTGGCAAGGCTGGTCTTGAATTCCTGACCTCAGGTGATCCTCTCGCCTCGGTCTCCCAAAGTGCTGGGATTACAGGCGTGAGCCACCACGTCCAACCTTCTCCTTGCTCTTTCCTCTCTTCGGGAGACAGTGATGCAGTGAGAAGTCCTGGACTGGGTGGGGGTCGGGACACCTGGGGCTGCTGGGAAGATTTTGCTCCCTGGCTTTGTGACCTAAGGCAAGTCCCTGCCTCTCTCTGATGCTCATTTCATTAGCTAAGAAATAAGGCAGGGGTACCGGATAGTCTCTCTAGGTGCCCTTCCCTTTCACAAGCCCTACATAGGGTACTGTCTGGCTGGGTTTTACTTACCTGAACATGGTTGGCAAATGATTTGGCGTGGAAGGCAGGACCTCTGCCCCTGGCACACTGGGTGACCTAAAACATCTCCCCTTCTCCTCTAGACCTTGGTTTTCCCATCAGTGTAATGGATTGGATGCTGTGGGCTCTGCAGCCCCTTTGATTCTGATTATCCAGAATCCAGTGCTTCTCATGGGGTCAGGTAGGCCTAGTCAGGCCCCTGTTTCTGGGCTCCCCATCCATCCATGTACCTACAGCACAATCACAGGTTCTACATTCTCCAGGGTGGAATCCACCCTGTCTCCAACCTCATGGTCTTTCCTTCCACATCTTATCCGAGACCATGATTCCATTCCCCTCTCAGCTCTCAGTGTCCCACATGCCTCTGAGTCTCTTTAAGCCTTTCTTTTCTGAAATCCCGGGGTTTCCTCCAACAGGGAATCACCTTGACCCCTTCTGACTCATTTCACAAGAATAGAAAGAGTGCTTGCCTGAAGCAAGGTCCCCACGTAATGGCACACATCTACACGTGCACCACCTGCCTTCCCACCACCACAGAGGCTTCCCTTTCCTTGACGTTCTGTAGACATGCATGGAGCAGGTTGAGCTGGAGGGCCAGAGGACTTCTGCGCAGTGCACATACTTGGAGAGGTCTCCAGGGCACTTAAGAGAGTCCTGTGCTTGGGCATCCTGAGCTCGAGCCCAGGAGGTAAGGCCCTCCTGGGTTGGTCTGGTCCTGGACAGCTGGCAGATGGCAGGTTCACAGCATCACACCCATTGTGTGGGCTATAAAGGTCACCTGGGGTGGTGCATGGCATCATACCTGCTGGCAGTGAGCAGTGTCACTGAGGGGCTGTGCCCAGATACTGCCCTCTAGCTGGAAGAGACCTTCCAGGGTGGAAAGGCCCAGTTCACCCTGCCAGACCTGGAGGGGGCCTGCCCCATCCTGGATCTGATTCTCCTAGAGGGGCAGCCAGGGGTAGAACTCAGAGTTCTCCTCCCCACTGGGACTGCTGTTGGCTGCCCTGCCCACCAGGAAGCAGTGGGAGGAGGCTAGGGAGATCTTGCCAGGGAGTCTCCCTAGAGGATAGGGGTCTCCTCTGGGCACCACTAGTTTGGACCCTGTTTATCATGGAGTAGCTCACCACATTGTGCATGGTGGTCAGCATACTCCCCAGACCAAATGCTCTTAGGGAAAGGGACTGGGTCATCCTGACCCCCAGGGCCCATTTAGGGCTTGGCACAAAATAGATGCATAAAAGCTTCTCCCATCTATGCCATGTTTTGAGTCTTCCCAGCACAGACCCATAAAGGCCCTAGCAAGGGACCTCCTTCCAACAGAAACAAAGAGGCCTTAGAGTGGGTAGTCCTTACTTCTGAAGGATGGAATGCTAATATTAGCCTAGGGACAGCTCCTGAGGGGAAGTAGGGCCTGTGGAGTGGGATGGAAATAGCCCATGGCATACCACCAATCCCTGATTATTTTGTTTGTTTCATGGTCCCAACCCACTCTCTGCATGGATCCCAGTCCCCAGCCCACCTAGACAGGCTTCCTGTGAATGGCTGGGTTTCTAGGTGTTTCATTCCAGTGTGAGGCCTCTCACGATTTCCTCCTCTTGGGGGTGCTTTCTTCATCCCCTTCTCCCTGGAAACTCTCCTGACTCCAAAGTCCACTGACTGTGAGACACAAAAGTGACCTTTCCTCTCCAAGTTCCCCAACAATCCCAGTTTTTTCTACTTTTCAGCCTAGCCCCAGAGTTATTGGTGCTGTTCTTCTTATCTGTCTCAGGAGGTTTTTCTAACAGAAAGCAAATACCAGCCTTGGCAGCCTCAGTTTCTCCACCTGTAGAATGGAGATAGTGATTCCTACCCTTCCAGGTGGATGTAAGCATTAAATAAAATGAGTCAACTCAGAACCCAGAACCAAGTCATCTCAGTTGTCCACACACATGGCAGGTAGTAAGGCACAGCCAACCTGCACCAAGATGCAGGAGCCTCAGAGTTGGGGTTCTCAGCCCTGTAGAAAAGCTCCACTAAGCAGCTGAGCTACTCACCTCACTACCCAGGCACAGGGAGGAGTAGCCTGGGAATGTGAGAGACCCAGAGGAGGAGGCAGGCACATTATAAGGTGTCCAGCTAGGGGCGGATTGAAGACCCCTGACCTCCACTGGGGACCTGTTATGTGCCGCACCCTCCGCTAAGTGCATCACAGGCTATCACAGGCACTCACCCCTAGTTCTCAGGATCCTAGAGAAGTTACAGTCGAGACTGGCTCTTTCCACTGCCCCTGTACTATACCAGTGATGTCAGTGTACCTAGAGGCAGATGAGTGTTCATTTATAGATATATCATCCCAAGTGTGGTGCTCTTTCATGCAGTAAAAGTGAATGTACACTGTAAGGTGATAGGGAGAACGTGACTTTAAAAAGATACTTTATTTTGAATTTATTTATTTATTTATTTATTTATTTATTTATTTATTTATTTATTTGAGATGGAGTCTTGCTCTATCGCCCAGGATGGAGTACAGTGGCATGATCTCAGCTCACTGTAACTTCCACCTCCCAGGTTCAAGTGATTCTCTTGTCACTTGAACAGCCTCTGGGGTAGCTGGGATTACAGGTGCCCGCCACTATGCTCCGCTAATTTTTGTATTTTTCATAGAAACGGGGTTTCACCATGTTGGCCGGGCTGGTCTTGAACTCCTGACCTCAAGTGATCCACCTGCCTCAGCCTCCCAAAGTGCTGGGATTACAGGCGTGAGCCACCACACCCGGCCTGAAATAATTTTAGATTTATTAGAAAAGTTGCAAAGGCTAGGGGCCTTCTCTGGGGACCTTCAGTTTTGGGCCCTGCTTCTCATAGACTAGACAGCCACACTGTGCGTAGCAGTCAGCATACTTCCCAGCCCAAGTGCTCCCAGGAAAAGGTGACTGAATCATCTTACACCATTATACCCCTCACCCAGTTAGCCTCTTAAATTACTATGCTATGTTTATTACAACTAAGAAACAGTAGCACATTAGTATTAACTAAACTCCACACTTTAATTGGATTTCACCCATTTTTCTAGTAACGTCTTCTTTCTGTTTCAAGATCCAATTCAGGGTAACACATTGCATTTAGTCATCATGTCTCCCCACTGTGGTCTGTGACAGGAGAAACTGACTTTTTAACTGATGGCTTCCTATGGGAAAAAGAAGAGAAGGCTTTTTTTGTGTGTGTGTGGCTTCCTTCACTTTCACTTTCACGTCACAAAATTCCCATCAGACATGTGCTTTCCCTGGAACCACCCAGCCCTGTTCTTCTTCCATCCTGATGCCCCACCCAGCCCTTAGGCCCTGAACACCCGTTAGGGACTCTCTGCTATCTCCTCTCTCTCCCTTGCTTCCTTTTCTTACTGGAGGATTTTAATTCTGCCCTACTACTCTGTATGCACCATTTAACACAGTCTTTAAGTATATCAAAGGCTATTATTCTAAGAATTATAAAACACCTGAAATTTTAGTTTTAGTCCCATTCTCTCCTGGAGGCAAAAACTTTATGCTCTCACGTGAGTGAATGGGGGTAAATCCCCAATTCAGTATTTCCCCACATTCATCCCCCTTCTCTCTTCCCTGCAGTTCTCTCATTTCTTTTGGGAGCACTGCGGTTCCAGGGAAGCCAACTCCAGTGGGGGAAACATGACCTGGGCTTGACCAATCAGTGCATCGATCCTCCAGCCACAGTGATTGGGTCAGGCGTGGCCTTGTGACCCAAGATGATCCAATCAGAGTAAGTCTCAGGACTTTCGCAGGCACTCTGGTTCAGATGCTCTTTTCTCAGGTTCCTGGAGTCTCTCCAGTAGAGATGGGAGGGCAGTGGCCACTGTGTTACTGCAACTGGTTGTTGAGGAATTTTTACTTGTTGAGGCAGACACATGGAACAATTCTGCCTTTTTTTTTTTTTTTTTTTTTGACAAGGTCTCACTCTGTTGCCCAGACTGGAGTACAGTGGCACTATCATAGCTCACTTGCAGCCTCAACCTCCTGAGCTCAAGTGATCCTCCCACTTCCGCCTCCCAAGTTGCTGGGACTACAGGGGCATGCCACCACACCTGGCTCATTTTTTATTTTTGTAGAGATGGGGCCTCATTGTGTTGCTGAGGCTGGTCTCAAACTTCCAGGCTCAAGCAATCCTCCTGCCTCGGCCTCCCAAAGTGTTGGGATTACGGGTGTAAGCCACCATGCCTGCCTGCTTTTTTGCTTTTATTTTTTCTTGACACTTTCCTCTTTTTGTTAAACGTCATAGAGGTTTTTCTTTTAAATAACTTCAATTATTTAATTGAAGTTCAATTATTAAAACTCAGACCAGTCTAGTTTAAAACTTCAATCTCCTATCCAGTTAATGGCATTCCTCCTACCTCAGCCAGGCTAGAATAGTGCTTGAAGGGCTTGCTGTGGAATGGGGAATGGCATGCCAGTTACACACTCTGCTCTCTTTTCTGGCCACTAGCCCCTGGGGGTGGAGAAGCAGCTTGGTGAGATCTCCTGCTGGCCTGACTTCACTCTGCAGGGGAAAGGGCTCCCTGGCTTTACTCTGGTTCTGTCTACCCTTTGTAGCGTCTGTGATGTGGTGGTCTCCACAGAGGTGATATGTATAGTTCGGGGGGGGTTCAATCCTACCTTGGACCCCTCATTGCCCAGGACTCCCACAGATATGGGCAGCCTGGCCTTCCTTTACCCTGCCATCTATCTGTCCCCTAGCCCCTCCTTCAGGTCTGGGGGCCCACTGCTTGGCCCCGTGGCTGCCGGCTGGCTCTCTGGTTCCTGCCCCTCCTTTAACCCCTATGCTCTTTCCCATGGAGCCATGCGAAGTATGAAGAACTGACGGGGTGCCTCTATTTTCCTCCCAAGCCCACCATACCCTGGTCTTCACAAGCTCTGCTGACCCAGGCCCCTCCATGGGGCTGCTACTTTCAGAACTCTCTGGTCCATTATTTATATTCACAAATGACCCCAGCCTCACAAGAACACAGGCCAGGTCCTCCCTGCTCACAGCCCTGCTTCCTCGCCACAACTTTATTTCCACAGCAGCACAGGATGAGCCTGCAGGGTTCGAGCTCAGTGAGCATGCCCGGAGAAGCTCCTCCCCTTCTTGCAGGCACCCCTCAGCCTCTTCAAGCATCCTCTTGGTTGCCTCCTCAGCCCCACATTTGGCTTTGACGAGGAAGAGAAACATGGAGATTTGGAACCACTGCTGGTTGAAATGTAGAAGCATCAGCATCCAAAGGGGCTAGCGGGGTGCTGGTGGAATTTTCCATCTGGACCCCTCTCTCACTTCCCCTGCCTTCAGAGACAAGTCCCGTCCCCACATCGTTGATCCTCCCAGCAGTAGGTTGGCCCCTGCCTGCCTCAGCTCTGAGATCCCCATCTCCTGTAAAGGGAAAACAATGATGCATTTACTGAGCTTCTTCAGAGGGCATCTGCCACAAGGTGGCCTTCCTGGTCACGATGAAAATGAGTGCCAGAAAGTTTCAAACTCCTGAGTCCTTGGCGTCCCTTAGTTTGTCCTTCAATCTGACCACATGTTCAGGGTCCTGTGAGGTGCCTGCAGGTGCCAATCCTCTTGCTGACCAGACTCTCCCAGTGGAAGGGAGTATCCCCAGGGCTTTAGCCCCCGGCTTCAGGCTGGCTCCGAGAACCTTCTGTTAGTGCTGATCTCCTGCCTGCCCCAACCCCGTCCTGCAGGGTCTCAGATTCAGGAGGCTGAGTGGTGTCTGCATTCCCTCCAACTCCCCAGTTAGCACTGGCTCCTCCAGCCAGAACTCTGTAGTTCGCTTATATTCTCTGAGGACTGCCCAGCTCAGCCCCACCTTCCTCCTTTCAAATCACCTTACCTAATGGGGAGAATGTTGGGGTAGTATCATTCAGGATTCTGACGAAAACAGATGAAAATGGAAGGAGGTTTTATTTATGAAGGGAGTATTTACAAAGTGTAGGGGAACAGCAGAGTTGTCACCACCTTTAGGCTTGAATGGCCAAGAAGACAGAGCAGTTACCGGAATCTGGAATGAGAAAAAGTCACAGAAAGTCTGCCACTTTGAGAGGGGCAGTTGAGTCTAGTTGAGGGACAGGGCCAGCCCAAGGGAGTACCACAAGAAAAAGCAGGAGTAAGTCCGGGCACAGGGGCTCACGCCTGTAATCCCAGCACTTTGAGAGGCCAAGGCGGGTGGATCACCTGAGGTCAGGAGTTCAAGACCAACCTGGCCAACATGGTGAAATCCTGTCTCTACTAAAAATACAAAATTAGCTGGGCATAGTGGTGCATGCCTGTAATCCCAGTTACTTGGGAGGCTGAGGCAGGAGAATCGCTTGAACCCAGGAGGCAGAGGTCACAGTGAGCCAAGACCATGCCATTGCACTCCAGCCTGGGCAACAAGAGCAAAACTCCATTTCAAAAAAAAAAAAAAAAAAAAAAGCGGGAATAAATACCCTAATCTCCCTCTCCTCCCTTCCTCTCATCTCCAGCTGGGCCTCTCCATTGGCCAAACCCAACCCAAAGCCAGAAGCACAGACTGTTGTTAATTAAGGCTGTAGTGGTCATCTTCCTATAGAGAGCAGTGTGGGAAAGTGTAGGAAATGGAAGATATCCAGCACAGGAAATCCAGTTTCCAGGGAATTCTGCTTTTTTTCAGAAAATGAGGTTTCCCTATAAATTACATCCACAGATATCTCTTCTAGCAGGACCAGATTCTCCATGCTGTGGTCAAGCACATCTTATGGCTCATAGCACATGTCTCTTCAATCTTAGTGCATATTGGGAGAGCTTTTCTCCTTCCTGTTATCCTATGAATCTTTGCCTCTCCTTCTCACTGCATATTCCTTAAGTGGCACTGGTCATTCTTGTGTAGGAATTGAGGGATTGATTTGCGGCTCTCAATCCATGTTTGATTCTTGCTGTCAGAGCCTAAAATCTCTTAATTTTTCCCACTTCTCTCCCTCTCTCCTACCACCATCCTGTAACATTACAGTAGGAAGCTCTAATCACAATTCAGCATCCTCTTTTTATCCCTGCGGCTGCATTCCTGCAAACGTTTCTCTGTTTTGGTAGTATGTGGCCTTGACTTAGGATTTCAGTGCTTGTCTGGTAGCCAGCCCTGCAGCAGCAGATCCAGCTCCAGGAAATCCTGTCTCTGTAGCTAAGGCCAAAAGGAGAGGGAGTGGGGACCCAAATCAGCCCAGGGTATCTGCCTCAGTCCACCTCACCCCTTCCTGGAGACACTGGTTTCTTAATAAATCATGTGTCCTTCAAGGCTGGATTAAATATCAGTTTCGAGCCTGGGTCACATAAGGAAGTTTGGGGTTTTTTTGACATCAGTCCCTGAGCTCACTGCACAGGGTACGTGTCCTCATTTTTCACTGACTGCTGTTTTGCCACTCTCATTTCTGCTATCAGCACCTCGATTTCCTTTGAGAGACTTTCCCATCTCTACTCTCAGTTCAAGGAGTTCGTATGTGGTAGACCCCACATTCCCAACTCCAGAGTTGGGAAAATAATCCAGCTACCTACATGAGACTGGTACTTTCCCCAGAACTATTGGGAAGGTCGACATTTTCTAGCAGGGCTAATGATGTCAAGATGCAACTCTTGGAAGTTACTTTTCTGCCACATGGGGAGAGTAACTTGAGAGGGAAGCCAACACAGAGGAACAGAGAGTGGTGAGATGGAGACAGATTCCTGGTGACTTAACCTGTGTGCCTGGATCTAGCCATACCTGAAGCTAGCCATACTCCTGGGTTTCATATTATGTGAGCCAATAATTCCAAAATCCCCTTTTATGTTTGGGCTTTATTTGATTTCCTTAACATACTAGAGATGAATTTCCATGATTTGCAACCCAAAGAATCCTAATTAATACACCTTCTGAAAAATTCATTCTTAGGTCAGAATGCTGACCTCAAAGATATAACTTCCCCCTGGCTTTGGGGAAACATTCCAACACCAACTCTGTTTCAGCTGGATCGGCCTGCCCTGGTAATTTGGCAGTGATGGAGAGGGAGGCTCACATTTGGTTCGTTACATAGGGTAATGATTAATACCCAGTTTCAGCTGAGAATTGAATGGCCCATCAAAAAACTTGGGCAGGAGCTGGGCACGGTGGGTCACACCTGTAATCCCATAACCCCAGCACTTTGGGAGGCTGCGGCAGGTGGATCACTTGAGGTCAGGAGTTCGAGACCAGCCTGGCCAACATGGTGAAACCCCATCTCTACTAAAAATACAAAAAATAGCTGGGCGTGGTGGCACACGCCTGTGATCTACTTGGGAGGCTGAAGCACCAGAATGGCTTGAACCCCAGAGGCAGAGGTTGCAGTGAGCCGAGATTGCACCACTGCACTCCAGCCTGGGTGACAGAGTGAGACTCTGTCTCAAAACAAAAAACAACAAAACCTTGGGCAGGATGCTAAAACGCAGTCGAGGTGTGTGCCTCCATTTACACCCCTCACCAAAGAGCAAGACTCAGCACTTCTCTTAGAACTGCCCCAAAATAAATCTTTACCTCAAGGCCTTAGTGAGGAATGGTTATTGTACTGTAGATTCCTGTCTAGAGATGGAGGAGTGTTTTACATCAAACAGTCCACAGCAACTCTCTCTCCTCTCAAGCAACCCCAGGCTCCTCTCCTCTCCAGGGACCCCCACCTCCACCTTTCCTGCCCTCTCCCCACACTACCTTTTTTTATAGCACAATTAGCTCTGGGGTTCTCTTCCTTACCCGTGATATATAAGGCTGTGATCTAGCATAGGAAAGGCCATCACCCTGACCCTGAACAAGACTTCGTTCTCAGCAAACCAAAACCCTGCAACCTACCTAGGTATATTTTCCTTAAAAGGCATGGAGGAAGTTTCAAATTTTCTTTTCATTATGGTAATACCATTATATAATTTCAGATCTGAATTTTTGTTATATATGAGAACAATGACTTGATTTTTAAATAATTGTACATGACATGGATGTCAAATTACAATATAAAATAATTTTTATATTATAAAAATTATAAAATATACAATATAAAAATTAAATATATACAATATAAAATATATAATTTTATATGGTAATTTTTTTATATTGTATGTATTTATAATTATGACATCAAATACTTTTTTAAAATTATGTACCCAGAAGGAAAAATATTAATTTGAAGCCATATTTTTTCCAGCTTTACTGAGGTATAATTGAGAAATAAAATGTATATATAATCAAGGTATACAATGTGATATTTTTACATAGGTACACATTGTGAAATGCTTACCACAATCAAGCTAATTAACATATTCATCACTTTACAGAATTACCTACATTTTCTGAAACATATTTTTTTCCTGTCATGTGTTATAATTCTTTAGAACCAAATATATAATACACTGCTAAATCACCCCCTTAACTGGAGATCAGTTTATGCAAATTACCTAGAGTCCTTTTAACACATTATTTTTCTGTTTAAATTCGTCATTTTGTGCTGTCACTTGCTCCCACAACTCTATAGATGCAGTGGATCCCTCCCGTCCCTTGCCCCAGCTCAGCTTTTGCTTTCTCATGGCCTGCACTCAGTTACCTACCCACTCCCTCTTTTCTGAGTCTTCCTCCTTCATCTTCTGCTTCCAACAGCTTAGCTTCCTCCTCAGATCTCAGGTTCAAATTCCTCAGAGGAATGAATGGCTGGCCCACTTAATCCCTGTCTTCCAGTTTGGGACCTGAGCTTTTTGGGTTGGACCAGCTCTGAAATCTCCAGTAAGTCCATAGTTTAGCTGCCCTGAGGCATTCAGCTGTAGATAAGGGAGGTGGAGGCTTGTGGAACCGGGTGAGAGGAGAGCCCTTGAGCAAAATGGCTGGCATGACAAACAATCTGGAGCTTGGTCCATTCAGAACTGGGGGTGACTGTTCCCTTACCACATCACACTTAGAATGTGGGCTCCCATTCCAAATCCCAAACCAGGAGAAAGCCCTGGACTGAGTGGTACCTTCCTGACCAGAGGAGAGAGGCTAGAACAATAAGGGAACATCACCCATAGGGACAGGGGAGGGAGAGAAGGGGCTGCAGAGGACATAATCTCCATCTTTACCAGCAGACAAGGTCTCCAAGCACAGAAGCTGAGCTGTTACTGGTGGCCTGGAAGGAAGTATCAGAACCAGGTATGGATGTTACAAGGACAGCAGACTCCATTTCAGCTTTTAAAATACTTTTCTTACAGTCAGAGCTGCTCCATAACAGACCAGGCAACCTTTGAAGGTAATGAGCTATGTATTTTGGCAAGGTTGTAATGGACAGAATTCCTATAAGGTTGCAGTCGGTTGAACTTTGAGGTCTTTGAGGTCTCTTGCAGCCCTGAGCTTTGATATTTGGAATACTTAGTTGAATAAATGAAGAATGAATAACTACTTATTCTTTTGTTGGTTGAATGGAGGTTGATTTGTTAGAGAAAGTGAATGAATGAATGAAATTAGTAGTTCCAATTAATACAGAATGCTTGATTGAATGAAGACTGGTTCATTCACTGATTAGTTGAATGAAGGCTGATTGGTTGGTTGCAAGAAAGAATTCATAAATGTAGGTCATAGATGAGCAGGCTGCTTAAATGAAGGTTTGGTGGCTGATAGGATTCAGTTCCTTGGCACTTGCTGTCTTCTCTTATCTTGCCCTTTATCCTGCTTTTCTTTCTTTTCCTTCCAAGTGTAGTCAAGAAGAAATGTTTTAATTTGTGTGCTGGGTGTGCAAAACATTGCAGACTAAAGATTCCTTTTGCATAACCAAGTTTGGTTGACCAGGCACATGCTTATGGTGACTGGTCTAACCTGCTTCTGAACTAATGGGTGATCTTAATTTAACCTCTTGGCCTAGGGAGTGGAACTGAAGGTCACAGCTGGAGCTGGGCCTCACGTAGGCTCCCTCATGTGTAGGCAGAAAATGCTGTCTTCTCTGTGGGTGAGCAAAGGTTGCCTATTTGCAACAAACTATTTTCCCAAACATTCTTTCAAAGTGCCTAAAATTCCACCAGTAGAATTACACCTTCTTTGCACAACAGAGCTGAAAGGCTGTTGAAGCAGTACATTCCAGCAACCTTTTGCTCAGATTGTTGTGCCTTTGGAGTAACTGTGATCCTTGGTGAAATGCGAATGGAGTCAGGGAAGGGTTGCATGAGAAGCCCTTAGTGGCTGGATTAACCAACTGTCGTCATCAGCTCCTTTGGTCAATTTGGTCTATTAGCTGAGCTTAGTGCTCCTAATGGGGAACGGAGGAACCTGGACCCAGGCTGGATAAGCTTTGTAGAGAGAGTGAACAGGAAATAGCCTGAGCATTTGAGTACTATCATGGGCTGTAGACCTAGGCAAGGGGCCATAGTGGAATCCCGAAGATGAGGAGCGGCTCCTGAAGGGGACCCACGAAGGAAACCTAAGTAAGTAAAGAGGCCCAGAGACTTTCCCTCCCATTTCCCAGGGTTGTCTTGAGCTGGCTTGGGTGCAAAAAGGAATAATATACTTTCCTGGTCCCCGTCATCCTGCCCCACCTCTGGAACTAGAGAACCAAATAACTTGAGAACTGCATGTAACTTGTGTGGTCCCTCCACCAGCTTAAGGTAAAAACTATGGTCAAATTTTTTCCCCATTAATTGCTTGAGCTCCACAAGATTTTATCAGCAGGAAGTCCAATATGGCCCTCTGGAGGCCTTCCCCCATCTCACAGGAGTGCTCAAAACCCACAGGGACTAGACTAACTCCTTTCCACCAAAGGCACTGTTGATCCCCAATCTTGCTCCATCTTACTGTTCAGAGCCCTAGCAGCCATGAACACAAGACCCCAAAATCCAAGCTCTCATTCACACTCCTGAGCTCTGGTAAGTTTCACCAGGAGGAAGGTCCAGAGGGGCTTCTAGGTCCTCAACCCCAGAGTTAGGCCTGGCCACAAGTCCAAGGCCCCCATCCTTGGAGGCTCAGGGGTTCTTTCCTTCCGACAAGTGGGGCTCACTGGGCATGGTCATCTTAGCAGCCAGATAACTTTGAACCTTACAAGGAAAGTGACTGGGCCTTCTTCCATTTGTGCCCTGGGGCTCCTTTGTCCATGTCCCACTCCTCCCAAATATGTTGCCTTTTTCTTCAGCTCTGCATCCCATTTGATATTGGGAGCGGTGGCCTTTGTTGGGTCACAAAAGGTCCTGTTTTGTTTTTCCAGGCGCTATTTACATCTGATAAACTCAAGTGGTGGATAGAACAGAGAGGGCCTCCTCCAAGGTGACTTGCTAAGTCCTCCTCTAAGGACGAAAGAGAGAAGCTTCCTGCCCCTGTTACACATGGCCTCCTCCCAGTAAGTACCCCAGAAAGGAAGTGACTTCAGTGACCATTAGTCAGGGACTTTTATACTATGCCACTGGGTTCCTCAGAAAGGACCTCTGTGTGGGGCAAGACAGGGAGAGGGAGACCAAGAGAAAGTGCCCTCACACACACATGAGCACCCCCTCAACACACACATACACATGCACGCACACGCACATGCACAGTTATCAGCCCCATGCGACCTTACCTGCCCTTCTTGCCTCCAGTTAACCACTACCAGCTCCTCACCAAAGGCTTCATGTAGCCTTTGGGTAACTTTTCCTCTGATAAAAGAACCCTGTAGCTAAAATACAGTTTTTGTTTTGTTTTGCTTTGTTTTTTATTTAGAGACAGGGTCTTGCTCTGTCATCCAGGCGGGAGTGTAGTGGTGTAATCATAGCTTGCTACAGCTTTGAACTTCTGGGCTCAAGTGGTTCTCCCATCTCAGCCTCCCAAGTAGCTGGGACTACAAGTGTGCACCACTGTGCCTAGCTAATTCTTTCTTAAATTATTATTTTTTTTGTTGTTGTATAGACAGGAGTCTGCTCAGGCTGGTATCAAACTCCTGCGCTAAAGCAATCCTCTGCCTTGGCCTCCCAAAGGGTTGGGATTACAGGCATGAACCACTGCACCTGGCCAAATATGCTTTTTGAAAAAAATAGCCAGGCCAACCACAATGAGATACCACTTCACACCCATTATGATGGATATAATTTTTTGTTCAAAGAAAAATTACAAATGTTGGCAAGGATGTAGGAAAATTGGAACCCTAGTGCACTGCTGATAGAAATGTAAAATGGTATAACCACTGTGGAAAACAGTTTGGTGGTTCCTTAAGAAGTGAAACACTGAGTTACCATGTTGATCCAGCAATTTCCTTTCTAGGTCTATACCCCCCAAAGTTGAAAGGACACTTAAGCAGATACTTGTATACCCATGTTCACAGCAAGATTATTCTCAATAGCCAAAAACTGGAAATAACCCAATTTTCCATCAACAGATGAATGGCTAAACAAAATGTATATCCATAAGGTGAAATATTATTCGGCCTTTAAAAAGGAATGCAGTACTGACACATGTACAACATGGATGAATCTTGAAAACATTGTGCTAAGTGAAAGAAGCCAGATACACACAAAAACAAGTATTCTATGATCCCACTTATATGAAGTACCTAGAAAAGGCAAATTCATAGACAGAAAGCAGAATAAGAGGATACCACGGGTAGGAGGAAGGGGAATGGGGAGTTAATGTGTAATAATTATAGAGTTTCTGTTTGGGATGATAAAAAGCTTTGGAAATGGGCTGGGCGCAGTGGCTCACACCTGTAATCCCAGCACTTTGGGAGGCTTAGGAGGGCAGATCACCTGAAGTCAGGAGTTCAAGATCAGCCTGGCCAACATGGTGAAACCCATCTCTACAAAAATACAAAATAATTAGAGGGGCATGATGGCAGGTGCCTGTAATTCCAGCTACTCAGGAGGCTGAGGCAGAAGAATTGCTTGAACCTGGGAGGCGAGGTTGCAGTGAGCCGAGATCATGCCATTGCATTCCAGCCTGGGCAACAGAGCAAGACTCCATCTCAAAAAAAAACAAAAAAAAGCTTTGGAAATGGATAGTGGAGCATAACATTGTGTATGTACTTAATGACACTGCATTGTATATCACTGTACATCTAAAATAGTTAAAATTGTAATTTTTATATTCCACATATATTTTTATCACATATACAAAATATCCACGCCACCTTTCTCTGCCTCAAGCAGAGGGAAAGCTTTCCATGGAGCTTTTTCCCTCCTTGGCCGAGCAGTTAGATGGGACGAGAGGCATGGGAGCATCCAGCCAGCACCTGCACACAGGAGCAGTCTCTTCTACTTCATCTGCCTACAGACTGTCCTGACCAGATGAGCCCTTAGGGTTTACAGAGTCCACCTCTTCATTGTACAGATGGGAGTGTGATCTGCCCAAAGCCATACACTTTCGTGACTCACTGCCCCATGCTCTCTCTCCCCTGGGCTGGTATGCTGGGAACAGACAACTTTGGGGCAGGGCAGGGTTTCTCTGGGAGGTGATGACCTATGACCTCTGGCCTCTGAAGGCTCCTCAACTGGGCTAGGGTGGGCACCAGGCCACTGAAAGCTAGGATGGTCTCACACCCAGATGAAGACATAGCCACCTCCACCTAGATGTGATGGGGACACCCCACCTACTCCCCAGGCATTTCCTTAGTCCCATTCCTCCCTCCTATCCTGCCCTGTCCTCCCATGTGACATCACTCCTCTGGCCTGTGTCCCCAGAAGACTCCTTAGGGTAGAGAATGACAAGATAGGACAAACTGATAGGCCTGGATGTAGGGTGCCCAGATTCGTTTATCTGTTCTGCAAACTGTCCTTTGCAGGAAAAGCCTGCCCCCAGTGCTGCTGATTGTTGACTTGGAGGGCAGGCATGTCTGAGCCCTGAGGTCAGGAGAAAACTTCCTACTACTCCAGGTGCTTTTCCAGGTCTAGAATTCCTTGGCCAAGGGACAGAGCTTCAAATCTTTTCCCAGCAAAGTGAGAAAGATGTCATTACCACAATGTCTGAATTAACAAAGGCAGCTGGGAGCCAGGAGGGAGAGATCAACAGAAAGTTAAGATGCATCAGTGCAGGGACAGAGGATAGTACAGATGGCAGGTTGGATAAAGGCCCTGAGCCTGCCTGGGATGGGGGATCTGGGAGAGCTTCCTGACAGAGGGAACTCCTAATCTGAATTCTAGGCAATCTATAGAAGTTGGGCAAGCCCAAAGGATGGGAGCTGAGGAAGGTCTAGTCTGTGAGGTGGTTCTGGCATTGTCTGGGAGCCCTATTCCCTGAGACCCCAGTGTGAGCTGGGATGGGGAAGGGGGTTATAGGAGAATGTTGCTCTAGGTTCCTGGCAGTGCTGTGGGGTAGGAGGGTGGATGGCTGACAGTGAATCTTAGAGGAGAATCCCACACAGGTGAGGGCTGGGTTCCCTGACCCCCCACTATCCTGGGAGGAGCCTTCCTGGCCTGGGGAGGAAGGTCTCAGCTGACAGCCTGGCTGGGTCTAAGTACTCTCTTTGGCCTGGTGGCTTTCTTCCTGATGACTTTCAATCCCACTCAGGCCACCCCCTTTACATCTGCCTGACACCCGCCCTCCCGGAGGCTCTACTTTTCCACCCAGGAGCCCCCGGCAGCACTGGGCCTCAGTGGGGATGGTGTGGGGGTGTGGGGGTGGGTGGGGGTGGCTGTGAGAGGGCAGCTCAATCACAATTTGGAATCCTGACATGTGAGAGCCAGAAGGGACCATAGGGATAGTCTAACTCATACTTCCCATTTTACAAATGAATAAACCGAGATCTAGAACGAGACACAGATAGGGAATTGTTCATGGCTATTCAGTGAGTTGGAAGCAGAGACAAAATTAGAACCCATGTCTCTGATCCCAACTGAGATCCTTCTTTCTCTACCCAGGACCTTACAGGAAGGAAACAAGCATTTTAGCTAGAGCAATGAGTCTCAAACTTGATTAAGTCAGTTCGAGACACGGCATTGACGTTAAATGTGGTTCCCTTAGATTCTTTGGAACTAGTCTGCTGATAAATCCGGACATGGACACTGATGCTTAGAGCAGCCTCTTTCATAAGATGCTGTGCATTCCAGTCAAGCCAGAATATTTTCATATTAACGTGTTTAGATTATCATTAAAGTGAACGTACAAAACTTAAAAAATTCAGGTAGCATATCTGCAGACATCCATGAATAAGGCTGGAAACTCTCACGAAACTGAAGAGACCAGTTTGAGAAATTCTGGGCTGAAAGGTCAGTCAATCCCGGGGAGTGAGTGGGACAGATCGGGTTTAAGGTGCAGTGTCAATTGTGATGGGGTCCAGTGTGGGGCTGGACTCCTGCCCTCTGCCCACCCCATGCCCCAGCCCTCCTCCTCTGAAAGGCAGGCCTGGGAGCGTCCTTCCTGTGGTTTCGACCATCTGGGAATCTGCAGGTCACAGACAGCTCAGAGCTGACCTGGGCTGGACCTGCCTCTCTGGAACTTGAGTCTTTATCTGTAATATGATAGTGTGGATTTGCCTGGCGGGATTGGAAGGGATAGGATGGAGAGAAGGAGACAGAGACGGAGCTGTCAGTGCAAACTGGGCTGTCTTTTTCTGGTAGTTGATAAGTCAGCAGCTGAAAAGATATTCTTACTTTGTATTCTACTTCTGAGATGTTATCTTTCAGAAATCATGCTAAAGGAAAAGGCATGGCTCTAGAAAGGACTGATAATCACAGCTTAGTTATACCCTGAGCTGACCCCTAGCTGGCAGCTTACATTTTTGCCCACAGATAATCAGCTGGTCCTTGTGGCAACCCTGGGAGATGGGGACCCTCTGAGCTCCCTCAGGCCCATACTTCCTCTTCTTCCAAAGTGATCTCAAGGTGTTATTACTGTCTGTGTTCCCATCTTCCCCCATCCCTCCCCCCACCCAACAGATCTGAGCCCCTCCAGGGTTGCCTCCTTTCTATTCTGTATCCCTAGAGCCCAGCAGCTCACCTGGACCATGGGAAGCACAGAAAGAACTGGCTGAATGAATCAAGAGATCAAGTGCTCTCTCTGAGGCCCTGTAACAACTCTGCATCTGACTGCCCAGAAGGAAGCAGAAGTGAGTGATAAGTCTGGGGAACCAGAGCTTGCACACCATAGGCCGGAGCACTAGCCTCTGGGGAAAGGCAAGGCCAGCTGACCTTGGTGAAGTTAGGACCAGGGATGAGGCCACCTCTTCTGGTTCACCCTCTGCTGGCCTCCCAGCTTCTTTGGCTCAGCAACACCCAGGATTCCGGGCATGTTTGCCTCTGGCCTTCTAAAAATACCCAGGCCGCCCAGCACCTCCCAGATGTCTGAGCGCTGAGTCTGTGATTTCCCTGCCAGTAATGGGACAGCCCTGGGGTGGGCAGGCGGGGGTGGCTCAAGCAGCTCAAGCCACTTCCTCTGCCTCCCATTCCCTAACCTACCAGAAGCTGGACCCAGCCCTGCCTCCCATTCCTTGCAAGGAAAAGGAAGGTAGAGGCTTGACCGTCTGAACTAGCAGACCTCAGAGATTGTTGACTCCAGTCTTTTCTTGGGACAGATGGGAGATCTGAAGTCTAAGGATTGCTCATGGCACTTGTGCCATTAAGGTCGTCCTCAACCCACTCCCCAGCACTGTGTTTATGTCTGCTGCTGTCTCACTTCCCACATGCTACTTGGAGTCTAGGTCTTGGAGCCCGATCTGACTTCCTGCATGCAGCTGAAAGCTCCTGACAGCAGTGATGGGGAGGACCCCTGTGGTCTCCATGGTGCCTGGAAGAGTGTCCAATCCAGAGCACACCATCAGTAAATGTAGATTGGATTGAACAATGTAGTGGCAGCTGGGGCAATGGGTGGAGCACTGGGCTGGAGGACAGAGCCTCTGAATTCTATCTAGCCCAGGTCAGCCACTGTGATACTATGCATCCTCATCAATTTCCCTGGACAAACCTGTTTCCCGTGGGCTGGATAAGATGGTGTCTAAGGACTGAGCCAGCTCTGCTGACCTGAAGCTGCAAGCTGATGCCCTGCTGGATATTCCTGTCCCTTCTCTGCTCCACTATGTGTCTGGGAGAGATGGTACAACCCGTAGGTTCCATCAGCTCCAGGTTCTCAGCTTCTGCTCCTCCCTCCATGCTTCTGAACATTCCACCTCTTGTCCTAGCCCCTGAGGCCCAGCTCTTCCAATAGTGCCACTTCCGCCTCTGCTGCTGGGTACCCAGGGGTGAATGCATACCTACCCCCCTCACTAATCATGTGACCTTGCGTAAGGCATTGCCCTTTTCTGGGCCTCAAACTATCATATATAAAATGGAATAATAAGGCCTACCTTAAAGGAGTGCTATGAGGATGTAGGATATTCCATAGCTCAGATGTCAGGTTATATATTGCCTCCTGCAGAAATTCTCCCCTGTCCTCAGATAGGGGTTTGTTGCTGGCTCCTCAGTTCTGACCTTCCTATGCCCACACTATGTGGTCATTGGCTTTCTATGCATCCATCCCCCACCAAGCTGTGGGCTCCTCAAGGCCAGGAGTCTCCAGGACCCAGTACAGGATCTTTACAGATGAAGTGCCTGGGAACGTTTTTTGACAGGCAAAGTGGGTGAATAAAGTCTGAGAGAAAGGCAAGGGGTTGTGCAGAAGTCAGGGAGTCTGAGTAAGAAGTGGCCTGATTGACAGGGCAAGTTCTGGTGGTAGGAATATTGACAGCTGCTTGGAGCTCTTCCGCCATTTCCTTGCTTGGTGAATTCATCCTTCATGATCCCAGGAGAGCATCTCCTTCCCTGAGAAACCTGGTCACTCTCCCCTCTGGCACATTATACACTCCACTGTAGGGGTTCTTTACATGCCTGTCTCCCTTCTCAGATGTGAGTTCCCTGAAGGCAAGACCCTGTTGGATCTCACAGCACCAAGCACTGGATCTGGAAGAGTTAGTCAAGGTTCTGGAGCAGAAGGATGGATGGAGGAAATAATTTCCGAATTGAACTTGGAGTTGAACTGCCTGATCTTTAATGCCCTTTCCAGCCTTAGGGATGACAATGAATTACCAACATGAGAAAAATGGAGGGGCAAGTTGTTGTCGTCCTTCCAGAGGCACCCTCCAAGCATGTGTGGGTGAAATGTGAGCTGGAGAGAGGATTGACAAAGAGCAGTGAAAACATATTCCTGGACCCCATTCTTTTTTTTCTTTTCTTTTTTTTTTGAGATGGACTTTCCCTCTTGTCACCCAGGCTGAAGTGCAATAGCACAATCTTGGCTCACTGCAACCTCCGCCTCCCAGGTTCAAGCGATTCTATTCTTCTGCCTCAGCCTCTCGCGTAGCTGGGATTACAGGTGCACGCCACCGTGCCCAGCTAATTTTTGTATTTTTAGTAGAGATGAGGTTTCACCATGTTGGCCAGGCTGGTCTCGAACTCCTGACCTCAGGTGATCCACCTGCCTCGGCCTCCCAAAGTGCTGGGATCATAGGCATGAGCCACTGTGCCTGGCCTGAATCCCATTTTTATGTCTGGATTTTTCTCTCTGTTGAAGAATTGCTGCAGAAACCAGATTCTAAGTATAAAAGGCCTCTAAGTATCTAAGATGATCCCCAAAACCTTGATGTGAATCCATTTACTCATACTTTACATTCTCACTTTACACTTTGAGCATGAAGCCCATGGTGATCTGGTTGTAAAAGGTTTAAAGGTTAATTGGCAGCCAATGTTGGGGGTGAGAAGTTGCTGCTGCAGACAGGCAGGTATTCACCAAGGCAGCAGAGAGAGGACGCATCTGCCAGGCTGGTAGAAAGGAAATAGAAAAAGAAAAGAGGCCAAGCGTGGAGGCTCAGGCCTCTAATCCCAGCACTATGGGAGGCCAAGGCAGGTGGATTGCTTGATTGCAGTGAGCCAAGGTCATGCCACTGCACTCCAGCCTGGGTGACAGGGCGAGACTCCATGTAAAAAAATAAATAAATAAATAAAATAAAAATACAAAAATTATTCAGGTGTGGTTGTTCATGCTGTGGTCCCAGCTACTCGGGGGGCTGAGGCAGGGGAATTGCTTGAACCTAGGAGGTGGAAGTTGTAGTAAGCTGAGGTCACACCCCTACACTCTAGGCTGGGTGACAGAGCGAGACTCCGTCTAAGAAAGCAAGCAAGCAAGCAAGCAAGCAAGCAAGCAAGCAATTATATGGGCAAAAGCAATGAACGAATGAGAAAGAAAGAAAGAGAGAGAGAGAGAGAGGGAGGGAGGTAGGGAGGGAAGGAGGGAGGGAGGGAGGAAAAGAGAGAAGGAAAGAAATAAATTACATGGGCGAAAGCAACTAAAGGTACCATGAATCAAAACCTTTAAGTTCAGCATTGGGTACATCACTGCGTATCTGCTCTTGGCAAATTCCTTTCTGGGCCTCAGTCTCCCCATCTGTAAAATGAACAGGTTACACCAAGGGCTCTGAGGGCTTATGATTCTCCAGGAGTTTCCTTATGTGAGGCCTTTCTGTCCCCAACCATACACGTCAGATGAGGTATCATCAAGGTCAAGACTCCAGTTTCTAGGGTTTTTGGGTAATCAGGCTTTCCTGCCACAAACCTCCCCCTAAGGAGCCTGTCCCTAGGGGGAGTTCACTACTGCAGCTGTCTGGGCTGAGCCCCCAGGGAGAAACAAAACTCTCCAGGGTCTGGTGCAGAGGCTGTGGCCCGTGGTCTCCTTGCTGCCTAAGGAAGATATGAAAAGGAAGCCTGGTTCTGGGTGAAACGGAAGTGTCTGAGGTCTGACAGTTGCTCTCAGCGTGGTCTCTGCAGCCAGGAGGGAAGTAAAACTGTCTGGGCATCCGGTAGCTTTTACTGGGAGAGTCCACAGGACAGTGACAAGTGGGGCCTGGTGCAGGCCTGTTCTCTGGTCCAGAGCCCTAGCTTAGGCCAGGGACAGTCCTTGGAGAGAGGCTGGCCCAAAGATTTGGAGGGAGGGCAAAGGAAAATGCTCTGAAGCTGGTTCATGACCTTAGGCAAATTTCTGTGCCTCTTTGGGTCCAGTTTCTCCATTTGCAAAAATGGAGTTTGGGCTAAATTTGCCTGTGCAATAAGGGTTTCTGGAACGGTGGGCACTGGGGATACAGAGACAATTTGGTCACAGGGAACCTGGATTGTTACCCTGCTGGCAAGGGACTCACAGCCTGGTGGGACATAGTTACAGAATCATGGGTTAATTGTGATTATCAATGCATGTATAGGTGCCGAAAAGCTGTGGACATAGAGCACTAATTCAGCATTAATCCAGAGATCCAGGGAAGGTTAAGCAACTTGCCCAAGGTCATATATCTATTAAGTGGTCTACCTGGGGCCAGAGTCTTGAAAGGAAGGGGAATTCAGAAGAGGACATGGCTAAATAGAAGCCTAGAAGACTGGTCTGCTTATGCTTGCTGCTATCACCAAGATCTGAACAAAGTTATAGAGACCCAGAGGAGTGGGGATTAATTCTGACTTAGGAGAAGGAGGAAGACTTCACAGAAGCAGGGGTTTCGAGCTGGGGTTTAAAGGGCAAATATGAGTTTATCAAGTAGAGAAAAGGTAAGGGAACAGCATATTCAGATGTATGATGTTGCTAAAAAGAGCCTGATGAGTTGCTGGAAAAGTTGTGTGTGTGTGTTTGTGTGTGTGTACATATATGCGGTATGTTAGGAACAAAGAGTACCTAAAATGGGAGGACTGAGAGATGAGGTTGCATAGTCTGGCTGGAATCACACAGTGAAGGGCCTTGAATGTGTTTGGAGGGCAGTGGACAGCCATCAGAGGGTCTTGAGCCGTGGATGCATGGTCAAAATAGCCTATTAGCAGGCTTGCTCCGGCTGCTAGGAGGGCAGAGGACCAAAGTACAGGGCAGAAGCCAGGCAGAAACAACTGTACAGAGGCAGTGGCAGAGGATTGAGGGTGTCAGGTGAGTGTCAGGCCTAGCCCCTGTCAAGAAATGGAAACTTTTCAAGAGACTACATAGGTGTGGATGAAACAAGAATTGAAACCTGAGTCCTGCTGTGGCTGTGGTCTGGGCAGGTGCGGTAAGCAACGGAAGTGAAAGGGTTGGGGTGACTTCCAGTTGAAGGAAGGAGGGGGATGGCTTGTGGGGGATGCTAGGGGCCTGTCCTCAGGCTGGAGACCTGTTCCAGGACGGGGCAGGCTGAGGGGCTATGCCTGACCAAGCCCCTGCCTCTTGCTTCTGCCCTCAGAGATCCCACTTTCTTCTGCCAGGCCTTAACTCTTTCTCCTGAGATATTCCTTCCCTACTCCCCACCCCTCCCAATGTCCCATCCCATTGTTTCTAGCATCCCATGGATACTGCCCAGGTCTCGTAGGCCCTCCAGTGAGCCTGCCCCGAGAAGCTCAAGTTCCTTGGCTTCCCTTACACCGACCTGCACTGCTCATGCTGCCTGAGCAGTGGTCTGACCATGTTTTGCCTTGAGGCCTGTTTTGTTCTGTAATGTTGGTTCACCAAAGTATTCACTGTTACTTCACTGTCACCTCACTGCAGGTGCCCCTGTCTCATCTGACTCTGCCCCTAAGAGCTCTTGATAAGTCAGAATCAGACCCTCATGTGCCCAGAGAAGCTAGTATTGAGTATGCCTAACCAAAAGCATGAACATGGGGAGGGGCTGTTCATGGGCTGCACTGGTGGGTTCTTTGTTCTGGGGCAAGTCTTGATGTGATTATGTCTGTTTTTTTCATTTGTTTGTTTGTTTGAGACAGAGTGTTGCCTCATTGCTCAAGCTGGAGTGCAGGAGTACCATCTCCAGCAGCCTGGAGCTCCTGGGCGAAAATGATCCTCTCACCTTAGCCTTGTGAGTAGCTGGGGCCACAGGCATGTGCTGCCAAGCTTGGCTAATTTTTTATTTTTTGTAGGGGTTATGAACCATGAGGGGTGAATTACTTCCTGCTGGTCCCCAAATACCTGACCCTCCACCTGGATCTGCCCATTCAGATCAATCATCTCCAGGTGCAGGGTCAGGTATTTGGGGACCAGCAGGAAGCAGTTCACCCCTAATGGTTCAGATGAAGAGACTTTAATGAGGGGACTACTGTACTGAGGTGTGGGCAGGGTAAGAGAACAAACAAAAGGACGCTGAGGCACCCGCCCAGAGGCTGGCAACAGTGGAAAAGTCTTACAGCCCAGCACTCAAAGGGGTCAGGAATCATGTCCAGACCCAAGTGGAAGCCAGTTGGCAAGAAGGCCTGATGAGGCAGCCCACAGGGGTCTGCCTCCTGGGGCACAGTGCAGGGTGTGGGTGTGGGTGCAAATGGAGACTAACGGTCTCCAGATGTGGATGAAAGATTCTCACCCAGATGGAATATCTGGAAGATGCCTCTGGCCTTGATGTAGTCACTTCTCTGTGATCAGTGCTGGTTTGGGGAAGGTTTTTCCAGTTGCCCCAGAGAGAAAAGGTGAAGCTTTACTTTCAGAGTCATTCGGCTACCATCTAGAAAGCACTTTCTGGTCTTGATGGTGACAGACTAGAGTCTGACAGAGGCACGTGGGCCTCAATTATACCAACATACATAGTGACGCAGGCCTAGAGGGAGTCAGAGCTGTGCCAAGGGTAAACAGGCCCAGGGCAGAACATAGTAGAACATGGTGGAGGGGAGACGCCGTGAGCTGATGTTGGAGAGGTACACAGCATCCATATTATGGAGTTAAGGCCATACAGCTAGGGAGCAGCAGGGCCAAAGGTCCAACTGGTCAGTCTGAATTGGAACTTGACTCAAGCTCTTAACCAAGACCCTAAGCTGATCCTGCAGAGAAAAGAGAGAAGTGTGTTAAAAGCAGAGGGAACTGCATATTCAGATGTATGAAGTTGCTAAAGAGCCTGATGAGTTGCTGGAAAAGTTGTGTGTGTTGTTTGTGTGTGTGTACATACATGCTGTGCCTTTGGAACAAAGGGTACCTAAAATGGTAGGACGGAGAGAAGAGGTTGTGTAGGCTGGCTGAAGGGCCTTCACACAGTGAAGGGCCTTGAATGTCAGGTTAAAAAGCTTGGGCTAAATTTGGAGGGCAGTGGGCAGCCATAAAAGGGTCTTGAGCAGTGGGTGCATGGTCAAAATAGCCTATTAGCATGTGCTAATATGCTGATGTGCCTGTTTGTTTGTTTGAGATGTGCAGCTTCTAAGTGCACATCTACTTGGAAGCTGAGTGCCCAGCGTGCAGACAGGAAAGGTACTAGAGTTAGTGTGACCAAGCCCAGGGTGTCTTGTCTTTCAGACACACTCCATCCTCTCCTTATGGACCACTCAACTCACAAGCCTCCCCCGGGTCATAGGCTCAGCATAGCAGGTGAGGATATAGGCTGAATATGAGCAAAGGACAGGCCTGTGCAGGCCCTTAGGCACATCCTCCCTTAGGTTGCTGACTGGGTCTTGTATTCCATGACCTGGCTGCCCACTCTTAATGCTCCACTGTTTTTTTTTTTTTTTTTTTTTGAGACGGAGTCTTGCTCTGTCACCCAGGCTGGAGTGCAGTGGCCGGATCTCAGCTCACTGCAAGCTCCGCCTCCCGGGTTTACGCCATTCTCCTGCCTCAGCCTCCCGAGTAGCTGGGACTACAGGCGCCCGCCACCTCGCCCGGCTATTTTTTTTTTTGTATTTTTTTTTTTTTTTTTTTTTTTTTTTTTTTTGAGACGGAGTCTCGCTCTGTCGCCCAGGCTGGAGTGCAGTGGCACGATCTCGGCTCACTGCAAGCTCCGCCTCCTGGGTTTACGCCATTCTCCTGCCTCAGCCTCCTGAGTAGCTGGGACTACAGGCGCCCGCCACCGCGCCCGGCTAATTTTTTGTATTTTTAGTAGAGACGGGGTTTCACCGTGGTCTCGATCTCCTGACCTTGTGATCCGCCCGCCTCGGCCTCCCAAAGTGCTGGGATTACAGGCGTGAGCCACCGCGCCCGGCCTTTTGTATTTTTTAGTAGAGATGGGGTTTCACCGTGTTAGCCGGGATCGTCTCTCGATCTCCTGACCTCGTGATCCGCCCGTCTCGGCCTCCCAAAGTGCTGGGATTACAGGCTTGAGCCACCGCGCCCGGCCAATGCTCCACTGTTGTGAAACCTCTGAGTCTTCAGACCTTCAAATCCATCCATCCAGTGTGCCTGCTGGGTGCCATAAACAAGATCTTCTCCCAGAAGTCTAGGGGGATGGGGACATTGATAGGATGAGTGAGATAGCCAATATTTGTGCCCACTACAGAGTGTGATAAAACCATAAAAGACTACTGCTTTTTAAGATTGTGAGCAGGGCCAGGTACGGTGGCTCATACCTGTAATCCCAGCACTTTGGGAGGTCAAGCTGGGTGAATTGCTTGAGTCCAGGAATTCGAGACCAGCCCGGGCAACATGGCAAAACCTTGTCTCTACAAAAAACAACAACCACCAAAAATTAGCTGGGTATGGTGGCATATACCTGAAGTCCCAATTACTCAGCAGGCTGAGGTGAGAGGACTGCTTGAGCCCAGGGGGTCAATACTGCAAGCAAGCAAACTGTGATCGTGCCACTGCACTCCAGCCTGGGTGAGAGAGCAAGACCCTATCTCCATCAAACAAACAAGAAAGTAAGACAGAAGGAAGGAAGGAAGGAAGGAAGGAAGGAAGGAAGGAAGGAAGGAAGGAAAGAAGGAAAGAAGGAGGAAATTGTGAGCAGACATTCAAGAGGGCCACCCAAGGCTATACCATCTACCTAATTTCACACGATTCTCTATCCAAGAGAGATATGGATAGAGCCATGTTTCCAAACATGGCTCAGGCCCATTCAGCTCGTGGTTTTTGCTCTCTCTGTCCCTCCATGGGGAATGCCTGCCTCCCATGCATCAAGGCCCACTTCCAATACAGCCCTTGTGGACCCCTCCTTTAGATAGAAGCAGTATTCCCCCACTTGGAACAATGACAGCACTTTGATTTTGTGCTTTGGAATTACTCAGACTCAAACAATCATTAGGGAATTCTATATCTTGTCTCTCCATCTAGATTGAGGGTACCTGTTAATTCAACTTTTTATTCTCCCCTCCTAAAATACTACAGGTACAGAAATCATTTGCTCAGTTAAACGGTGGCAGCCCAGTTCCCATGAGGAAGGGCTGGGTGACTCTGATAAGTGTGATGGAGCGGTTAACCTCTAGACACTGGGGCAGGACCATCTGTGTTCAAATAGCCTACCTCTTACTAATTGTGTGATCTCAGGCAAGTGATTTAGCTCCCTTCTTACAATCAAGATAATTGAGTGTTGTGAGAATTAATGGGTTAACACAGTCAAAGCCCTCAGAGCTGTGCCTGGTATCCCCTAAGCATTCAAGAAATGTCAGCTATTATTATTACAGCTATTATTAGGAGCCAGCCGGGTATGCTTATAAACAATTTCCCACACCCAGCAAAGCTGGAGCAGACACACACACTGGCTTAACCCACAGCCACACTTGGAAATGGGGGAGGGTAGGGAGTTGTAACTTTATTTTAGAGATGAGCAGAGGCTCAGAGAAGTCAGAAGCATTCATTCATTTAACACGCATTTATGGTGTGATTTCCACATGTCAGGTGCTGCCTCTCGTCCCACTTCAAATTTAGTGAATCCTCAGAGCGGGGGCTGGAGGCTAAGGACAGAGGACTGTGTATTTTAAACAAGCACCCCCTGGTGATTCTCAGCTTAGGCAAGTTGGAAAGATGATTGGATTCTAAGGTACTAAGGCAAGCATCTCGTCATGTTCCAAGTTTGGACCTGGGTTTTATGGGGGATATCATCTTTTGGTGGCAGATTAGTTTAGCAGTTAACAGCACAGACCCTGTAGCCTGGATAATTGGGTATACATCTCAGTTTGCCACTGGCTGCATGACCATAGGCATACATAACTCATCTGTAAAATGAGGCTAGTAATAGTACCTACCTCAGAGTTGTGAGAATTATGTTAGTTTTTTTTATGCGAAGTGCTTGGAAGGCTGTCTGCCACATAGTAACTATTATAAAGCATGAGCTATTATTATTAATGTACACAGTGTAGACAAGCATCAGACAGAGGGCCGGGGGTGGTAGATTTGACGCTTCCTACCCCACGATTGGCTCTGCCTGCAGCGTTGGCAGCGTCTGTCTCTTCAGGGAGGCTTGCCACCTGCTCCTTTCTGCTGGAAGAGCTTTCCTGAGCTGGGGAATTCCCTCCCATGGCGACCGACAGCAGCTCCTAGCATTCTGATGCCATGTGCTCTGCCCACAGCAGCATAGTGAGAATTAGATCATGTCTTGGGCCAAGGCTGGACTGGGAAGACATGCAGGTGTAGGGGTTGGAGGTGTCCACTTAGGAAGACTGCAAATGGGAGGAGGAGTGCAGACCCTGGGGAGCCTCCTCTCCACAACCTAGGCCAGCTTTGGCTGAGGGTGGTACCTCAGACAGGGGAAGGGCAGATGCCCATGGAGGACAGGCAGGATGCCAGGGTGTCTGCCAGCCCTCCAGGACACTCATTTTGGCCTGCTGCCCTTAGGCATGGAGCAAGCAAGTGTATTTTGTTTTGGCATTAACTCAGCAGGCTGTGGGAAAACAGGCAGGCAGGCATCCTGAACAGGGCCTGCTCCCTTCACAGGCCAGCCCATGGTGGTGACAGAACTGCCACCTCTGAATCCTGCTGTCCCTCTCCCACAACTCTCCTCTCCCTCCCCTGATCCCCACCTGGCCCTCCTTACCCAGCTCAGCCTGAAGGGTCCTCTCCCTGAAAGGGGCTCACAGACTTGGTAGCATCCTGTACCTCCCAGGCTAGGCCCTGGAGAAACTCCCTGGTGGAACTCCCGGTGTTACAGATGAGAAAACCTGGGCTGAGGGAGAGGCAGGGACTTCCTAGGTCCTCACAATGAGTAAGGAGCAGAACTAGGATTCTAGTGGGGCTCAATCTCCTCCATGGAAATTCCTCTTTTTGTGTTTTATTTTTTAAGTTACAAATAAAGGCATAACAAAATGACGGGAAACTGAAGGAAAACTCAACAAAGGAAATACATTTGTGGGCTGGCACAGTTGCAGGCACTTTACATAAACATTCCCATTTGATTCCCACTGCAACCCTGCAAAGAGCCATTATCTCCCTTCTAGACAAGGAAACCTGGCTGAAAAGAGGTTTCAAGACTTGATCAAAAACTCTAAGCTTGGCAGAAGAGGAATCAGACATCTAACCCAGGTTTGCTTGAGCTCAGACCCCTGTAACCTCACCCCTCCACCAGATGTATTTTACTCATTGATTCCTAATCACAGTGCAGCTCATGGCGGAAGGTGCTGATCAGCGTTCAATACAGGCGGTCACTCAACCTTCCCTGATGTGTCCCAGGATCAGCAGTTACTTGTTTATGTGGCTCCTGAGCCCTTTGCAGTTCATATACCTGTTATTTCATTTAACCTGCACAGCCCTCCAAGAGGAAGACAGGACAGAATTTGTTATTCCCGTTTTATAGATGTAGAAACCAAGGTTGAGAGGACAGTGATGCGCTAGAGGTCACACTCAGTGAGTACCTGGCAAAGATAGAATTTGCAAGGTGGTTTCCTGCCTCCTAATGTCAAAACCATGTGCCTATCAGCTCCTATGATAGTCCTGGCACTGGCTGCTCATTCACCGTACACCCCCACCCCTGCCATCCAAAGTTGTAATATTCCCTGGCAGAGGCAACACTTGACAAGATAATTCCTGGTCCTAGTGCCTACTTCTTGGGCACTTGCCTCTGGCCTTAGAAGATCTCTGCTACCACCTGGTAGGATCTGGGTCCCTATGACCCTCCTGGTCCTACATGTTTCACTGCTGTGACCTTGGTCTCTGTATTGAGATTGGGAGCTCCTGGTGGGCAGCTCCTCACCCCAGAGACCTGCTCATGACTAAGCCCAGGATAAGGGCTTGTTGAGTGACACTATGGAATTCAAGGCCTAGTACCTTGAACAAACTCACTGTGTGTCAAGGAGAGCCCCTGCTCTTTTCTGGACCAATCTTGAAGCCTCATTTATCTGTTCTGGGATTCTGTCCTAAGAGCTGATAGTGGAAGAGACAGGCACACTCTCACATCAGGCTGGCAGGAGGTCGGTGTTGAGGGAATTAGCTCAGGGAGCAAAGGCATGGGTAGGGAAAGGTGACTAGGGGTAGGAAGGAGATGAATGGGGGTAGGGTCCATAGATCACGCTGTCTGCCACAGCATCCCCAGCTGGACTTGGTGGGGCTCAGGCAGGGAATAGCTGGCATCCAGACATGCTGACAAGCATTCCTGAGCAGCCTGTGTCAATGCAGGTGGGAGCTAATGACACAGAGGAAGACAGAGTAGAGAGGGCTGATGGACCCCAACTGCAGGAACGGTCAGGGATGCCTTGGTGCAGTGTGGGCAGGGGGACTGGCAGCTACTTTCTCTGAAGAAAGCCTTTGATGGAGTCAAACTGTCCTAGGTGTGTGCTCTGGACTGGGAGTAGTGTGCTACTCATATTCTGGCCATGCTAAAGGGCTGCTGTATACTTTGTCTCCCTGCCAGTTTTCCCAGGAGCCCTGGAATATCAGAACAGCTGATCTTCCAATACCCATTCATATATCTGCTCCAGGCCAGTTTTTGATCCTAGCTCTGACTTAACCTTAGAATCATATTCCTAATGAAATGGGAGACTGCACTGCAGCATGCTGGAGGGAGAGCACAGCTTTAGAGCCAGGGGCCAGGCCTCCCTTTCCTTCACTAGCTGTGTGACCTTGGATCACTTCTGAGCTGCAGCCTGTGAAATGGGGTTATATTATGTATTATGAGGTTATATTATATATTATGTATCATTATATTATGTATTATGAGGAGTTGTTGTGAATGTTGGAAACAATGTAAATAACATGCCTATTTTAATGTCTGGAACATGGAAGAGGCAAAATAAATGGCATCTGTTATTAATTTCTTTTCAGAGTAAGATCCCATCTGTGGCCTCTTTGATGGAAGGGAGCCAGAACCTGCTTGCACAGCCCCAGGGACAGGGAGCTCACTCCCTCCAGGGGCAGCTCTGCCTGGAAAAGCTCCTTCCTGAGATGCAGCTAAGACCTGTCCCAGTTTTGTCTCTGGGGCCATAGTGCATGCTGCTCTGCACCATTTCCCCAAAGAATCTCAAGCAATGTTACTGGCAACACAGCGCGTCCCTGCATTGCAGGAACAAGGCTCTGAAAGTCCCCAGCCCTGTTCAAAATGGTACATTTCAAGTCAGGCTTACATAAGTCACAGAAATCCCTTCCCCGGTCCCCTAGAGTCTGGAACATAATGGTTTGTATCCTCCTGGGTCTGCTTATTTTCCTGGGTTAGGAACTCTCCCAATTCCCTTGAACATTCTTCACACAGGAACATTCCTCATCGGACAACTGGGTTATGGTCTCAAGTCTATCATGTCAGGGTAAGTCACTTATGTTCACTGAGCCTCCAGTTCCCCATCAGTAAAAATGAAGAAAATAATACTATCTCACAGGTAAAGATTAGCTTGGAAAAGTAATATGAAAGTTTAAGGTTTGGAAAAGGCACTTGGTAAGTATTAAAACAATTTTTTTTAAAATCACATTTTTGAAATAGGAGTCAGTAGGTAAGCCCATCTGGTATTGCCCTTAGCTCTTTATAACACTTCCAAAGAAAATCATTCCAGAAAGTCAATGCCACTCCTGGCTTCAGAATGATGGCAAATCAGGTAGAGGATGCCCTCCTATATGCATAAACTAAATCCCCAGGGTCTGACTTCTTCTGTGAACAGCCTCCTAAGTTCTAGGCTCACTCACTTATCTTATTCTGCAGGCTGGCACCAAGGCCCAGAGAAAGCCCACTAGATCCATGGTAGAGGCTGGATCTCATGTCTCCCAACATCCAGCACCATTATACCCCAGTGCTCACTTCCTAAGAAGAGAGGTGAAGGGAGGATAATCTCTGGCCCAGACCAGTTGCACCCAAGACTAGGATTCAGCAAATCTTTGTTAAGCACTTGCTATGTGCATGACACTGCATCTGGGCCAAGTACTGTGTTACCCCTCTTCCACTAGCCCAGTGTCATTCAAGGAATGGTTGGTCTGGAATTCAATCTTGGTGAAGGCTGATTCTATCTTGCTCATCTCTAGAACCCCAGTGCCTGGCATAGGCTTGGAACAAAGCAGGACCTTAGCAAGTATTTTTTGAATGAATGATGAATCAATAAGCACTTACTAAGCACTACATGCCAGGCCCTGTGGTAGGAGAAATTCTATTTAATACAGCAAGCCTATGAGGTTAGCATTATACCTCCATTTTACAAGTGAGGAAACAAGGCTGAAATAAGTGAATTGACTAGCTCAAGCCTTCACAAAAAATTGGTGGTGGAGCTGAGACTGGAGCCCAGCCTAGGTTACTGTGGCCTGGGCTCTAGCTGCCGCCCCACAGCTGTCAGGGCCCTAGGCCTCTATCCACCTGTCCCCTTGCCCCAGGCCCTCCCTGATTTAATTAAGGATTCTGGTGAAGGGCTAACTTTTGAACCCAGAAATAGCAAGACTAGTCTCCTAGTTCATACACAGCTCCAGATTAATCTTACTCAAAACACAGCTCTATCACTTTTCTGTACAAGAATCTAGCCTAACTCAATGTAAACAACCTGGGTTTAAGTTCCACCTTTTCAATTTCTGGCCATGTGGTCACCTGGGAAGTTACTTGTCTCTCCAGGCCTCATTCACCTTCCTCTTAGGCCTAACTGCACTTCTGAGAACAGCTGTCTGGGATCTCAACTTCTGAAAAAACCAGCTCAGCCTCCACACAGCCCCGTGACTCAAAAAAACTCCCTCGGCATGGGGAAGAGGTATTCCTCTTCTGAGGACCCCAAGGGAGGCCGATAACCCTCCCTGTAGATGGTCTGAACAGAGCAGGAAGGTTCATGTGTGGTGGTGGGGTGCACTGCTTAGATAAGCATCCTCACTGGCAGATAAGGCAGCCCGAGCTCACCTAGCCTGTTAGGGGTAGGCAAAGTGGACTGGCACCCAGAGATCCTGACTCCCAGACAAGGGCTTCCTCTATGGCCTCTCCTGCCTCCTCTACTTTTCCTCGTGCCTATTATCCTGCACCTGTTTCTTTTTTAAAATAACCCATAGAACCCTTCCTGACGCGGAGATTCTAGTCCTGCTGTGTAACCTTCAGAAAGGTTTCCCTCTATGGGCACTTGCCTCCCCGTCTGTGAAATGGGGGCCTCGGCCTTAACGTTCTCTCGGCTCCCTCTCAGCGCAGAGTCAGTGATCTTTGACTTGAATGCCCTGCAGTAGAGTGCCGCCGTTTCCTTTGCAGAGCAATTGCCTTTCCGCCCTACAATCTCAATGGCCTGGCACCTGCGGCCAGCCGCAAAGCGACTTGTCCTTGCTCGTCCCTCTTGCGCACATCTAGCTGGTAGGGAGAGTGGGGTGTTGAGGGGCTGAGAGGAAGCAAACGCCAGAATTCTGTATCCCACAGGGATGCTGACCCCCTCCCCACTGCAAACATTTCCCTGTGAGCGTCGCCCCCCGCCCCACCGACACATACACAAACACACTGCAGCCGCAAAGGCGGGCAGGAGACGGGGGCGGCCTCTGCGCGTGCGTCGGCGCGGAGCCCTCTCCCGCCCACGTGCGCGCCCCCGAGCGGAGACGCGCGCCGGGGCGAGCTGGCGGGAAAGCGCGCGGGAAGCCCCCGGCTGGCTCTCAGCGTGGGGGAGGGAGGCCAGGAGGCGTCTGGAACGTGCCACTGTCGGAGAGAAAGGGGGGATTTTCGCCTGGCGCTGGCGTTTCTACACTTCCCACCCGCCGACCAATCCGTTAGCTCCCCCCTTCCCCTGCCGCGGTACGAAGCCCTGTGCCGTGGCCTCGCTCCCTACCGGCAGCGCGGACCGGCCCCTCGAACCCCGCTCTGGACGGAGCGGTTCCCTCAGCAGCCGGAGCGGGGCGCTGCGCCGCGCGGCGAGGCCGGAAATTCCCGCGGCCTGAGTGGTGGAGCCCTAGCCGGGAGCGCGGCACCACCTTCCTCCTCCCGGGCGGGCGGGGGCGTTAGGCCCAGCGAGGGCCGGGCCGCCTGAGTGGGTGGGGTGGGGGCCGCTGCGTCCGCCGGGAGCGGCCCAGCAGGCGGCGGACGGGGAGCGCGGACAATTCTGCTGCGGCTCACCCGCCGCCCGGCCGGTGGAGACCCTCGCGACCCCGCTCCCGGGGCCCCCGCCCCTTCGCCGTCTCCGCCTCCTTCCTCACACACCCCCGGGCCGCCCGGGCCCCAAGCCTTCCCGGCGCTCCTCCCCCTTTTCCTCACACTCGGTCTCTGGCTGGGGTCCTTCGGCCGCCCGCCGGCCTGCTCCCTTCGGGGCAAGTCCTGCTTCTTAGGCTCTCCTTTCACACACGCGCGCGCTCGCTGGGCCGTCCCCTCCTCTCCGGCCCTCCTCCTCCTGGTCCTTGCTAAGGCTGCCGTCGGGGAGGATTGATGTCCCTTCAGCATCATGCAGCCGCCGCCGAGGAAGGTAAGGGCGCAGTTGGTGGGCTTTGGGGTTCGGAGGGATGCGTACGGGGAACGCGGCTGGGGCGACCGCTGCGCCCCCTCCCCCTCCCGCAAGGGGCCGTGACCGCCCTCGCCTTGGGCTTGTCACCGACTTGCTGCCGGCTCCAGGTGGGGGGCGTGCTCGTGAGTTGCCTTTCCGACAGAAGGGCCGCCGGGGCTCATCCCTTTTCTACGCAGGAGACCCCCAGACATTTCACAAGAGTTTCGGGTGTGCATTTGTGTGTGTGCGCGCGCATGGCAATGCTGCCCGCTGCAAAGTGCATTCTCCGGGCTGCACCGAGGGGGAGGCAGGGACGCCCCGGCAGCTTTGCAGAGCCTTGTGCGTGTGTGATTGTTTAGTCTGCACCAGCTTTGAGCCCTCCAGCCGCTTGTCGCCAGCCCCGCCCGCTTGCAAATTTGCGGGGGATTTGTTTCTAGCCTAGCCTTAGGGTTTGGCCTGCTTTTCCCACGGGGCGGCCGAAAAGAAGTTGGAATAGTCACCGCCTCCCCACCCCAAGGGAAAATAAATTAAGGATTGACGGGTCCTGCCTCGTTCCCGACTGAGGGGCGAGGAGGTTGTAGTGCTGTCTTCTGAAAAGCGAGGACCGGGCCCGGGAGGTGCGTGGCGTGTGCACTGCGATCCGGGGTTGGATGACCAGGGTGGGAGTGACGGATGCACCCTGCTTGTCATCAGCCTCCCCGCTGCGCCCTTCCCCAGCTTTCCCAGGGGTCGAGGCTGTGTCCTTGTCTTTTTAATCCTACAGATAGATACTGAATGTCTACTCTGGGCACTGGGTGGATGAGGCCGTTCTGTCCTCCCCTCGTGGGCAAACATTTGCCTAACGCCTAACTCACCCGTGTCTGCTGCCTCTGCTTTCTCTCTTTCCTAATCCGGGTTTCTCCATTTAAGTGAGTCATTTTCTTTCGAACATGTACCCCCACCCCTCCGAGTGGTCCCACTCCTAAGGCCGAGATTCCAGACCCACCGTAACTTCGCACCCTGGGGCCCGGCCTGGCGGGAGGCCCTCTGGCCAGCAGGCATTTGCTGTTCTCGCTGTTTGAAGTGGAGCCTCTACCGGGATCGGCTTGCCGGGGTAGTTTAAAAGCACTGCATATGCTGGAAGGTCACTTTAGCTTTCTCCTTTGTGAGAAAGAGATTGTGATTTGATGCGCTGTCAGCAAGTCGAGGGCATCATTCTGAGACAGTGTGCTTTTTCGCAGCCATTATGGAGTAATTTATGTAGTCGATTCATGCATATTATCATGATTGTGTAAATATTGGTCATTGGGTATCAGGCACTCTTAGGCTCCCAGCCCCCATCCACACTCTGCTCGCCTCTCCTGGTGGTTAAAGTCTTTGAATCTTTTTTAGAAATAGAAGACAGCCTCTTTTAAAACTCTAGGAAGACCTAGACATGGATTGAGCTTGTGTATGAAATGGAATGACTGGCAGTTTATTTTGCATGTCTTTAGTTTATAATATTTATAGTCGTGTATTTTCATTAAACCTCTGTTCAGGCTATTTGGCTTTAATTTTTCATTAAGTAAGTATCTTCAGTAAATAAAACTAGATGGCAAATAATGGATTTATGGCCTTCAGGGGAGAGGCGAGCAAGAGACATATTCTGACAGATGTATTTTCCTTAAGCAATTTTTTTGGGTTAAATTTGTAAAAAGACCTTCATAAATATATGGTGTATTTTAGGTGAAAGTTACCCAAGAACTGAAAAACATTCAAGTTGAGCAGATGACAAAACTTCAAGCCAAACATCAAGCAGAATGTGATTTGCTTGAAGATATGAGGTAAGGCTATAGTAAATAGTTCAAGGACTTCTATTTCTCTGTTTCAAAGAAGCTTTGAGTTACCAAGCCCCAGGAACTGATGATGGAATTTCCTTTTGGATTTCCTGCTTTAAGGCTGTTAGAACTTTGACTCAGCTGGAAATTAGAAATGGAACTAACACAATACAAACTTTTTCCTTCAGTAGGGGACCTATAATGCACACATAGTATTTGGAAAAAAGGACCTTAAAAGTCTTATTAGTCAAATTATAATAATTAAAGATTCTTGTTTAAATAATCTTTCCATGGAACTGTAACAATCATTTTATTGACCTTAACAGTTTTACACAGTTAGATTTTTAAACCAACACTTGTGGTTAATGGTTAATATCTGGGGGTGAGCCAGTCAACCCCAGATGATTATATGCTCTCACTGGGTTAGAACATGACAAATACAACTTTGTCTTTGAGTGCCAAATTTAGTGAGAAGTGTGTTTATCATATTTTATTTTATTATTGAGGTTACTCATATTCATAGTCAAGATAACTTTGAATAGCTAAGACATCTTGCTAATATTGTGAAAATCAGTATCTTTCTTCCTAGAGGGATGGATGACTTATTTTAATGAAAGAAATACCACTTATTTAACAGTCTTTTAATATAGACTGACAGTTCAACAAAGATTTTTGTCTAGAATGGGAGATGATTTGCATGGTGAAACAAGAGTGGCTGCAATTCTTATTTCCCTTTTGTAATACATTTATCACATTGGAATTGGGTCTGTAAGCCTTATCAGTTACCTAGTTTTCTGGTAGTACACTTCATGTTGGTTTCATGAAAAATATTAACTCGATGGTGTTATTATAAAATTATGTGTTTGAATTGCTGTTTGTAGCCCAAAGATTTTAGTTTTAAGAATTTCCTTTTTTTCCTCTCCTATATTTAGGCACTATAAGCATTTCTGTTGTATACGTGTCGTTAGGGTTTCTGACTAAGGCATATAAATCTATTCTCATCCAATCTGGATTTATCAAGATTGTTGTTTTCTGACTGAAAATTACAATTTTAATTCTGTATTTGTCTTTCCCCCCTTGTTATAACCATAAGAAAATATTTAGACTTAAAAATTCCTATGCGAGGCCATGCGTGGTGGCTCACACCTGTAATCCCAGCACTTTGGCAGGCTGAGGTAGGCAGATGACCTGAGGTCTGGAGTTTGAGACCAGCCTGGCTAACATGGTGAAACACTGTCTCTACTAAAAATACAAAAATTAGCCAGGCATGGTGGCATGCGCCTGTAGTCGTAGCTACTTGGGAGGCTGAGGCAGAAGAATTGCTTGAACCCAGTAGGTGGAGGTTGCAGTGAGCCGAGATGGCAGCACTGCACTCCAGCCTGGGCAACAGAATGAGACCCTGTCTCAAAAGAAAAAAAAAAAAATTCCTGTGTGAGATACCTGAAACTCTTGATGTGGTTAAAAGTTTAAGGTTTTTAACTTACTAAGCAAACTAAGAAATCTCTAGATGAAGAAAGTAATAAATTTTCAGAAGCAGTTCAGGAAGGCAGAATTAGTGTGTAAGTGAAGATCCCGTGTGGGGTATCGGTGGTCAGTGGTTGTAATAATTCCTGTTGATTGTGTCTTCTAAAGACTTCTTGATTGCATTTTGTCTGCATTTTTCCCCTATTGTCTGTAGCTTGGTGCAGGAGCTTATGGTAAAGAATATGGACACTGCAGTCAGACAGTCCCGAGTTTGTGTCCTGATATCTGTGCTGACTTGTGGAAAATGAATTAATCTTTATAAACTTAATTTTTCTCATTTGTAAAAAGGGGCAGTAATGGCCTCTGTTCCCCAAGGTTGTATAGATCAAATCACAATGCATGTGAAATATGGCACACATCTAAGCTAAGTTGATATAGTCTCTTGCTCCTGTTCCTGTTGCTTAGTTTGTATTATTGCTGATCTATCACTTTTGGCTTGCATTATACTAGTATCCTAATTATTGTAGTGGTGTCCTTATATCTTCTATCTCCCATCTCTCCTTTTAAATATTTCTTCCACATTACCACCAGTTAGCTTTCTAAAAACATTATTATAGATCACTCCTCTGTGGCCTTCTAGATAAAGGCCAAACACCTTGTCATAGTATATATAGTTCTCTGCAACCCAGCTGCAAGCTTCCTTTCCTGGCTTGGTTGCTACCATTTCATGCCCATGCATCCTTCCTCTTTCTTCCCCCAGCTCTGGTCGCTCGGGACATCAGGTTGTCTAATTGTGCAGTCTACATTCATACCTCTGTGTATGCTGTTGTCTGCCTGTTGGTACCTTTCCTCCCACTTTTTCACCTGACAAATTCTTGATTACCAATAACTGCAAGTTCCTTGTTCTCTGTGATCTCAAAGGATTTTGATTTTTGCACATGCTTCTGGCATCCTCCCTCAGGTGAAGTCTTTGAAGTTATGGGCTATTACTCATTTTTGTATCTTTATACCCTTGTCAAATGAATGTGACTGGCCATATTTAAATGTATCTTATTTTTTCTTGGGTGAGATACTGTATACACTCTGTAGGGGGCTATGGGGGCCTCTGTTGAGCTTGTGTTATATACTTTGGTTCATGTGATCACTTTAAATACACTATCCTGTTTGTTGTTGAGTATATAATATGTAAAGGCAGAGATTGTTGGTGCTCCAAGGATTAACAGGTTATTTGTTTGAAGGAGTTAGTATGTTCTTCTATCTATATTAACTTAATGGAATGAATCCTTTCATTCCCATAGAGTTGTGAATAGGATACTGTATTACCTACTAAAACAAGGGTTTAGGTTTCTGATTTGCTTTTTTTTTTTTTTTCAAAGACAATATTGAAAAAGTTGAAACTTTCGCCTTCTCTTGGTATTCATGATAACTTCAATTGCCTAAGGAAGGAGGTGATCTGGCTTCTCTTGTCTGCTCTAGCAAGTGGAATGATTTTTTAAAAGTTCATTGGAAATCTCTGAACTTGGGTGTTTTTTGTTTGTTTTTGAGACGAAGTCTTGCTCTGTTGGCCAGGCTGGAGTGCAGTGGTGCAATCTCAGCTCACTGCAACCTCTGCCTCCTGGGTTCAAGCAATTCACCTGCCTCAGCCTCCGTAGTAGCTGCCACCACACCTGGCTAATTTTTTTGTATTGTTAGTAGAGGCTGAGTTTCACCATGTTGGCCAGGCTGCTTTTGAACTCCTGACCTAAGTGATCCTCCTGCCTCGACCTTCCAAAATGCTCGGATTACAGGCATGAGCCACTGCGCCCGGCCCCAACTTGGGTTTTTATATGAATTAAGTTGTAAAGGATCTTGCTTGCTTTTCCTCTTTTGAGATTAGTGCTCCTTCTCACCAGTGCCTCTTGCCAGTTTTATGCTCAGTTTAAGTTAGTATGAATTCACTCAGAAATGTACCAATAGCTTTTTATTCTTAAAGAAGTTAGTAGTAGATACATATATATATATATATAAAATTTGAGGCAGAATCTCACTCTGTTGCCTAAGCTGGAATGAGTGGTGTGATCTCTGCTTACTGCAACCTCTCCTCCCAAGCTCAAGCGATCCTCCCATCTCATCCTCCAGGGTAGCTGAGACTCCAGGTGCGCGGCTAATTTTTGTATTTGTTGTAGAGATGGGGTCTCACCATGTTACTCAGACTGGTCTTGAACTTCTGGGCTCAAGTAATCCTACTGTCAAGCCACTGTGCTCAGCCTGAGAAAATGTCAGAAGTTTTTATGACATTGAACAAAGTTAAAAAAAAAATACACAGCATATTAGACTGTAAATAGAATTTTATACTGAATTTTATCTGTTTCTTCCCCCTTACGTCCCTTCTTTCTTTCTTTCATTTTCTTTTTTTTTCTTAAGAGACAAGAGTCTTGCTCTGTTGCCCAGGCTGGAATGCAGTGGTGTGATCTTAGCTCACTATGTCCTTGTCCTCCTGGGTTCAGGCGATCCTCCTGCCTTAGCCTCCTGAGTACCTAGGACTATAGGCATGTGCCGTCACAACTGGCTTATTTTAAAAACTTTGTAGAGACAGGGTTTGTTTGTTGCCCATGTTGGTCTTGAACTCCTAGGCTCAAGTGATTCTCCCACCTCAGCCTCCCAAAGTGCTGGGATTACAGAAGTGAGCCACTACTGCTGCAACCCACCCCCACGGTCCCCAGTTCTTATCTTTTGGAATTTCGAGGGGAGGAGACCAATTATGATACAGTTTTTCTCCTTTGTTCTCCTCCCCTTCTTCAGTTCATTTGTTCTGCGGACGGCATTTGGAAGCTAGTATTTTGGGAATGAAGTGTGAGATGAAAAGACAACTAATTTGTTGTTAATCGGGACATTCCATGCTTTGGGGAGGTTTTATACTGATGTGTTTTCTGTTGACTTTTGCTATCAGCAGTAGACAAGTAGTCTACTTTCTTTTTAGTTTATTATTATATTTTTTCCTCTTTGCTTTTTAAGACCACTTACAGTAAGTTTCTACATACTAGAGTCTGTGTACTTTTCTTCTTAGGATTGTTTATCCTGTGCTGTGCTGAGTAGAGTCAGTTAAGAAAATTTTTTGCAGTGACCCAGAATATAAAGAACTACCTTCTTAGAAGACATTTTAAGGAGGTCTATAATATGGAAAAATTATTGAATTTTAGTCAGGTGAATAATATGTATGTTCATTTTATAGATGAAAGTGGAAACTGAGGCACAGTGAAATGAAGTGAATTATATTTGTGAGGACTCTAAGCTATTTGTCCTGATTTCCATACTACCGTACTGTCCCATGTATCTGTGTTTCCCAAGCTTTTAACCAAGGAACTCATCATAAGTCCAGTTGTAAAAAATATTTTGCCTATCAAAAAGTGTAATATATTATCAGGAGTCGGGGTGCGGTGGCTCATACCTGTGATCCCAGCACTTCGGGAGGCCGAGGCGGGTGGATCACTTGAGGTCAGGGGTTTGAGACCAGCCTGGCCAACATGGTGAAACCCTGTCTCTACTAAAAATACAAAAATTAGCTGGGCATGGTGGCACACACCTCTAATCCTAGCTAGTCTAGCTACTTGGGAGGCTGAGGCAGGAGAATCACTTGAACCTGGGACGTGGAGGTTGCAGTGAGCTGAGATAGTGCCACAACACTCCATCCTGAGCGACAGAGCTAGACTCTGTCTCAAAAAAACCCCAAAACCAAAAAACAACCCTCCCCCCAAAAAACAGTATATTATCAGGGAACAATTTGTTTTCTTATTTTTTTATACATTGAGCTGTCAGTCAGCTCTAAATCACTATTTTCAAACCGTTAATGTGAGTTTAGCCAAAGTCAAAGACACTTAGAAAACTTTACCCCAGAGAAGGCTGAATATGTGATTTCTTATAGATGTTCTAAAGAATTGAAACTGGCTCAAGAAGCACCTGTCCTGCCTTTGCAGACATCTGGTGGTCTAGAGACCTCAAATGAGGAATTACTGTACTGTGTGTTACTTTCTCTGAACTGTAGATTCCCAGGAGTCACGGGAGATTGGATTCCGAGGTCTGTTTATGGATGTTCTGAGACTTTTTTTTTTTGAGACAGGTTCTCATTCTGTCACCCAAGCTGGAGCACAGTGGTGTGATCATGGCTCCCTGCAGTATCGATCTTCTAGACTTAAGTGATCCTTCTACCTCAGCCTCCTGAGTAGCTGGGACCACAGGCATGTACCACCATGCCTGGCTAATTTTGTATTTTTTGTAGAGACAGGGTTTCACTATGTTGCCCGAACTGGTCTTGAACTCCTGGGCTCAAGTGATCCTCCCACCTTGACCTCCCAAAGTGTTGGGGTTACAGGTACGAGCCACTGTGCGTGATGCTGAGACCCTTTTTCAGTGTCTCAGAGACTGTTGTTATCTAGAAAGAGATCTTAGAGGTAATCTAATCTGGTCTAGAGTTTTTTTTTTTTTTTTTAAAGGCTTTATTTATATACAATGTACATACCATGTAAGTTACATGATGCGACTGCATATCGTATATGATTACATATCCCATTTAAAGTATACCATTCAACGTGTTTTTTTTTTATAGGGTTGTACAATCATCACGCCAATTTAAAATGTTTTAGTTCCCCCTAAAAGAAACTTGGTACCCATTAGCAGTTTCTCCCCATCACCCTCTCCAGCCTTAAGCAACCACTTATCTACTTTCTGTCTCCACAGAAATGGAATCTATATAAATGGAATTCTGTAACATTGTAGTTTCTTGTGACTGGCTTATTTTGGCATAATGGGTCCTTTTTTTTTTTTTCTTTTCTTTTCTTTGAGACAGAGTTTCTCTGTGTCACTCAGACTGGAGTACAGTGTCCCAATCCCGGCTCACTACAACCTCCACCTCCCGGGTTCATGCAGTTCTCCTGTCTCAGCCTCCTGAGTAGCTGGGTTTACAGGTACCTGCCACCATGCCCAGCTGATTTTTGTATTTTTAGTAGAGATGGGGTTTTGCCATCTCAAAACCTCAGTGAGGTTTAGTAGAGATGGGGTTTTGCCATCTTTTGACCTCAAGTGATCCACCTGCCTTGGCCTCTCAAAGTGCTGGGATTATAGGCGTGAGCCACCACGCCCAGCCTGGCACAATGTTTTCAAGATTCGTCAGGTTGTAGTATCATTACTTCATTCCTTTTTATTGCCAAATAATATCCCATTGTATGGATATGACACATTTTATTAATCTCTTCATCAGTTGACAGATTTGGGTTGTTTCTACTTTTTACTATTATTAATAATGCTGCTGTGAACATTCATGTACAAGTTTTTGTATGGATATATGTTTTTCTCTTGGATATATACCTAAAAATGGAATGTCTGGGTCATATGATAACTCTGTTTAACTTTTTGAGGAACTTTCAAACTGTCTTCCAAAACAGCTGCTCCATTTTATATTCCCACCAGCAATAATACATGATGGTTCCTATTTCTCCACATCATGGCCAGTGCATGTTATTGTCTGTCTTTTTGATTATAGGCATTCTAGTGGATGTGAAGTGATATTGTAAGTGGCTTTGACTAGCATTTTTCCAACAGCTTATGATGGTAAGCATTTTTTCATATGCTTATTGGCCGTTTGTATATTTTCTTTGAAGAAATGTCTATTCAGATGCTTTGCCCATTAAAAAAATTGTTTTTATTGAATTTTAAGAGTTCTTTATAACTTACCAGATTTGCAAATATATGATTGGCAAATATATGCAGTATTTTTTTCCCATTCTATGGAAGAATCACCTGAGTTTCTTTTCTTTTTTTTTTTTTCTGATGCAGTTTCATTCTGTCACCCACACTGGAGTGCAGGGGCATGATCATGGCTCACTGCAATCTCCACCTTCTGGGATCAAGCAATCCTCTGACCCAGCCTCCGGAGTAGCTAGGACTACAGGTGCACACCACCATGTCCAGCTAATTTTTGTATTTTTTTTTTTTTTTTGTAGAGATGGGTTTTGCCATGTTGCCCAGGCTGGTCTCAAACTCCCGGGCTCAAGCAATCCACCTGTCTCAGCCTGCCAGCGTGCTGGGATTACAGGCATGAGCCACAGTGCCGGTCCTCACCTGAGTTTTTTATGTGCACTTAATTTTGAGAACTACTGGTAATGGAAAGAATAAGAACTTCGAAGGTAGGCCATAGATTGAAACCCAGCTCTGCTGCTTATTAGCTGAGTAATCTTGGACAAGTGGCTTAGCTTTTCTGAGCTTCAGTATTTTATATGTGTGAAACAAGATTAATATTGACCTTTTTGCTTTTCTGTGAAGTAAAATGAGACAGGTGAAATGCTAAGAATGGTAGGTATTTAGCATTGGTAGCTACTGTTATTAGTGGAAAACTGAAGTCCAGGAAAAATTTTGTCTTATTCAAGGTACAAAAGGAAGTTATTCTGTTTCATGAATTATAAGAAGCACATTCTTTTACATTCTTAACATTTCTGAAATCAAGATGCATCTTATGGTTCTTTTAGGCTGTGATGCAGTTGTCATTGCCTCTTCATGCATGGAACTTGTGGGATGGGTATCAGCAGGCTTGTAAGAAAATCCCAGAGACAATGGTTGGAATACAAATGTTGGATCACCTGGGCTTTTTTGATAGCATGGAGGATGGTAATTTGTGGAAAAATATGGATATCAATGACTGATTAAAAAAAAAGATTCAGAAGAGTTCAACTCTGAATATGACCCATTTATGCACTAATTTATTTCATTTATCTTTTTTTATTATGCATAGAAGTAATAGATGCTAAACTCTGACTAAATAAGTTTAAAATAACTCTTTTAATAAGTATAAATAAAAATTCTAAGTGACAGGGTATTGTGTTAATTGGCAGCATTTTTTCTTAGCAGAATATAAAATAATGTGTCTTGCAGTTAATGGTGTTTTTATTTTTTAAATTCAAAAATTTTATTTTTTTTTGAGACACAGTCTTGGTTTGTTGCCTGGACTGGAGTGCAGTGGTGTGATCTTGGCTTACTGCAACCTCTGCCTTCCAGGCTCAAGCGATCCTTATGCCTCACCCTCCTGAGTAGCTGGGATTACAGCTGTGTGCCACCATGCCCAGATAATTTTTGTGGTAATTTTTTTTTTTTTTTTGAGACGGAGTCTCGCTCTGTTGCCCAGGCCTGAGTGCAGTGGCACTATCTCAGCTCACTGCAAGGTCCACCTTCTGGGTTCACGCCATTCTCCTGCCTCAGCCTCTTGAGTAGCTGGGACTACAGGTGCCCGCCACCATGCCTGGCTAATTTTTTTTTTTTGTATTTTTAGTTGAGACGGGATTTCACCATGTTAGCCAGGATGGTCTCGATCTCCTGACCTCGTGATCCGCCCACCTCGGCCTCCCAGAGTGCTGGGATTACAGGCATGAGCCACGTCGCCTGGCCTAATTTTTGTAGTTTTTATAGAGATGGAGTTTCACTATGATGGTTAGGGCTGGTCTCCAACTCCTGGCTTCAAGTGATCTGCCTGCCTCGAGCTCCCAAAGTGCTGGGATTACAGGCATGAGCCACTATGCCCAGCCCTCAGTGATGTTTTAGATATGATGAAAACTGGAAATAGTAGATCAGGTACTGGACTCTGGTATTTAAAAATTCATTCAGCAATCATAATTGCTTCTCAATTAGTATTCTTTCAAATTAGAACTTAAAATGTTGTAAATCTTGAGAGGGAGAATTTTTCAAAAACAGAGCCGCAAGAAAAAAGATCAAGTAGGGCTACACTTAAATAACGTTTCCTTGAGAGAAGAAAAAAAGAAAATTACCTGATTTTAAAATTAATAAAAGGTAATATGCAACTTCAAATGACTAAATAAAATTTAGGTTTAAATATATACTTCCATATTATTGTCAGTTATGTTGGGGGAGAATAAGAAGGAGATGCTAACTAGGCAGAGAAGGAAATATAGTTTGAGAGAGTCTATTTAATTAAACCTTTTTTGTCACAGACCACTGTGTACTTGAATTGAAAGAATTAGGGTTTTGGTAATACCTCTTCCTATTGGTGACTATTGGTTTATTAGCTCCTAAGCTATTATTCATAAATCTTTACCTGCTCCTAAAATTTAAAGATTCTGTTCTGAATGGGACAGCCATTGCCGCCCACTGCAGGTGAAGGTATTTTATGATTCATAGACATGAATGGAGGATACTCTCCTGAACTTGATGGTATTAAACTAAGGACTAATAATGAAAGTTACTTATCTCTAGGGTTAAGAATAGAAGTGTTACTCTGGCACCGTAACATGTGCCTGTAGTCCTCGCTAAGGCAAGAGGATCTGCTTGAGCCCAGGAGCTTAAGGCTGCAGTGAGCTATGATAGTACTTGTGAGTAGCCACTACACTCCAGCCTGGGCAAGTTAGCAAGACCCTATCTTTAAGAAAAAAGTATTGAATAATTTTTGTGTATACTTTACCTTCACCTGGTCTTTTTAGCCACACCCAAGTATATAAATATAAGAGATTATGAAGGTAATTTGTATGGTAGCATAGGTGTGATATACTGGAACAAGTGCTAGTTTAGAGCAGTGGTCCCCAACCCTTTTTGGCACCAGGGACTGGTTTCTTGGAACGCAATTTTCCCATGGACTGTGGGCGGGGTCGGGGGGATGTTTTTGGGATGATTCAAGTGCATCACATTTATTGTACACTTTATTCCTATTGTTGTTACATTGTAATATATAAGGAAATAATTATGCAATCCAACATACTGTAGAATCAGTGGAAGCGCTGAGCTTGTTTTTCTGCAACTAGACGGTCTCATCTGGGGTAGTGGGAGACAGTGACAGATCATCAGGCATTAGATTCTCAAAGGATCATGCAACCTAGATCCCTTGCATGTGCAGTTCACAGTAGGGTTCGTGCTATGAGAATCTAATGCTACTGCTGATCTGACAAGAGGCAGAGCTCAGGTGGCAATGTGAGCAATGGGGGGCGACTGTAAATACAGACGAAGCTTCGCCTGCTTGCTTGCCCGCCACTTACCTCCTGTTGTGTGCCCCAGTTTGTAACGGGACACGGACTGTTAGTGGTCCATGGCCTGGGAGTTGGGGACCCCTGGTTTAGAGGCATGCAACCTGGGTATCAATTCTAGTTCACAAATTATGGCGCCTGGCTGTAATTTGTTTTGTAATTGAGAACATCAATTTAGAAATTTACAGTCTCTGGCTGGGCGCAGTGGCTCACGCCTGTAATCCGAGCACTTTGGGAGGCTTAAGTGGGCAGATCAAGAAGTCAGGAGATCGAGACCATCCTGGCCAACATGGTGAAATCTCGTCTCTACTAAAAATACGAAAAATTAGCCGGGCGTGGTGGCATGTGCCTGTAGTCCCAGCTACTTGGGAGGCTGAGGCAGGAGAATCGCTTGCACCCAGGAGGCGGAGGTTGCAGTGAGCTGAGATCACACCACTGCACTGCAGCCTGGGCAACAGAGTGAGACTGTGTCTCAAAAAAAAAAAAAAAAAAAATTATAGTCTGACTTATTCTTTAAAGAGTAACCTGTGGGTTGAAACCGGAAATTAACCTCAAAGATAAACTGCTCAAGTGATGCTACAGAATCTTTCACCACGGTTAGTAGTCCTAGGTACCTGCCATCTTTCTGTATGTTGGTAATAATTCTCCTCATGATTGCTGGATAGTTTCTGCAACTCCAAGTACTATATTTTCATATAACAACTTCAGGTAGAAGAAAAGGAGGACGGGACAATTTATCCTTATGCAAATTTTTCCTACCTTTTTCCCTCCTTCCCCCATCTCTATTTCCTTCCTTTTTTTTTTTTTTTGTTCCACTAGGGAAGAAATTTTTACGAAAAATTATCTCAATAGACTTTCCCTTATATTTCATTGTCTGTGTTTGCTTCGTATGCTTGAGCATGCCTAGCTGCAGAGGAGGCTGGGAATGTGATCTTGGAAGTGGGTCCTTGCCTACAAACAAAAAGGGTAGTGGTGGCAGTAATGTAGCTTTTGCCACATTACTGTTTTGCCTGATTTGCTGCAGGGACCCATTTCCAGTTTACTCCTAGAGGTTCTCATAAAAGTATTAAAAAATGCATCGGGGTTAGATTATGGGGGATATCACTGGAACTCCAGTTGTCCCAAGCCAGCTGGTAATTAAAGGCTCCATAGAAATCATTTGTATTCCCCCTTCCCAACTCCTTTTGAATTAAATACGTGAGGTTAGGAGTAGATTTTTGTATTTTCCATAAATAGTGGGCCACTACGCCAGTGGTCTCTTAGGATTCTCCTCCCAATCTTACCACTTTCAGTCTTCTGATAATTTGGAGAAATGGTGGTCTAAGGGCCCTCAGGCAATTGTGTTCTTAGTGAACTCATTTTTTTTTTTTTGAGATGGAGTCTTGCTCTGTCGCCTAGGCTGGAGTACAGTGGAGTGATCTTGACTCACTGTAACCTCTGCCTCCTGGGTTCAAGCAATTCTTCTGCCTTAACCTCCCGAGTAGCTGGGATTACAGGTGCATGCCACAATGCCCGGCTAATTTTTTGTATTTTTAGGAGAGATGGAGCTTCACTATGTTGGCCAGGCTGGTCTCGAACTCTTGACCTCAGAATCTTTCACCACGGTTAGTAGTCCTAGGTACCTGCCATCTTTCTGTATGTTGGTAATAATTCTCCACATGATTGCTGGATAGTTTCTGCAACTCCAAGTACTACTATATACTATAACTCCAAGGAACTCTTGATTCCTCCCCCACATTCTGTCTCGACCTCCCAAAGTGTTGGGATTACAGACTTGAGCCACTGCACCCAGCTGTGAACTTCTTTTTACTTCTCAGGTGAAAGCATTAGTGAAGTGACTAAATTGAAAGGAGGGAAGGCCATGTAAAGAGTTTTAATCACCCTTAGCTGAATAATTTGCCGCTTAATAATTGATGATTGGCAATTTACTCTTGAGAGTATCAAGTCTGAAGCTGTTTATCTGAGGAGGCCCGAGGTGGTAAGTCAATGGTTTTCTTTTTTTTTTTTTTTGAGAGGGAGTCTCACTCTGTCTCCCAGGCTGGAGTGCAGTGGCACGATCTTAGCTCATTGCAACTTACGCCTCCCGGGTTCCAGTGATTCTCCTGCCTCAGCCTCCCGAGTAGCTGGAATTACAGGTGTGCGCCCTACGCCCGGCTAATTTTTTTGTACTTTTAGTAGAGATGGGGCTTCATCATGTTAACCAGGCTGGTCTTGAACTCCTGACCTGAAGTGATCCGCCCACCTCGGCCTCCCAAAGTGCTGGGATTACAGGCGTGAGCCACCGCACCTGGCCAAGTCGATGGTTTTCTTTGTAAATTCTCCAGATGTTCATTTGAGCCCCACAGATGCCATTCCGTGTTGTTGGTATCAGTCTTCAGGGGTGATCTGATGCATAAGCAGGAGTTATTTTTCTAAGTCTGGTTTGTGATCTTAGCTTTTCAGTAACTAATTTGGGATCTAGATACAGAAAGTTGTAACCCTGTCCTTTGTCCCACTGCTGCAGATGTTCTGTCAGTGTTGGTCAGGAGTAATTTATGGAATCTTAGCTGGTATTTTTGTTAATTTCATTTTGTTGTGTCCTTCCAGTGTTCCTTGATCATGCTTTATTTTAACATTCCATTTGATCTTTTTGGCATTCATGTGGGAATCCTTTGTCATCCAGATGTTTTCTGTTTTGTGAGCTTTGAAATAATCCCAATTTAAAAAGAAAATGTTATTTCTGGTGTTATGAAAAGTGTTACCATGTCCACAGAAACAAGTTGGAGTATATAGTATGTATGTCTCCTGATTGTATTTTAGTGATAATTGTTTTTCCTCTTACTGGTGATTGGAGGATGGGAGCAAGGGACAGATACTTTTTTTTGTTGTTTGCTTTTGAGACAGTCTTATTCCATTGCCCAGGCTGGAGCACAGTGGTGCAATCTCAGCTCACGGCAACCTCTGCCTCCCATGTTCAAGAATTCTTGTGCCTCAGCCTCCTGAGTAGCTAGGATTACAGGTGTGCAGCATGATGCTCGGCTAATTTTTGTATTTTTCATAAAGATAGGGTTTTGCCTTGTTGGCCAGGCTTGTCTTGGACTTCTGGCCTCAAGTGATCCACCTGCCTTGGCCTCCCAAAGTGCTGGGATTACAGACGTGAGCCATTGCACCCAGTCTAAACTTTTTATTGTGTATTATTTTTTGTGTGTTTTGAGTTTTAAACTATGTGTATATTATGCTCAAAACTAAAATTCAGTGATTCAGTAATACTGGTAAACATTTTATTGCATATCTGTTAAGCATAACAGATATTTAACAGATGTTGTAAAAGTTCGTATTCGTTGATGCTAAAACGCCATTTTTGGCTTTTAATTAGTTTTTAGTGAAGCTATTTTCATTATTAATAGACTTTAAAATGTATTTCTAATATATAAAAGTATTAAGAATACTTGATTTACAAACTTTTTTCCATAAAATGATTGGTTTCCAGTTGGTTGTAGCACAAAGTTGGGAAAACAAGCTTTATGTACTACTGTGTTCCTTTCTTTCTGTATTGTGGAATTTTTTTTTTTTTTTTTTTTTTTTTTTTTAGAGGGAGTCTTGCCCTGTTGCCCAGGCTGGAGTGCAGTGGCATGATCTCAGCTCACTGCAACCTCTGCCTCCCAGGTTCAAGCGATTCTCTTGCCTCAGCCTCCCGAGTAGCTGGGATTAGAGGTGCCCATGACTACAGACAGCTAATTTTTGTGTTTTTAGTAGAGATGGTAGAGATGGGGTTTTACCATGTTGGCCAGCCTGGTCTTGAACTTCTGACCTTGTGTTCCGCCCACCTCGGCCTCCGAAAGTGCTGGGATTACAGGTATGAGCCACCGCACCTGGTCGTGGATTATTTTGTCTTGAAACAAGCAAACATGTTAGATAGTTAGAGTCTTGCCTAATCTCAAATTTCATTTTAGCTGCCTTTATCCAAAGGTTTTATATCATAGCCATCAATTTAAACATTGTTTCTGGGGGGCGGAGCAAGATGGCCGAATAGGAACAGCTCCAGTCTCCAACTCCCAGCGCGAGCGACACAGAAGACCGGTGATTTCTGCATTTTCAACTGAGGCAAACAGGGTCTGGAGTGGACCTCAAGCAATCTCCAACAGACCTACAGCTGAGGGTCCTGACTGTTAGAAGGAAAACTATCAAACAGGAAGGACACCTACACCAAAACCCCATCAGTACATCACCATCGTCAAAGACCAGAGGCAGATAAAACCACAAAGATGGGGAAAAAGCAGGGCAGAAAAGCTGGAAATTCCAAAAATAAGAGCGCATCTCCCCCGGCAAAGGAGCGCAGCTCATCGCCAGCAACGGATCAAAGCTGGACGGAGAATGACTTTGACGAGATGAGAGAAGAAGGCTTCAGTCCATCAAACTTCTCAGAGCTAAAGGAGGAATTACGTACCCAGCGCAAAGAAACTAAAAATCTTGAAAAAAAAGTGGAAGAATTGATGGCTAGAGTAATTAATGCAGAGAAGGTCATAAACGAAATGAAAGAGATGAAAACCATGACACGAGAAATACGTGACAAATGCACAAGCTTCAGTAACCGACTCGATCAACTGGAAGAAAGAGTATCAGCGATTGAGGATCAAATGAATGAAATGAAGCAAAAAGAGAAACCAAAAGAAAAAAGAAGAAAAAGAAATGAACAAAGCCTGCAAGAAGTATGGGATTATGTAAAAAGACCAAATCTACGTCTGATTGGGGTGCCTGAAAGTGAGGGGGAATATGGAACCAAGTTGGAAAACACTCTTCAGGATATCATCCAGGAGAACTTCCCCAACCTAGTAGGGCAGGCCAACATTCAAATCCAGGAAATACAGAGAACGCCACAAAGATACTCATTGAGAAGAGCAACTCCAAGACACATAATTGCCAGATTCACCAAAGTTGAAATGAAGGAAAAAATCTTAAGGGCAGCCAGAGAGAAAGGTCGGGTTACCCACAAAGGGAAGCCCATGAGACTAACAGCAGATCTCTCGGCAGAAACTCTACAAGCCAGAAGAGAGTGGGGGCCAATATTCAACATTCTTAAAGAAAAGAATTTTCAACCCAGAATTTCATATCCAGCCAAACTAAGTTTCGTAAGTGAAGGAGAAATAAAATCCTTTACAGATAAGCAAATGCTTAGAGATTTTGTCACCACTAGGCCTGCCTTACAAGAGACCCTGAAGGAAGCACTAAACATGGAAAGGAACAACCGGTACCAGCCATTGCAAAAACATGCCAAAATGTAAAGACCATCGAGGCTAGGAAGAAACTGCATCAACTAACAAGCAAAATAACCAGTTAATATCATAATGGCAGGATCAAGTTCACACATAACAATATTAACCTTAAATGTAAATGGACTAAATGCTCCAATTAAAAGACATAGACTGGCAAACTGGATAAAGAGTCAAGACCCATCAGTCTGCTGTATTCAGGAGACCCATCTCACACGCAGAGACATACATAGGCTCAAAATAAAGGGATGGAGGAAGATTTACCAAGCAAATGGAGAAGAAAAAAAAGCAGGGGTTGCAATCCTAGTCTCTGATAAAACAGACTTTAAACCATCAAAGATCAAAAGAGGCAAAGAAGGCCATTACATAATGGTAAAGGGATCAATTCAACAGGAAGAGCTAACTATCCTAAATATATATGCACCCAATACAGGAGCATCCAGATTCATAAAGCAAGTCCTTAGAGACTTACAAAGAGACTTAGACTCCCATACAATAATAATGGGAGACTTCAACACTCCACTGTCAACATTAGACAGATCAACGAGACAGAAAGTTAACAAGGATATCCAGGAATTGAACTCATCTCTGCAGCAAGCAGACCTAATAGACATCTATAGAACTCTCCACCCCAAATCAACAGAATATACATTCTTCTCAGCACCACATCGCACTTATTCCAAAATTGACCACATAATTGGAAGTAAAGCACTCCTCAGCAAATGTACAAGAACAGAAATTATAACAAACTGTCTTAGATCACAGTGCAATCAAACTAGAACTCAGGACTAAGAAACTCAATCAAAACCCCTCAACTACATGGAAACTGAACAACCTGCTCCTGAATGACTACTGGGTACATAACGAAATGAAGGCAGAAATAAAGGTGTTCTTTGAAACCAATGAGAACAAAGATACAACATACCAGAATCTCTGGGACACATTTAAAGCAGTGTGTAGAGGGAAATTTATAGCACTAAATGCCCACAAGAGAAAGCAGGAAAGATCTAAAATTGACACTCTAACATCACAATTAAAAGAACTAAAGCTAGCAGAAGGCAAGAAATAACTAAGATCAGAGCAGAACTGAAGGAGATAGAGACACAAAAAACCCTCCAAAAAATCAATGAATCCAGGAGTTGGTTTTTTGAAAAGATCAACAAAATTGACAGACTACTAGCAAGACTAATAAAGAAGAAAAGAGAGAAGAATCAAATCGACGCAATTAAAAATGATAAAGGGGATATCACCACCGACCCCACAGAAATACAAACTACCATCAGAGAATACTATAAACACCTTTACGCAAATAAACTAGAAAATCTAGAAGAAATGGATAATTTCCTGGACACTTACACTCTTCCAAGACTAAACCAGGAAGAAGTTGAATCCCTGAATAGACCAATAGCAGGCTCTGAAATTGAGGCAATAATTAATAGCCTACCAACCAAAAAAAGTCCAGGACCAGATGGATTCACAGCTGAATTCTACCAGAGGTACAAGGAGGAGTTGGTACCATTCCTTCTGAAACTATTCCAATCAATAGAAAAAGAGGGAATCCTCCCTAACTCATTTTATGAGGCCAACATCATCCTGATACCAAAGCCTGGCAGAGACACAACAAAAAAAGAGAATTTTAGACCAATATCCCTGATGAACATCGATGCAAAAATCCTCAATAAAATACTGGCAAACCGCTTTCAGCAGCACATCAAAAAGCTTATCCACCATGATCAAGTGGGCTTCATCCCTGGGATGCAAGGCTGGTTCAACATTCGCAAATCAATAAACATAATCCAGCATATAAACAGAACCAAAGACAAGAACCACATGATTATCTCAATAGATGCAGAAAAGGCTTTTGAGAAAATTCAACAGCCCTTCATGCTAAAAACACTCAATAAATTTGGTATTGATGGAACGTACCTCAAAATAATAAGAGCTATTTATGACAAACCCACAGCCAATATCATACTGAATGGGCAAAAACTGGAAAAATTCCCTTTGAAAACTGGCACAAGACAGGGATGCCCTCTCTCACCACTCCTATTCAACATAGTGTTGGAAGTTCTGGCTAGGGCAATCAGGCAAGAGAAAGAAATCAAGGGTATTCAGTTAGGAAAAGAAGAAGTCAAATTGTCCCTGTTTGCAGATGACATGATTGTATATTTAGAAAACCCCATCATCTCAGCCCAAAATCTCCTTAAGCTGATAAGCAACTTCAGCAAAGTCTCAGGATACAAAATTAATGTGCAAAAATCACAAGCATTCTTATACACCAGTAACAGACAAACAGAGAGCCAAATCATGAATGAACTTCCATTCACAATGGCTTCAAAGAGAATAAAATACCTAGGAATCCAACTTACAAGGGATGTAAAGGACCTCTTCAAGGACAACTACAAACCACTGCTCAGTGAAATAAAAGAGGACACAAACAAATGGAAGAACATACCATGCTCATGGATAGGAAGAATCAATATCGTGAAAATGGCCATACTGCCCAAGGTAATTTATAGATTCAGTGCCATCCCCATCAAGCTACCAATGAGTTTCTTCACAGAATTGGAAAAAACTGCTTTAAAGTTCATATGGAACCAAAAAAGAGCCCGCATCTCCAAGACAATCCTAAATCAAAAGAACAAAGCTGGAGGCATCACGCTACCTGACTTCAAACTATACTACAAGGCTACAGTAACCAAAACAGCATGGTACTGGTACCAAAACAGAGATATAGACCAATGGAACAGAACAGAGTCCTCAGAAATAATACCACACATCTACAGCCATCTGATCTTTGACAAACCTGAGAGAAAGAAGAAATGGGGAAAGGATTCCCTATTTAATAAATGGTGCTGGGAAAATTGGCTAGCCATAAGTAGAAAGCTAAAACTGGATCCTTTCCTTACTCCTTATACGAAAATTAATTCAAGATGGATTAGAGACTTAAATGTTAGACCTAATACCATAAAAATCCTAGAGGAAAACCTAGGTAGTACCACTCAGGACATAGGCATGGGCAAAGACTTCATGTCTAAAACACCAAAAGCAACGGCAGCAAAAGCCAAAATTGACAAATGGGATCTCATTAAACTAAAGAGCTTCTGCACAGCAAAAGAAACTACCATCAGAGTGAACAGGCAACCTACAGAATGGGAGAAAATTTTTGCAATCTACTCATCTGACAAAGGGCTAATATCCAGAACCTACAAAGAACTCAAACAAATTTACAAGAAAAAAACAAACAACCCCATCAAAAAGTGGGCAAAGGATATGAACAGACATTTCTCAAAAGAAGACATTCATACAGCCAACAGACACATGAAAAAATGCTCATCATCACTGGCCATCAGAGAAATGCAAATCAAAACCACAATGAGATACCATCTCACACCAGTTAGAATGGCGATCATTAAAAAGTCAGGAAACAACAGGTGCTGGAGAGGATGTGGAGAAATAGGAACACTTTTACACTGTTGGTGGGATTGTAAACTAGTTCAACCATTATGGAAAACAGTATGGCGATTCCTCAAGGATCTAGAACTAGATGTACCATATGACCCAGCCATCCCATTACTGGGTATATACCCAAAGGATTATAAATCATGCTGCTATAAAGACACATGCACATGTATGTTTATTGCAGCACTATTCACAATAGCAAAGACTTGGAATCAACCCAAATGTCCATCAGTGACAGATTGGATTAAGAAAATGTGGCACATATACACCATGGAATACTATGCAGCCATCAAAAAGGATGAGTTTGTGTCCTTTGTAGGGACATGGATGCAGCTGGAAACCATCATTCTTAGCAAACTATCACAAGAATAGAAAACCAAACACCACATGTTCTCACTCATAGGTGGGAACTGAACAATGAGATCACTTGGACTCGGGAAGGGGAACATCACACACCGGGCCTATCATGGGGAGGGGGGAGGGGGGAGGGATTGCATTGGGAGTTATACCTGATGTAAATGACGAGTTGATGGGTGCTGACGAGTTGATGGGTGCAGCACACCAACATGGCACAAGTATACATATGTAACAAACCTGCACGTATGCACATGTACCCTAGAACTTAAAGTATAATAATAATAAATAAATTAAAAAAACAAAAAACAAAAAACATTGTTTCTGTTTTAAAATGTAGTTTTGCATTAGCCAACTCTCTCCATGGAAGAATTGTTTGCTCTGTTTTACTAAAAGAAGTGTTTTATATAATAGTTTTTCTTAGTTACATTGAATCAGTTGAAATTGTTAGTATTCCATTTTATTTATTTCTTCTTTTTTTTTTTTTTTTGCATTTGTTAGCTATTCCTCTGTTTTTAAAGTGGTCATTCTAAGATATGACATTATGTTTTTTGTTTTTATTTTTTTTGAGACAGGGTCTCACTCTGTTGTCTGGGCTAGATTATAGTGCTGTGATCATGGTTCACTGCAGCCTCAACTCCTTGAGCTCAAACAATCCTCTTGCCTCAGCCTCCTGAGTAGCTCAGACTACAGATGTGTGCCACTATGCCTGGCTAATTTTTTAAATTCTTAGTAGAGACAGGGTCTTACTATGTCACCCAGGCTGGTCCTGAACTGTGGAGCTCAAGCAGTCCTCCTGCTTTGGCCTCCCAAAGTATTGGGATTATAGACATGAGTCACCACACTTGATCTACACCATGCGTTCTTAATTTATCACTGTCTACTTAGAGTTAATATTGTACCATTCCACATATGACCTTACAATGGTCTAATTACAGTTATTCCATCCCAGACTTTGTGCTGCATACTTTATAAACCTCATAATGTTAGTTTTCTTTAAACAGTGATCTTTTAATAAGATTAAGAGAAGGAAAAAAAAGTCTTATATTTACTAATCCTGACCCTTCTTTCCTTCCTGAGACCAACATACAGGTTTGAGTTTCCATCTGTTGTCATTTCCTTTCAGCTTAAGGAACTTCCTTCAGCGTTTCTGGTGCAATTCTGCAGCTTTTGACAATTCTCTTAGCTTTCGTATATCTGAAAATGTCTTTATTTCACCCTCATTTTAGGAAGATATTTTTGCTGGATGTAGAATTCTGGGTTGGTCACTCCAGTGTCTTCTGGCTTTCATCATTTCTGATGAGAAGTTAGCTCTTACTTATAGACTTGTTCATGTCTGTGGAATGTGCCTTTCCTTGCTCTAATAGCTTTTTTCTCTTTATCTTTGGTTTCCTACAGTTTGAGTGTAATGTGACTAGTATAGTGTCTGTAATTATCTTGTTTGGGGTTCATCATTCAATGGTTGATGCTTTTTATGAAACCTGGGAAACTTCTGGCCATTATTTCCTATTTTTTTGAGATAGAGTCTTACTCTGTCACCCAGGCTGGAGTGCAATGGCATGATCTCAGCTCACTGCAACCTCTGCCCCCCTGGTTCAAGTGATTCTTCTGCCTCAGCCTTCCGAGTAGCTGGCATTACAGGCATGCGCCATCACACCCAGCTACTTTTTGTATTTTTAGTAGAGGCGGGGTTTCACCATGTTGGCCAGGCTGGTCTCGAACTCCTGACCTCTGGTGATCCACCCGCCTCGGCCTCCCAAAGTGCTGGGATTACAGGTGTGAGCCCACTGTGCCCGGCCTGTTATTTCTTCAAATATTTTTTTTCTGCCCCATTCTCTCTTCTTCTTCTTCTTTTTTTTTTTTTTAATTATTACTATTATACTTTAAGTTCTAGGGTACATGTGTACAACGTGCAAGTTTGTTACATATGTATACATGTGCCATGTTGGTGTGCTGCACCTATTAGCTCGTCACTTACATTAGGCATTCCTCCTAATGCTATCCCTTCCCCTTCCCCCAACCCCATGACAGGCCCTGGTGTGTGATGTGCCCCATCCTGTGTCCAAGTGTTCTCATTGTTCAGTTCCCACCTATGAGTGAGAACGTGTGGTGTTTGGTTTTCTGTCCTTGCGATAGTTTGCTGAGAATGATGGTTTCCAGCTTCATCCATGTCCCTACAAAGGACATGAACTCATCCTTTTTTATGGCTGCATAGTATTCCATTGTGTGTATGTGCCACATTTTCTTAATCCAGTCTATCATTGATGGACATTTGGGTTGCCATATGTAGAAAGCTGAAACTGGATCCCTTCCTTACACCTTGTACAAAAATTAATTCAAGATGGATTAAAGACTTAAATGTTAGACCTAAAACCATAAAAATCCTGGAAGAAAACCTAGGCAATACCATTCAGGACGTAGGTATGGGCAAGGACTTCATGACTAAAACACCAAAAGCAATGGCAACAAAAGCCAAAATAGACAAATGGGATCTAATTAAACTAAAGAGCTTCTGCACAGCAAAAGAAACTACCATCAGAGTGATCAGGCAACCTACAGAATGGGAGAAAATTTTTGCAATCTACGCATCTGACAAAGGGCTATTATCTAGAATCTACAAAGAACTTAAACAAATTTATAAGAAAAAATCAAACAACCCCATCAAAAAGTGGACAAAGGATATGAACAGATAACTTCTCAAAAGAAGACATTTATGCAGCCAGCAGACACACGAAAAAATGCTCATCATCACTGGTCATCAGAGAAATGCAAATCAAACCACGATGAGATACCATCTCACACCAGTTAGAATGGCAATCATTAAAAAGTCAGGAAACAACAGGTGCTGGAGAGGATGTTGAGAAATAGGAACACTTTTACACTGTTGGTGGGAGTGTAAACTAGTTCAACCATTATGGAAGATAGTAGGGAGATTCCTTAAGGATCTGGAACTAGAAATACCATTTGACCCAGCCATCCCATTACTGGGTATATAACCAGATGATTATAAATCATGCTGCTATAAAGACACATGCACACATGTTTATTGCAGCACTTTTCACAATAGCAAAGGCTTGGAACCAACCCAAGTGTTCTTTTTTTTTTTAAATTTTAATTATACATATGTTAAACTGCTTGATAATATTCTATGTTCTTCAGATTGGATAACTACATTGATCTGTTTTCTGGTTCATTGGCCCTTTCTTCTGTAGTTTTCAATCTGTTGTTAAGTCCATCCGGTAAAGTTTTCATTTCTGATACTGTACCTTCAAGTGACCGAACATATTTACAATAGCTGTTTTAAAGCTCTTGTGTGCTATTTCCAACATTAGAATGATCTTGTCTTTTTTTGGTTGGCTGCTTTCCTCCCCTGATTTTGAATCATATGTATCTATTATTGGCATATCTAGTAATTTTTCATTATTTGGACATTGTGATTGATATGTTATTGAATGTCTCATTGTGTTGTTTTTCTTTAGAGAGTGTTGAGTTTTGTTTTGGCAGAATGAAATTATTGATTCTTTCAAGATTGATTTTGTGTTGTGACAAGCCTAACTTTTGTCCTTTGTTCTAACACTTGGCCTTTACTCTAGTTTATGATTTTTCTGAGGTTTTCACTGAATGCCTGAGTGCCCAAGGCGTGTACAATGTCTCTCCATTCTGAATGGACTGGAATTCCAATGTCTCCCATCAGAGAGCAGCCTTTGGTATCTGTTCAGCTCTCAAGCCTATGACAGCAACTCTGCTAGGCCTCATGGAGTCCATGCTTACATGTAGCCCAGTGCTCTGCCAAGGGCACTCAAGGAACCCCCATGCAGACTTCTGGGGCTACCTCTTCTGCATTGTTGCCTTCATTTCTGGACCCTGTCCTATAAATTCTAGCCACTTCCATATGCCAGGACCCTGATTCAGTGAGACCATCATGCTTGGGCTTAGGTTCCTCCTTACTGTGGTGCAGTTGGGAAAGTGTTACAGGCAGAAAGCTGAAGTGAACATGGTCCACACCTCCTGTGCTGCCTATTGTTTAGTTGCCTGAAAATACTAGAGTTGTATATATCTTGTCTAGTTTTATGGATGTTACCTGGGGAGGGCTAGTCTGGCATCAGTTATTTTATCATGGCTAGAAGTAGAAGTCTACTTCTTAAATGTATTGGAGGAACATTTTTAGCTGTCTTTAAATATATAATTAAGATGATGTATTTATACATACTTAATATTATATAATCTTAATCCTCTGCTTTTGGATATATGAGTTTGGATATTCCATATACAACTGTATGTATGCTGTACCACAGGAACTTTTTTTTTTGAGACAGGGCCTCACTGTATTGCCCAGGCTGGAGTGCAGTAGCATGATCATGGCTCACTGTAGCCTCAATCTGTTGGGCTCAAACAGTCCTCCTGCTTCAGCCTCTCAAAGAGCTGGGACCACAGGTGCATGTCACTATGCGTGACTAATTAAAAATTATTTTTTGTAGAGATGGGATCTCACTGTGTTGTCCAGGCTGGTCTTGAACTCCTGGGCTCAAGCAGTCCTCCTACCTTGGCCTCCAAAAGTGCTTGGCCTCCCAAATTGCTGGGATTATAGGCATGAGACACCAGGCCCGGCCTTAGAGCATTTTTGTTACCCCAGAAAGAAGCATTTTACCCCTTGGCTGTCACTCTTCCCGCTTTTTGTCCACTTGCCCAGGCCTAGCCAACCACAGATTTACTTTCTGATTCTATAAGTTTGCTTATTTTGGATATTTTATGTAAGTAGAATTATATATGTTTGTCTTTTTGAGGCCAAGGGTTTGAGACCAGCCTGGGCAACATAGGGAGACCTTGTCTCTAAAACAAAAAAAAGAAAGAAAAAAAACAGGGATTGGTGGCACTTGCTTGTAGTCCAGCTACTGGGGAGTCTGAAACGGGAGGATCACTTTAGCCCTGACTGAAGGACAAGGTTGCAGTGAGCTGTGAGTGTGGCATTGCGCTCCAGGCTGGGTGACAGAATGAGACCGTGTCTCAAAAAGAAAAAAGAAAAAGAAAAAGAAAGGAATCAAATGAAATTTTCATACTATTTCCAAGCAGTAAGAGTGCCTATTTAGACATTTATTTCCTCAGCCCTTATTAGATCCTGGCAGGAATCTATTGAACATAGAATCATCTTTTCCCTCGTTTTGATAGCTGTCCTCAATTTCCTTGAAAGTAGAAGACAGGTATCTTTCACTCAGGATTATTTTCAATAATTGGGGGCATAGCATTTTCAGTGCCCACCGTGTCCAAACACTGTGGCTGGAGTATGTAGTATCTTATATCAAGAACTACTACTAGAATAGGCTGGGCAAGGTGGCCCAAGCTTGTAATCCCAGCACTTTGGGAGGCCGAGACGGGCGGATCACGAGGTCAGGAGATCCAGACCATCCTGGCTAACACGGTGAAACCCCGTCTCTACTAAAAAATACAAAAAAAAAAAAAATAGCTGGGCATGGTGGCGGGTGCCTGTAGTCCCAGCTACTCGGGAGGCTGAGGCAGGAGAATGGCGTAAACCCAGGAGACGGGGCTTGCAGTGAGCTGAGATCCGGCCACTGCACTCCAGCCTGGGTGACAGAGCAAGATTCCATCTCAAAAAAAAAAAAAAAAAAAAAAGAACTACTACTGGAATAAATATCAAAGAAGTGTAAGACTCAGTATCTCTGTGCATGTTTCAGTCTAGCTGATTAGTACTGGAGTGGAAGATGGTACATGGACTGGAGCTTTCTGTTTTTTCATATCTGGGATTATTGAAAGATTCTGTGAAACACTGGACTATTAGAGATCTCTGATATTTATATCTGGGGTTTGGGTTATATTTGAGATATTTCCACAGTTAAAAATGCCTTGTCTGTCTTCTTTGTCTTAGGACCAGACAGTTTTATGGTGACTACCAAGGAAGGATATAAAGTTTCTGAATAGAACTAAAGTCTTGCTATGCAGCACGTTTTTTCTTTTCCTGGTGAAGTAATTATGTTTATTTTTAACTTTTTAGTAATGTACCTAAAATAAAATATATGCCACAGATAGCTTAGAATCAACTCATATTGGGTAGTAGAAATGTATGTAATCTCATAATACTTTGTATTAGTTAGTAAACTCTCTAAGTAAAAATTTCTTTTTATATGTTTAAAAACAATAGGTTACAAAAGTTATTGAAATGCTTCTTACCTAGAAAATAAGTTGCTGTTAGTCAATTTTATTGTTTCACTTTATGTAGTTATTTGCATGAGTATAAATATGCTTCTGAAGAGACACAATAATTCTAAGTTTACTTTCAGGAAAATAACCAGGTTTCCAAAGTTCCATTAGTTTATAAAATTTTTAAAATGGCTTTGACAATGACTTATTTTATTCTTGTGTCTTTTGTCATTGATACAGGTCTAATTTTGATATATTATTATACATGTATTAAAATTAAGTCTTCAAACCTCCTATATGTTATACGTCAGCATTGTTTTAACAAAGGAGAAGGCAAGAGAAAAGACTTAAGTGCTTAATTTTATGTGAGTAACTCTGTCAGGCACAATGCTGTGAAAGATTTATGGTGTGTCTTTCAAATGTCTAATATAATTCAAAGATAAGATGTGTCTTGGACGCAAAATGTTCATAAGAAATAATGTCTTTAACTTTCATAAAATACTCGTATACAAATTACGTTAACTTTTATTTGTGTCTATACAAATAGAAAAGTCATTTGATTAAAATGTTTGATATGTGTCCTATGCCATGATCTCAAAGGAATGTGTTTCACTTTAGTGAGGAATTATCTGACGAATGTCTCCCACTTTTTTCCTGGAAAAGAAAACTAGGCATCTTAAACTGGGTCTTAAATGTGATATAGATGAGAACATTTAAAATCATGGTGTTCAAAGGTGAATTTGATTATATATCACCTAACAAGATTATTTTGGCATCTTGATTAATATTGGTGAATCTGAATGGAAAGTAATTTTTTTTTTTTACTTGAAAATGCAGTCTTAAAAAATATGCAGTCTTAGTTGGGGGTTTTAACCCTTTCTTCCCAGCTGTTTTTTTTTTATTTTTTTTTTTTCTTTTTGGTCCATTAAAGTATTTTACTTGTAAGTATGTATTGCATCCCTAGGAAAAGAATCCCGGGATTTTCCCTCTTGTGTGTTTTTGTCTTGCGTCTTTGTGGTCTATGATGCCAACTGGTGTTATCAGTACAGTTAAACCAAACTGACAGGATGGGAGCAGATTATTCTGCCACTTTTCTAGATCTTTGAGTTGCACATCAAATCTGGGGCTGAGCACTCCAGTTTAGCCTACCTGTGAGTTTCACAACATTTTTCCCAGCTGTGTGATCATCAGTGATTTCAGATTCGCCGGTGTAACCATACTTTACCATCATAGTTAGAAACCGGACTCTTGACTTTGGAGCACAGCCTAATAAGAACCTGCCTCTTTTTTTGGCATTGTTGATGCTCAGGAGAGCATCATTCAAGACATTCATGTGCCCCATTGTGGTAGTGCAGAATAATGGCAGAAAAAGCCCCCAGCTGTTTTTTGTGTACCGTGATATCAACACTTTTGAAAAATGAGAGGACATGGTAATCTTCTGTTGTCTTTCAGTTTTTACTAAATTCACCTAAGCACTATGTAAAAAATGTTATAATAAAAAACATTGAAAGATTTCCATGACTTCATATTAAAGCCTGTTAATGACAAATTTAAACTTTAATTTCTTTATGATAAGATTATCTCTTTTCAGGTAACTCAGTTTGACCACCACCTTTTGATTTATAGCGTATCAAGGGCTGAAAGACAAAGAAGTTTAAAGATTCCATTTTATTTGAGTCAGTTGGCCAGCACCTGTAACTAGAGAAAAGACAGCTCTGTTTAGACTGTGTTTGATCAGTCTGAGAGGTGATACACTCTCCAGCCTCTGTGATGTTTTCAAGTGGTGGAGGGGGATGGTTATGCAATTAAAAAGGTTGTATAGTTTATTCAAATTCCTGAATATTGCCATTACAGTATGATGACATTGTCTTTGAAATATTTTGAATTCCCAGAATTAAACATAGCTTATTCAAATATAGATGCCAAGAACGCATTATAAAAGCAAGAGTCACCTGTGCACTTTACATTACAGATGCCTAGGCCCTAATCCTAAGATTCTCTGTTGGTAGATTTTGGGAGAGGCCCGGGCATATATTAAAAGCCATAGCAGGTGATTCTCATTTGTAATTAAGGATGAGTGCTACTTTTCCAGGAGTTATCACCATTTAATATGCATTGTTTAATATGCATTTCAGATATTTTTCCTGACCTCAGGGATTCCAGGAAATACTGGCTTGGCTAGGAGATACTGCAGGAGAGGTGGAATTCCAAGATGTATAAAATTATCGATTGGATAGTCAACCTTGAATTTTCCATAGGTCAAAAATGTCAGTGAAATAATTGGTGATTTAACAAATTTATTTTATTGTGTACCCCAATGGATGATAGATAAAAGAGAGTGGTGGTTTGGCTTGTTTATAAGATGTTTTTCTCCCTTCTTTAATGTGTATATAATTCAATTTAATTAATTGCAGATTTATCCTTCACCTATGTATCTTTTAAAATTAATGATTTTGTGTTTTTTTTTGATGAGACAAGGAAGGATGAGGTTACTTACAGCTTTATAAATGTTAAGTGTTTAAGATAAACTACGTGTACTCTAAATGTAACTGCGTTGTAGAGTATGAAAACATTCAGCAATGAGACTAAATGACATTTACTTAATCTGCATATCTTGTAGATTCTTTCTGCATGTAGTGGAACAGCCACACTATAAAGCTATTGTTTGTGCTCCTTCGAAAAATGTAATCCACTTTGAGATGGCAAATTCATTCTTTACGAATTTCACAGAGTCCAATAGAGACTTTTTTTCTAAGTGTCTAATAAGTACCGTCTCCAAGGCATCTGAGTAATATATATCCTAAATCTTGCCATGCCTTCATTGGACTGTATTCATCCTCTTAATAAACTATGCTTTTCTTTTTCCCTCATTAACACTAGTTTTCTACTTTTGCCTATTTGATTTAACAGAGGAAATTTAAGCCTCTATTCCTTAGCCATGCATCTCTACTTCAGGCCAGTTCTTACAAGTAGCCATTCCTGTGTTCTGAAGAGCCAGATCAAGAAAGAAGATGGTTAAGTGGTGTTATCTCTGTGCGGGTTAGTGCAGTCTGCCACTGAGGGGATGCCTATATACCTGCTTTCCTTGTGGGGTGTTTTTCTCTGGGGCTATCAGGGTGCACTCAGCTGCAGCAGAGTCTATGTCTTGATGTTTCTTCTGATAGTCTGAGCCTCTAATATGGGGAGGTTTTTGTACCTGTAAGAGGTTGGAGGCATTTATCAGCATCATTATTTTTCTTTGATGAAAACATAAAATTTGATTCATTTTCTTACCTGATTTGGCTTTGAGCTACAATTTTTTTTTTTTTTTTTTTGCCTTTTAAATCAACAACAACAACAACAACAATAACAAAAACTCTGCTATTAAGAAAACTTACAGGAAAAAACCCCACTCTCCTAAACAGATAACTGCTTCTTACTTGGTTTTGCTTTAGATTTGTCTATATTGATTATGTGTGTTTTTATGTCGTTGCAGTCATATTGTAGATAGCATTTTGTGTTGAATTTTTTAATGAAACATTATATCCTAAGTACTTTTCAGGTTAAGTACTATCATAATTATAATTGTGTGGTTTTCAAACTGTATTCCCTAGACCATTGGTATCAATACCATCTGGAACTTATTAAAAATGCAGTTTTGTAGGCTTATCTCTAATTTCCTGCATCTGGAACTCTGGGAGTGGAACCCAGCAATCCATGTTTTAATAATCACTTTTAGGTGATTCTTATATATATTAAAGTTTGTGGACCACTGTTATAAATTGTAGCTATTGTTTACAGTGGCATTTTTATTGTTTACTTACCTTACCTTGCAATATCTAGATGTAGACATTTTTTTTTTGACCCTTAACAATTACTGATACTTTGTTAAGACTTTATTGTCTTAAGCTCTGCAGGTTGTTTTTCTGTTTATAAAATGTTAAACATCTATTATTTCATTTAAATCTTAGCAACCCAAGAGGCAGATATTATTATTTACTTTGTATAGGTGAGGGAACTTAAGCCCAGAAGGATTTACTAATTTGTCTAAGATCACAACTTTTAATTTTTTATTCTTTTAAAGTTATATATTTATAATGCTTTAATCTATGAGGACTTTTCTGGTATCCTCCCTTCTCGTTTTCCTTTTTAAGTGTCCTTCATCTGTGTAGAGTTGAAATAATGGACTATCTGGTTTACTGGGGTGTGACAAAACAGTATTTGAAATATGAAATGGGGATAAAATTGCATTTACCAGAGCTCCTTCCGGGATAAGTATGAGAGGAATAGGCAGAAGCAAATAATCTTCTTGGGAGGGATGTGTGTGTGTGTGTGTGTGTGTGTATGTGTATAAGAGACAGAGTGAGATCCCATAGGATATGCTTAATTGCTTTTTAAGGAAGTTGAGTAAATTAGGAATGTATTTTTATAGGATATGCAGGTTTGGAGACAGAGCTAAATTGCTGAGAAAGAGAAGAGGTGTGAGCTTTCAACTAGTAGCTCTCTGCCTCTTGTCTAAACAAACATTGAACAATAACAAAAATATTGACTTGAAAGGTGCCAGATTAGATTTCGTGGGGAGCCTATGTTTTTGACTCTGCCTGTGTGTTCCCATAACATCTAGTGCTGTTAGAGCATCCATCACATCATATGTTAATCATTTTTTTTTTGGTATATCTTCCTCTCCAGATTGTGAGCTTTTTGGGAGCAAGACTGTCTTTTATCTCCATATGTTTCTTTTTTTAATTTTTGTTTTATTATTATTTTTTTAGACGCAATTTTGCTGTTGTTGCCCAGGCTGGAGTGCAGTGGCATGATCTTGGCTCACTGCAGCCTCCGCCTTTGAAGTTCAAGTGATTCTCCAGCCTCAGCCTCCTGAGTAGCTGGGCTTATAGGCATGCACCACCAAGTCCGGCTAATTTTGTATTTTTAGTAGAGATGGGGTTTCACCATATTGGTCAGGCTGGTCTTGAACCCCTGACCTCAGGTGATCCGCCTGCCTTGGCTTCCCAAAGTGCTGGGATTATGGGTATGAGCCACTGCTCCCAGCCTATTTTCGTATGTTTCTGAGCCTGGTAAGAAACCTTTGCTACTGAATGAGACATTGTTGACCAATTAATATTTAATAGACTTTTAAAATGTACATTGTTCTTAAAAGTCAAGTTTTATTTTCCTTTGTTTACATAAAGACCATATGCTACATTATAATATGTAATTTCCCATAGTTCTGTAAATATACAAGGATGTAAATAAGTGTCAGATATGGCTTGCATCTGTGTCCCCACCCAAATCTCATCTTGAATTATACTCCCATAATTCCCATGTGTTGTAGGAGGGACCCAGTGGGAGATAATTGAATCATGGGGGTGGTTTCTGCCATACTGTTCTTGTGGTAGTGAATAAATCTCATGAGATCTGATGGTTTTATACTGTTCTTGTGGTAGTGAATAAATCTCATGAGATCTGATGGTTTTATCAGGGCTTTCCGCTTTTGCATCTTCCTCATTCCCTCTTTGCCTTCTGCCATCCATGTAAGATGGGACTTGTTCCTCCTTGGCATGATTATGAGGCTTCCCCAGCCACATGGAACTGTAAGTCCAGTTAAACTTCTTTCTTTTGTAAATTGCCCAGTCTTAGGTATGTCTTTGTCAGCAGCATGAAAACGGACTAATACAGTGTTCTTATTTACATCCTTGTATATTTATGGTACTAATTTTTAGGATAAATTAGGATAAATTTCTAGAAGTAGAATCGATGGGTCAAATATTGTATTCTGTTTAAATGGCTGTCTAGGCCAGGTATGCTGGTTTACACCTGTAATCCCAGCACTATGGGAGGCCAAAGTGGGAAGATCACTTGAAGACCAGCCTGGGCAACATAGTGAAATCCCATCTCTACAAAAAATAAAAAAAATTGGCCAGGTATGGTGGCATGTGCCTGTAGTCCCAGCTACTTGGGAGGCTGAGCCCAGGAGGTTGAGGTTATAATGAGCTATACTTGTGCCACTGCCTTCCAGTTTAGGTGACAGAGCGAGACCCCATATCTATTAAAAAGCAAATCTGTCATCATAGGAGATTTTAACATACCTCTCTGAAGTGGATATATTAAGCACATAAAAATTTGAAAGTATATAGATTTGAATTTCATAATTAATACACTTAATAAGTTACATATATACAGAATTCTATATCCTATATTAGAGAATATGCCTTTTTTTTTTTTTTTTTTTTGTGAGGCAGAGTCTTGCTCTGTTGTCCAGGCTGGATTGCAGTGGTGTGATCTTGGCTTACTGCATCCTCTGCCTCCCAGACTCAAGCAATCTTCCCTCCTGAGTCTCCTGAGTAGCTGGGACTACAGGCATGTGCCACTGTGCCTGGCTAATTTTTGTATTTTGTGTAGAGACAGGATCTCATCATGTAGCCCCGCATAGTCCCGAACTCCTGAGCTTAAGCGATCCATCTGCCTTGGCTTCCCAAAGTGGTAGGATTACAGACGTGAGTCACCGTGCCTTGTCCTTTAGAGAATATGCATTCTTTTCAAACAGAAAATTTAATTATGTATTTATTAGCCCGTAAAAGGAGTCTCAAATAATTCTGTGGAATTGATATCATACATTTTGTCTAGTATGTGGCTAAGAGAGGGCTCAGGAACCAAATGTGGTTTTCCCCTAGCTGTATGACCTTGGGTAAGTTACTTAACTCACGTGCTTCAATTTTTTCATCTGTAAAACAGATATGGTAATAGTGGTCTCTCAGAGTTGTGAGGGCTAGCGTTCAGAACAATGCATTACACGCGGTAAGGGCTCAGTTAATGTTTGCCATCATCATTATAGTATCATCGTATTCTCTGATCACGTGCAATGAAAATAGAAATCAGTAATAAAGAGATAAACATCCTCTTCCTCACACCAAAAAGAAAAACCTCCATATATACCATTCAACAGTAAAAATGAGTGAATTATGGATACACACATCAATGTGAGTGAATCTCAGAAACATTCTTAGTGAAAGAAGCCAGATACAAGAATGTATACTGTATACTATATACTGAAAAGTTCCAAAACAGGCAGAACTAATTGGTAGTGGAGGAGAAATCAGTACAGTGGTTTCCTCTGGTGTTTAAGAGTTGGAATTGACTAAGATGGGGCATGAGGAAACTTTTTGGGATGATAGTGCCATTCTATGTCCTTTTTTTTTTTTTTTTGAGATGGAGTCTTACTCTATCACCCAGGCTGGAGTGCAGTGGCATAGCCTCGGTTCACTGCAGCCTCTGCCTCCTGGGTCCAAGCAATTCTCCTGCCTCAGCCTGCCAAGTAGCTGGGATTTCAGGTGCCCGCCATCACATCCGGCTGATTTTTGTATTTTTAGTAGAGACAGGGTTTTACCATGTTGGCCAAGCTGGTCTCAGGAATGCCTGACTTCAAGTCACCTGCCCACCTTGGCCTCCCAAGGTGCTGGGATTACAGGTGTGAGCCACTGGGCCTGGCCCCATTGTATGTCTTGATAGGCATTTGGGTTACATAGGTATGTACATTTGTCAAAACTCAGAAAATGTATATATAATATGTATGCCTAGTTTTACATAAAAAGACTAAGCAAATATTGGATGCTTGTTAACATTGAGCATGCTGAAATATTTAGTGGGAAGAGTATTATTGTTTACAATTTGCTTTAAAGACACCAAAAATGAGGTGGATTAATTAATGGCTAGGGAGATGGATAAATGGATAGATATATGTGATAAAGCAAGTCTAATAGAATGTTGTGGCAGAATCTAGTGGCAACTATATGGATGTTAGCTATAAAATTCTTTGCTATGTGATTGAAAAATTTCCCAATAATCTGTAGAAGTTTTCTTCCCATCCCCTTACTTGTGCTTGGAAACTAAAAACAAACAAAACCACTACTGACTGACTTAAAGTAGAAATTATAATGAGAATTACTAAATACCACACAATGAAAATGAATGCCCTATATAAAAAAACTTGTAGGGTATGATTCAAAAGGAAATTTATTGCTCTTAATGAATTTGTTAGAAAATAGGAAAGATTGAAAGATAGTGGGTTCATTGGCCGGGCGCGGTGGCTCAAGCCTGTAATCCCAGCACTTTGGGAGGCCGAGACGGGCGGATCACGAGGTCAGGAGATCGAGACCATCCTGGCTAACACGGTGAAACCCCGTCTCTACTAAAAAATACAAAAAACTAGCCGGGCGAGGTGGCGGGCACCTGTAGTCCCAGCTACTCGGGAGGCTGAGGCAGGAGAATGGCATGAACCCGGGAGGCGGAGCTTGCAGTGAGCTGAGATCCGGCCACTGCACTCCAGCCTGGGCGGCAGAGCGAGACTCCGTCTCAAAAAAAAAAAAAAAAAAAAAAAAAAGATAGTGGGTTCATCTCAATAAATTAGAAAAAAACCCAAAATATGCCTAAAAACCTAATAGGATGGAAATAATAATAAAATATAAATCCTGGATTATTATATAGTATTTAAGAATGTGGACTCCTTGTAGTTCCACTAAAATTTGTTTATATATGCACTAGTTGATTTTTTCAATTTTTGCTTTTATGAATAAAGCTGCTATTAAAATTCATATGTAAAAACAACAAACAAAAAGAATGTGGACTCTTGAACCAGATTGCCTGATTTTGAATTCTTAGTTCTCCACTTCCTACTTGTCCAAACTTGGTTACTTAACCCGTCTGGGTCTTCTTAGCTTCCTTTTCTACAAAATGAAGATAATGATAGAATCAAATTCCTAGGTTTGTGAAGGTTGAATAAATTAATATGTTAGTACAATGTAGAATGTATTTGTTATAAGTGTCCAATAAATACCAGCTTCTGTTGTTAATAAGTGGAAAGATAAATGGAAAACAAAAATATATAATCAATAGGCCAACAGCTAGTTTTTTGAAAAGACCAATATGATACAGAAAACTCAGGAAAGAAGAGTAATAAAAATCAATATGCTAAAAATGAAATAGAGATATAACAATAGTGATTTTTTTTGGGAAAAATGGAAAGGTTTTACATGAAAAAATATAATTACTCTTACTGAAGAATAAAAGAGGAACTTGAATTGATCATGAAACAATTTGAATTCATAACTAAAAAAAGAAATATGGGCCAGGTGCTGTGGCTCATGTCTGTAATCCCTGCACTTTGAGAGGCTGAGTTGGGAGGATTGCTTAAGGCCAGGAGTTTGAGACTAGCCTGGGCAACATGGCAAGATCCTATCCCTAATATACAAATAAAAAGTAATTAGCTAGGCACGGTGGTGTATGCCTGTAGTCCCAGCTACTTAGGAGGCTGAGACGGGAGTTTGTGCTCAGAATTTCAAGGCTTTAGTGAGTTATGACCACACACCTGCACTCCGGCATGGGTGACAGAGTAGTGGGACCCCATCTCAAAAAAGAAAGAAAGAAAGAAAGAAAGAATTATGACTTTTGATAATGCACTATGCCCAGAAAAGACATTTTTGCAATTAAGTTTTGTCAAGTCGGATAATACTTATTTTATGGAATGTTTCACAGAATAAAAGAAGCACCCAGCTCGTTTTATGAATCTTGTATAACTGTGATGTCACAATCATAACAGGACAGTACAAGCAATCAAATTATAGGCCAGTCTGCCTTAGGAGCATAAGTAAAACTATCCCCAACAAAAATTTACTAAATAGTATCTAATGGTATATAAGAAAATTAAGTAACAATGAAGTTGGGTTTTTATAAAAACTTCAAGGACAATTTAATATTAGAAAATCTAACATTAACAGATTGAAGGAGTAAAACCATAAGATCATCTCAGTAAAGATTCAGTATCCAATCAGAATAAAAACTCTTATTAGCAAACTAGAAATAGAAGGGAAAGTCTTCAGTCTGAAAAGAAGGCATTTATTAAAAAATGTGCAATCATATTTAGAGGTGATGTTTTAGGGGTCTTCTCATTAAACTCATGGATAACACAATTATGCCCCCTGTGGTGGTTACTTTTATGTATCAACTTGCCTATGCCGTAGTACCCAGCTATTCAATCAAATGTTAATCTACATGTTGCCATGAAGGCATTTTGTGGATGTGGGCATCATCTACAGTCAACTGACTTTAAGTAAAGGAGGCTACCCTCAATAATGTGGATCTGCCTCACAATTAGTTGAAAGGCCTTAGGAACAAAACTGAGGTTTCTGGAAAAGGAAGAAATTTTGCTTCAAGACTGCAGCATCAACTCCTATCTCAGTTTGGCAGCCTGCTGGCCTGCCTTACAGATTTTGGACTTGTCAGCTCCTACAATTGCATAACCAGTTTCTTAAAATAAATATCTTTATGTCTTTCTGTCTAGCTATCTGCCTTCTTTCTCGCATTTTCTCTCTTCCCTATTTTCTCTGTTTCTCTGAAGAACCTTGATGCATGCACCCTTCAGTGCCAGAAGACATGAAAATGACACAAGAGTATAGAGTTGGAGAAGAGATATAAGATTGTTTTCATTTAAAAACAGTGAGATATGGTGGACGCGGTGGCTCACAGCACTTTGGGAGGCCAAGGCAGGCGGATCACAAGGTCAGGAGAGCGAGACTATCCTGGCTAACACAGCAAAACCCCGTCTCTGCTAAAAATACAAAAGAGGTGCTGAAGAAGCTCTTCCATACCCTGGCACTGGCTGCATGGTGTGGAGATTCTGCATGTCAGGGAGGGAGAGTGCTGTGATTGTGAGACCCTCCACTAAACTAAGTTCTGTGTCAAAGGGGAAAGCAAAACTGGGCTACACTTAGCCAATGACCGCCCATGGAGGGAGCATTTAGGCCAGCCATAGTCAGAGGGGAATCTCCCAGCCCAGTTGTTGGAACTTGAATTTCAGCATGCCTTGCCACTGCGGGCTAAATTGCTCTAGGGCCTACATAAACTTGAAAGGCAGTCTAAGACACTAGGACTCCAATTCCTAGGCAAGTCTTTGTGCTGAGCTGGGCTCAGAGCCAGTGAACATGGCGGGGCACATGACCTAGTGAGACACCAGCCATGGCGGCCAAGGGAGTACTTGTGCCACCCCTCCCTCAGTTTCGGGCAGCACAGCTTGTAGCTTCAGAAGAGACCCCTTCCTTCCGCTTGAGAAGAGGAGAGAGAAGAGTAAAGAGGACTTTGTCTTGCATCTTGGATAGCGGCTCAACCACTGGAGGATAGGGCACTGGGCAGAGTCATCAGACCCTTAGTCCAGGCCCTAACTTCTGGATGACATATGTAGGCACATCCTGAGCCAGAAGGGAAACTGCTGCCTTGAAGGGAAGGATCCAGTCCTGGTGGCATTATTTACCTGCTGACTAAAGAGCCCTTGGGCCCTGAGGAACCAGCAGCAATACCTAGTTAGTATGCTGTGGGCCTTGGGTGAGCTTCTGTGATGCACTGGCTTCAGGTGAGACCCAACATATTTCCAGCTATGGTGGCTACAGTGAGAGACTCCTGCTTGAGAAAAGGAGAGGGAAAAGTGAAGGAGACTTAGTTTTACACCTTAGGTATCAGCTTGGCTACAGTTGGGTAGAGTACCAAGCAGACTCTTGAGGTCCCTGATTCCAGGGTTTGGCCCTTGGACAGCGTTTCTGGACCTGCCCTGGGCCAGATGGGAGCTTACTACACTGAAGGGTTAGTCCCAGGCCTGGAAGAATTCACCACAAGATGACTGAAAAGCACTTGAGCCTGAAGTGAACATTGGCAGTAGCCTTGCAGCACCCTCGGTGGTTCTGTAGTAGTGATGACCTTGGGGAGAAGCTCTTCTGCTTGTGGAAAGATAAGGGAAGAATAGGAAGGACTTTGTCTTATAGTTTGAGTGCCAGCTTAGCTGCAGTAGAATAGAGTATCAAGTAGATTTCAAAGGTTTTTGACTCCAGTACCTGGCTACTGGCATCTCTGGACCTGCCCAGGGCATGGGGGAAATTGCTACCCTAAAGGGAAGGACACAGGCCCAGCTTGCTTTATCACCTGCTGATTGTAGAGCCCTAGGCCTTGAGCAAGGAGACCAAGTGCTGTGAGAAAGTAAGGGAAGAGAACAAGAATCTCTGCCTAGTAATATAGAAAATTCTCCTGGATCTTAACCAAGACCACCAAGGCAGTACCACTACAAGTTTTCAAGAAACATAGCATTACTGGGCTTGGGGTGCCCCCTAATGCAGATGTGGCTTAGATTACAACACCCAAATTTCTTCAAATACCTGGCAAACTTTCCCAAGAAGGATGGGTACAAACGGGTGTTTCTTCAGATGCCTGGAAAACTTTCCCAAGAAGGACGGATACAAATAAGCCCAGACTATGACGACTACAATAAATACCAAACTCTTCAATGCCTGGACACTGACAAACATCCGCAGGCATCAAGACCAAGTTTTGGCAACATGGCGAAACCCCGTTTCTACCAAAAATAGAAAAACTAGCTGGGCGTGGTGGCACATGCTTGTAGTCCCAGCTACTTAGGAGGCTGAGGTGGGAGGATCACTTAAGCCCAGGATGCGGAGGTTGCAGTGAGCCAAGATCACACCACTGCACTCCAACCTGCGTGACAGAGTGAGACTCTGTCTCAAAAAAAAGAAAAAAAAGAAAAAAGACCAGCTTGGGAAACATGACCTCACCAAACAAACTAAATAAGGTACCAGGGACCAGTCCTGGAGAAACAGAGCTATGTGACCTTTCAGATAGATAATTCGAAATAGCTGTTTTGAGGAAACTCTAAGAAATTAGAGATAACACAGAGAGGACTTCAGAATTCTATCAGATAAGCTTAGCAAAGAGATTGAAATACTTTCAAAGAATCAAGCAAAAATTCTGGAGTTGAACAGTGCATCATCATCTCGTAACAGCAGAATTGGTCAAGCAGAATAAAGAATTAGTGAGCTTGAAGATAAACTATTTGGAAATACACAGAGAAGACAGAAGAAAAAAGAATAAAAATGAAGCATGCCTACCAGATCTAGAAAGCAGCTGCAAAAGGGCATATCTGGCCAGGTGCGGTGGCTCATGCCTGTAATCCCAGCATTTTGGAAGGCTGAGGTGGGTGGATGATTTGAGGTCAGGAATTCGAGATCAGCTTGGCTAACATGGTGAAACCCCATCTCTACTAAAAATACAAAAAAAGAAAAGAAAAATTAGCCAGGCATGATAGCGTATGCCTGTAACCCCAGCTACTCGGGAGGCTGAGGCAGTGGAATTGCTTGAACCTGGGAGGCAGAGGTTGCAGTGAGCTGAGATCATGCCACTGCACTCCAGCCTGGGCGACAGAGCAAGACACCATCTCAACAACACCAACACCACCACCAACAACAAAAAGGCAAATCTAAGAGTTATTGGCCTTAAAGAGGAGGCAGGGAGAGAGATCAGACTAGAAAGCTTATTCACAGGGATAACAGAGAACTTCCCAAACCTAGGGAAAGCTATCAGTATTCAAGTATAAGAAGCATGTAAAACACCAAGCAGATTCACCCCAAAGAAGACTACCTCAAGGCGTTTAATAATGAAACTCCCAAATGTCGAGGATAAAGAACAGATCCTAAAAGCAGCAAGAGAAAAGAAACAAAAACACATAATGGAGCTCCAATATGTCCAGCAGCAGACTTTTCTGTGGAAACCTTACAGATCAGGAAAGAGTGACATGACATATTTAAAGTGCCAAAGGGGAAATCTTTTACCCTAGAGTGGTATGTCTGGTGAAAATATCCTCCAAACATTAAGGAAAAGTGAAGACTTTTCCAGACAAACAAAAGCTGAGGAATTTCATCAACACCAGACCTGTCTTACAAGAAATGCTAAAGGGAGTTCTTTAATCAGAAAGAAAAGGACATTAGTGGGCAATAAGAAATTATCTAAAGGTACAAAACTCACTGGTAGTAGTAAGTACACAGGAAAACAATATTGTAACACTGTAATTGTGATGTATAAATTATTCTTAAGTAGAAAGACTAAAAGATGAACAAATTAAAAATAATAACTTACAACAGCTTTTAAAGACATATCGAGTACAATATGATATAAATGGTAACAACCAAAAGTTAAAAATAGGGGGACAAAATTAAAAGTGTAGGTTTTTATTAGTTTTCTTTTTGCTTGTTTATGCAGTCAGTTTGTCCTCAGTTTAAAATAATTGGGTTTTACAATAGTATTTGCAAGCCTTGTGGTAACCTCAAATCAAAGGTCATATAACAGATACACAAAAAATAAAAAGCAGGAAATTAAAGCACCCCACCAGAGAAAAATCACCCAAAATAAAATAACACCCCAAAATAAAATAACAGGAGTAAGTCTTTATCAGTAACAACATTGAATGTAAATAGACTAAACTCTTCAATCAAAAAAGACATAGAGTGGCTGACTGGATTGAAAAAAACAAGATCCAGTGATCTGTTGCCTACAGGAAACACACTTCACCTATAAAGACACAGATAAACTGAAAAAAAAAAAAAAAAAAGGATGGAGAAAGATATTCCATGCTAATGGAAGCCAAAAAAGAGCAGGAGTAGCTATGCTTATATCAGACAGAAACTTTTAGAAGAGACAAAGAAGGTCATTATATAATGATAAAGGAGTCAATTTAGCAAGAAGATGTAGCAGTTGTAAATATATATGCACCCACTAATGGAGCACCCAGGTATATAAAGCAAATATTAGAGCTAAAAAGAGATAAGATCTTCCAGACAGAAAATCAGCAAAGAAACATCACTCTTAATCTGTACTATAGACCAAATGGACCTAGTAGTTATGGAACATTTCATCCAGTGACTCCAGAATACACATTCCTTTCCTCAGCGCATGGATCATTCTCAAGCATAGACTGTCTGTTAGGTGACAAAGCAAGTCTTAAAACATTAAAAAAAAAATAATAACAAAACCCTGAAATAATAGCATGCATCTTCTCTGATCACAATGGAATAAAACTAGAAATCAATAACCAGAAAAACTGTATAACCACATGGAAATTAAACAATATGCTCCTCAGTGACTAGCGGGTTAATGAAGACATTAAGGAGGAAATTTAAAAATTTATTAAAACAAATGATAATGGAAACATGACATACCAAAACCCATGAGATGTAACGACAGCAGTATGAAGTGGGAAGTTTGTAGTTATAAGTACCTACATCAAAAAAGAAAAAAAGTCTTCAAATAGATAACCTAAGGATGTACCTTATACAACTGACAAAGCAAGAGCAAACCAAACCCACAATTAGTAGAATAAAAGAAATAATAAGATCAGAGCAGAAATAAATAAAATTGAAATGAAGAAAACAATACAAAAGACCAACAAAATGAAAAGTTGGTTTTTTGAAAAGATAATCAACAAACATTAGATAGACTCAGGAAAAAAAAAAAGACCCAAAATCAAAGATGAAAAAGGAGACATTACAGCTAATACTGCAAAAATTAAAAGGGTTATTCGTGGGTACTGTGAACAACTGTATACCACTAAATTGAAAAATCTAGAAGGAATGCATAATTCATAGACACATACAGCTTATCAAGATTGAACCATGAAGAAATCCAAAACCTGAACAAACCAATGACAAATAACAGGATTGAAGCCATAATAAAATATCTCCTAGCAAAGCCAAGCCCAGGACCCAATGGCTTTGCTGCAGAATTCCACCAAACACTTAAAGAAGAACTCATACCTCTCTTGTCAAGCTATTCTGAAAAATAGAGGAGGAAGGAATATTCCTAAACTCATTCTGTGAGGCCAGTAGTACCGTGATACCAAAACCAAAGGTACATCAAAAAAAAAAAAAAAAAAAAAAAACTACAGACCAGTATTCCTGATGAATACTGATGCAAAAATCCTCCACAAAATACTAGCAAACTGAACTCAGTAATACATTTTAAAAAAACATTCATCATGATCAAATGAGATATATCCCAGGGATGCATGGATGGTTCAACATATGCAAATCAGTCAGTGTGATACATCATATCAAGAATGAAAAACCATATGATCATTTCAGTTGATGCTTAAAAAGCATTTAATAAAATTTAATATTCCTTCATGATAAAAACTGTCAATAAACTGCTTTTAGAAGGAACATACCTCAACACAATAAAAGCCATGTAAGACAGACCCACAGCTAGTATCACACTGAATGGGGAAAACTGAAAGCCATTCCCCTAAGATCTGGAACATGGCAAGGATGCCTACTGTCACTACTGTTATTCAGTGTATTACTGGAAGTCCTAGCAAGAGCAGTCAGACAAGAGAAAGAAAGAGCATCCAAAGTGGAAAGGAAAAAGTCAGATTATCCTTGTTTGCAGATGATTTGATCTTATATTTGGGGAAACATAAAGACCCCACTAAAAATGGTTAAATTCAGTACATTTGCAGGATATGAAATTAACATACAAAAATCAGTAACATTTCTATATGCCAACAGTGAACAATCTGAAAAAGAAATTGAGAAAGTAATCTCATTTACAGTAGCTACAAATAAAATGCCTATGAATTAACTAATGAAGTGAAAGGTCTCTGCAATGAAAACTATAAAACATTGATGAAAGAAATTGAAGAGGACACAAACAAATGGAAAGATATTCCATGTTCATGGATTGGGAGAATCAATATTGTTAAAATATTCATAGTTTCTATAGCAGTATACAGATTCAGTGCAATCCTTATCAAAATACCAATGACATTCTTCACAGAAATAGATTCTGTCCTTTGCAACAACATGGATGGAACTGGAGATCATTATGTTAGTGTAATAAGCCAGACACAGAAAAGATAAACTTTGCATGTTGTCACTTATTTGTAGGAGCTAAAAATGAAAGCATTTGAACTCATGGAACTAGAGAGTAGAAGGAAGGTTACTGGAGGCTGGGAAGCGTAGTGAGGGTGTGTGTTTGTGGGAAAAGTGAGGATGGTTAATGGGTATAAACAATTAGAATAAGAAGTAGTATTTGATAGCACAGTGGGGTGACAATTGGATTGTTTGTAACACAAAGCATAAATGCTTGAGGTGATGGATACCCCATTTACTCTAATGTGATTTTTTTTTTTTTTTTTTTTTTTGAGGCGGAGTCTTCACTCTGTCGCCCAGGCTGGAGTGCAGTGGCACCATCTTGGCTCACTGCAAGCTCCGCCTCCCGGGTTCGCGCCATTCTCCTGCCTCAGCCTCCCGAGTAGCTGGGACTACAGGCGCCCGCCACCGCGCCCAGCTAATTTTTTGTATTTTAGTAGAGACGGGGTTTCACCGTGTTAGCCAGGATGGTCTCGATCTACTGACCTCGTGATCCGCCTGCCTCGGCCTCCCAAAGTGCAGGGATTACAGGCGTGAGCCACTGCGCCCGGCCTCTAATGTGATTATTACGCATTGCATGCCTGTATCAAAATATCTCATGTCCTCATGTATATATACACCTACTATGTACCCACAAAAATTAAAAATAAAAAAAATTATCCAGGTGTGGTAGCTCATGCCTGTAATCTCAGCACTTTGGGAGGCCGAGCTGGGCGGATCGCAAGGTCAGGAGATTGAGACCATCCTGGCCAAAATGGTGAAACCCTGTCTCTACTAAAAATACAAAAATTAGCTGGGTATGGTGGCACATGCCTGTAATCCCAGCTACTCGGAAGGCTGAGGCTGAAGAATTGCTCGAGCCCAGGAGTCAGAGGTTGCAGTGAGCTGATACCGCGCCACTGCATTGCAGCCTGGCGACAGTGAGATGCCATTTAAAAAAAAAAAAAGAATATAGCTTTTCTAATAAAAAAATAATAGAGATGTGAAGTGGACTATAAAAAGTTGAGTCCAGGATATCTGGTGGTAGAGTTTTAATTTTCCACAGTACAGGTATGTGTTGCTTAATGTCAGGGATATATTCTGAGAAATGCATCATTAGGTAATTTCATCCTTGTATCAACATCTTAGAATGTACTTACACAAACTTAGAGTGCATAGCCTACTGCACATGGAGGCTCTGATCAGTTGTTTCTAGGCTACAAACCTGTCCTGCATGTTACTGTACTGAATACTTTAGGCAACTGTGATACAATGGTAAGTTTTTGTGTATCTGAACATAGAAAAAGTACAGCATAAATATGGTATTCTAGTTTTTTGGGACTCCACTTATATATGTGGTCCGTTGTTTATGGAAATGTTATGTTACTGTATTTATTTATCAATAAGTAAGTTTCATGACACTGCAACAATGTTAAATTCTTATCTACTGTTTTGCTTAAAATTGTAGTATTCTGACGTGTTGCAGTGATTCTTTAACTTCCTATAACAGTTTGCACTTCAGGGTTCTTTAACAAGGAGAATACCGATTTAAGAGCCCAACTGGAGGAAATTCTTGTTTCTTTTTTCTTTTCTTTTCTTTTTCTTTTTCTTTCTTTTTCTTTCTTTTTTTTTTTTTGGAGACAGTCTCACTCTGTCACCCAGGGTGTAGTGTAGTGGTGCCATCATAGCTCACTGCAGCCTTGATTTCATGGGCTCAAGCGATCCTGCCTCAGCCTCCCGAATAGCTGGGGATATAGGTTTATGCCACCATGTCCAGCTAATTCATGTGCTTTTTGTAGAGATGGGTTCCCACTATGTTGTCCAGGCTGGTCTTGGACTCCTTGACCAAAGCAATCCTTCTGCCTTGGCTTCCCAAGGATTGTTTTTTATGTTTCTCCCCTCAACTCCTCTGAGGTCCAATAAGGGAAATTTCAAGATTTTGTAAAATTATTTACTTTTGGCCTCACTTTTTCTGTGAACCACAGATGTTCTCCACACAATTTTTAAAGGTCATCCCAGTTCTCTGATTTTATGATTCTGAATACTTCTAGAAATCCTTGGATGCAAATATTAGCTTGTATAGAGGCCTGTGAAGATAGAGGCCTTGCTTCTACCAGGTATCTTCTATAAATATCTTATTTATCAGATACTTCATCAGATTTATTAGAGACCTGAAATACAATGCTTTTTCTTCATTCAGACTTAATAGATTCAAATATTATGGTTAATTCTGCCATAGACCATTTATTCAAATATTTTTAAATCTCATTTTTTGTGTGATTGTGTAAAACTTAAAAATAATTAATATAATTTGAATTTATTAACACAATTATGTAAGACACCTATTGTGAGTTTTTGTACCACATATTTGTAGCCTAATAATAAACATTTATTGAGTTCTTTACATTTTTCAAAGAACTTTTATATCCATTTATTTTACTTAATCTTCAGAACTACCTAGTAAGTATATTTTGTAGATGTAAAAATTGAGGCTCAAAATGGTAAAGATACTTATCCAGTGTTAGGATTAGAAAGATTTAGGTTTTATGATTTCTTCTCTATTCCCTTTTCACTTCCCGAGTGTATCTTTCTTTTGGAGTTCTTCCCTAGGAAAGTAATGTTACCAAATAAAGAGCCTGGTAGATTCTGGGGCATAGCAGTGTCTTATATAGAGGGTGTATGGTAGACAGTGGAAGGGAAGGTGATAAAGCAGGGAGCTAATGTAAGTGATTATTATCCTGTTTCATGGTCCTTATTCTCTTTATCTTTGGCTTCATTTTTATCACCACCTTTTATAGCACATTATTGTGGAAAGAGTCTTAGATGAAATTGATTCTGGGTTCTTTTCCTAAGTCTTCGCCATACCTAACCAGAGCTACTTAGTAGCAATTTTATGTGTGTCTTTTAATTGCCCTGATTTGTACTTTCCTCATTTATGGAATGGAAATAACCTATTCTGGTTACCTGATAGAGTTGTGAAGTCAGGTAGGATAAAATGGGAAAGGACTTTGAAAAACTTGAAGTACTTTACTCACAGGGATTATTGTTGTTTTTGCGTAACAGCCTCTGTGGCTTGGTCTGTTGATAGGCTGCTTTGAAATAAATGCATTCATTTAAACGTATAAAACTGTATTGTATAATATATAATTTCACCATTTGGTACTGTAGCTCTCTTGCTTTCAATTAGTAAAGTTCGCCGGGCACGGTGACTCACGCCTATAATCCCAGCACTTTGGGAGGCCGGATCACTTGAGGTCAGGAGTTCGAGACCAGCCTGGCCTGGTGAAACCCCGTCTCTACTAAAAATACAAAAATTAGCCAGGTGCAGTGGCATGCGCCTGTGGTCCCAGCTACTTGGGAGGCTGAGGCAGGAGAATGGCTTGAACCCAGGAGGTGAAGATTGCAGTGAGACGAGATTGTGCTACTGTACTCCAGCCTGGGTGACAGAGCAAGACTCTGTCTCAAAAATAAATAAGTAAAGTTTTGGCCAGGCACGGTGGCTCACGCCTGTAATCCCAACACTTTGGGAGGCTGGATCACTTGAGGTCAGGAGTTTGAGACCACCCTGGCCAACATGGCGAAACCCCATCTCTACTGAAAATCCAAAAATTAGCCGGGCACGGTGCTGTGAATCTGTAATCCCAGCTACTCTGGAGGAGGCTAAGGCAAGATAATTGCTTGAACCTGGGAGGCAGAGGTTGCAGTGAGCAGAGATTGCGCCACTGCACTCCAGTCTGGGCGACAGAGTAAGACTCTGTCTCCAAAAATAAATAAATAAAGTTTGTACCATCTTTTCTATTTAGGAGAAGCAAAGTAAATGATAGTATATGTGCTATTTAATTGTACCAGTTGCAGTGTGCTTAGTGTTTCTCACTAATGCCAAGTAGCAGGCCAAGTGAGCCAGACTGGAATTAACACTGTTGGCCGCTAGCAACTATATGATAGCCTGCATTTAAGATGAGTTCTGTGCACAGTGGGGAAGGCTGACATTCAGGTCCTTGGGAGCTGTTTAAAGGGTTTAATAACAGAAAACACTTATTTGTGTTTTTGTATTAGTATTTGCACCAGGAGTATTTATTAGGATGTTAGGCACCTTGTTTCAGACATTGCAAAAGAAAAGGATACAGGAGTGCTTTTAAAAAATTTAAAAGCTGGCCGGGCGCGGTGGCTCAAGCCTGTAATCCCAGCATTTTGGGAGGCCGAGACGGGCGGATCACGAGGTCAGGAGATCAAGACCATCCTGGCTAACATGGTGAAACCCCGTCTCTACTAAAAAACAAAAAACTAGCTGGGCGTGGTGGCGGGCGCCTGTAGTCCCAGCTACTCGGGAGGCTGAGGCAGGAGAATGGCGTAAACCCAGGAGGCGGAGCTTGCAGTGAGCTGAGATCCAGCCACTGCACTCCATCCTGGGCCACAGAGTGAGACTCTGTCTCAAAAAAAAAAAAAAAAAAAAAATTTAAAAGCTGTTACAAAACTTCTCTGGAGGAGGGTTTGCTTGGTTCTTGGGACTTTTAGAAGAATACCACATAAAGTTAATGTGACTTGCTATAATTAGATTTAATGAATATCTAGAAAAATTTACATAAATTTATAATGACAGGCCGGGCACGGTGGCTCAAGCCTGTAATCCCAGCACTTTGGGAGGCCGAGACGGGCGGATCACGAGGTCAGGAGATCAAGACCATCCTGGCTGACATGGTGAAACCCCGTCTCTACTAAAAAATACAGAAAACTAGCTGGGTGAGGTGGTGGGCGCCTGTAGTCCCAGCTACTTGGGAGGCTGAGGCAGGAGAATGGCATGAACCCGGGAGGTGGAGCTTGCAGTGAGCTGAGATCCGGCCACTGCACTCCAGCCTGGACGGGAGAGCGAGACTCCGTCTCAAAAAAAAAAAAAAAAAAAAATTTATAATGACATGTAGAATGCTGATTGACAATCCTCTTTTCCTTTTTTTGCATTTCTTTTTTCTTGAAAGTACATATATTTTTTCACTTGGCAGTAATAATATCTGTATTATATGTGTAGGTTTTATATAGGTTCATTTTAGTTTAAATGAACTTCTGTGTGTTGGCATAAAGCTAATGTTTGGGGCTACAGACATGTTTGAGAAAGGCACAATTGTAGATATATTCAATGTAATATAGTTAGCAATAAGACAAATATGTGCTTTGAGAGTAAAGAAGGCGGCAGATACTTGGTTCACCCTAGGGATTCAGGTAATGATTTCTGAAAGAGAGGATACCTAAACTAAGTCTAATTAAATCTTACAAAAATGGAATCAGGTTAAGTTTTCAGAAACGAACTAATTTTTTTTTTTCAGTGTTTTGCGGGTTCTGAAGTAGTACTTAAAATGATAATATTAATACTTGTAATTTGGGATTTACAACTTTTATTATGTTTTATTTTTTCTTAACCTTACTGAGACAATTTACATACAATAAAATCCATCTACTTTAAGTGTACAGAGTTGGATGCATTTTAGTAATTATATGTAGTTGAGTGAACACCACTACGCTCAATGTATAGAACATTTCCATCATCCTACAAAGTTTTCTTGTGCCCTTTGATGCTTCAGCCTCAAATAACTGCTGATTTATTTTCTGTGATTGTAGTTGTGTTTCCCAGAATTTCATATAAATGGAATCATACAGTAGATACACTTATGTTTGACATTTTCTACTTAATAGTGTAATTTGCTTTTTTAGTGTAATGTTTTTGAGATTCATTCATGTTGTGTATGTTAATATTTAATTTTCTTTTTTATTGCTAAATAGTTTTTCTTAATAAGAGTATGTCTTAGTCCACTTTGTGCTGCTGTAACAGAATACTTGAGACTGGATAATTTATAAAGAACAGAAATTTATTGGCTTATAGTTCTGAAGGCTGTGAAGTTCAAAATCAAGGCACCAGCATCCGGTGAGGAAGCTCTTGATGCATTATCACGTAGCAGAAAGGCAGAAGGGCAAAAAGAAAGGGGAAAAAAGGGGGCTGAACCCACCCTTTTATAATGGCATTAATCTCACCTCTATGAGGGCAGAGCCCTCATGGCCTAATCATCCCTTAAAAGTCTCAGCTTGTAATACTGTTACAATGGCAGTTAAACTTCAACATGAGTTTTAGAGGAGACATTCAAACCATGGCAGAGTACAACTGCAATTTGTTTATTCATTCATCAGTTGATGGATGTTTCGTTTCATTGCTTTCAGTTTTTGGCTATTATAAATAATGCTGCTATATACATTTTGTACACATTTGCATATGGATCCTTCTGTGGATATATGCTTTTATTTCTCTTGGATAAGTACTTAGGAGTGTAATTGCAGGGTCCTTTGACAAATGTGTGTTAAATTTAAAAGAAACTGCCAAAAATTTCCCCAAAGTATCTATATTATTTAGCATTCCTCTCAACAGTGTATGAGCATTTCACTTGTATCAAATCCTTATCAGCACTTGGAATTGTTAGTTTTCTTTTCTTTCCTTTTTTTTTTTTTGAGACAGAGTCTTGCTCTGTTGTCCAGACTGGAGTGCAGTGGTGTGATCTCGGGTCACTGCAAGCTCCACCTCCTGGGTTCATGCTATTCTCTTGCCTCAGCCTCCCGAGTAGCTGGGACTACAGGCACCTGCCACCACACCTGGCTAATTTTTTGTATTTTTAGTAGAGACGGGGTTTCACCATGTTAGCCAGGATGGTCTTGATCTCCTGACCTCGTGATCCACCCGCCTCGGCCTCCCAAAGTGCTGGGATTACAGGTGTGAGCCACCGTGCCTGGCCTGGAATTGGTAGTTGTCTTAACTTTAGTCATTCTAGTGGGTGTTCAGTGGTATCTCATTTAATTTGCATTTCCCTGATGACTAATGATGTTAAGCATCTTTTCATTGTTACAAATTATTTGGATAAGTTTTTAATGAAGTGCCAATTCAAATCTTTTGTTCATATTTAAAAATACGCTCTTCAGCCTGATGGCCTGCAAACTTGAATTGTAGCATTGGATTTTCTCTGGGTCTCCAGCTTCTGGCCTATCCTGCAGATTTTGGACTTGCCAGCCTTCATAATCTTGTGAGCCAATTCCTTGAAAACAAATCTGTTTCTATACATAGACACAATATATTTTTTTTCTGGAGAAACTTACTAATACATTGGCCTTTGGTGACTGGCTTCTTGTACTTAGTATAGTGTTTTTGAGGTTCATCTGTGTTGGAATAGGTATCAGTGTTTTTCTTTGTTTTGTTTTGTTTTGTAGTGTTGTGTTTTTTTTTGGGGGGGGGGGCGGCGGGTTGTGCAGTGGCTCACATTTGTAATCCTAGCACTTTGGGAGGCCAAAGTGGGAGGATCATTTGAAGTCAGGAGTTCCATACTACCCTGGGCAACATAGTAAGACCCTGTCTTTACAAAAAATACAAAAATTAGCGGGGCATGGTGTGTGCACCTGTAGTCCCAGCTACTCGGGAGGCTGAGGTGGGAGGATCTTGAGCCCAGGAGGTGGAGACTGCAGTGAGCCATGATCGTATCACTGCACTCCAGCCTGGGTGACAGAGTGAGACCCTGTCTCTAAAACAACAGCAACAAGAGTACAGCCTTTACCTCCCTCAGTAGTTCCCACCTCAGTACAGAGTTATCACTCCTTTCTCTGAACTTAGATGTATAATATTTTAACCTTAACATTCTACAGATGAATAAACAATCTGGCACTTATCTGATTTGTCCAAAGTTGCTCTTATGGAATTTATTTTCTGTGCAACTGAGATGGCATTTATCTGCTATTTTATGTGGCCTTTTTATGAATAAATGTCATGTTTCTTCTTCAGGTTGGAACTAAACCTCAGGGTTCTTTGAAACCCCAATTATCTCAAATGTTTGCTGGGAACAGGGATAATGATAATGAGCATCGTATTGAGGTAGAGGAAGGGGGCTGGTTAGTGGGTACTGGCTTGGGGTTACTTTTTAAAGGAAGCATAAGCACATTTTGGACATGCAAAATATTAAGCTCAGAGCTTAGACACTTGGTAAAAAACAAGGGTCTGTGTGAGGAGAGCTCTGAGAAAAGGGTTATCAGACAGAAGCCGAATTTCTCAAGAAGGACCTCTAAACAGCATTAAGGGGGGAAAAAATCCCATGTAGAACCATCTAGAAAAAGAGCAATGCCCAGTATTTGGGAAAGAGAAACGAATGATAATAGCACCAGATTTAGAGTCAGCTACCCAGTAGATTCGAATTTCAGTGTTACCACATCTAACCTGCGTTGCCTTGGGCAAATTATTTAACTTTTCTGTGCCTCAGTTTTCTCATTTCTGCCTACCTAAGGACTGTCATAGGAAGATTAAATAAAATGCATGTAGGCGGAGCACGGTGGCTCACACCTGTAATTCCAGCACTTTGGGAGGCTGAGGTGGGCGGATCACCAGAGATTGAGAGTTCCAGACCTGCCTGACCAACATGGAGAAACCCCGTCTCTACTAAAAGTACAAAATTAGCTGGGCGTGGTGGCGCGTGCCTGTAATCCCAGCTACTCTGGAGGCTGAGGCAGGAGAATCGCTTGAACCCGGGAGATGGAGGTTGCAGTGAGCCGAGATCGCATCACTGCACTCCAGCTTGGGCAACAAGGGCGAAACTCCGTCTCAGAAAAACAACAACGGCAAAAAAAAACCCAAAAAACAAAACAAAACAAAAAACAAAAAACGCGTAAAACGCTTAGGTCAGTGCCTTCCTCTTAAGGGACTCTTTTAATTGTTGTTATTAATATGAGAAGGGTTTTCTTGAGAAGGGAGGAAGGGACGCGAAGAGGAATGGTCCTTGGTACGTTTTGGTGACAAGGAGATGGGATTCTGAAACAGAGGGTGTGTTCACAAAGAGCTGGAGTGAGAAGGGTGGTGGGGGCAGCACGTTTCCAGTGAGGAATCGCGGGGCGTCACAGCCACTGTAGGAAGCGGAAGGACTAAGAAGTGTCAGGCCAACAACATGCCTTCCAGGGTGCGTCAGGGAAGGCAGCCGTTGAAGATTAGCGCTTAAATGCTATGAGTGCTTTTATGACAAACGGCACATCTTCTGGGGAAACTTAGAGCTCAGGAAAGGCCTCATTAGTGGGGACGGGGATGGGGCAGAGGCGGGTGCCGACAGCCCCCTCGGAGTGACCGAGAGGCCAGTGAAGGAAGATGAGGTGGGAAGAAAATGGTGGTGTCACCTCTCCCGGTTTCCCTTCGCTGTCTTTCTAGCCACAGCCCCGGCTGGATCAGCCACTCACTGGAAACCGCGGGGAAATAGACTTTTTGGTCCGGCTTGACAGCCCCAACTGGACCGAGGGTGCAGAAGAACCAGGGTGGCGAGCGCCGCAAAGCCCAACGCCTGACTGCTCGGGGTGCCCGGGCCGTATCAGTGTTTGACAGCTTTTGTGACTGGATAATACTCGGTTGTATGTATATACCACATTTTATTTATCCATTCATCCGTTGATGGATGTTTGGTTTTGCTTTTTTCTCCCACTTTTTGACTGTTTTGAGTAATGCTGTTATGAACATTTGTGTGCAAATTTTTGTTTAGCATTTGTTTTCTCTCGAGTATATACCTCGGGTTGGAATTGTTGTGTCATATAGTAATACAGTGTTTAACTTTTTGAGGAACTGCCAAGCTGTTTTCTGTAGCAAGTACATAATTTTGTGTTCTCACCAGCAGTGCATGAGGGTTCTAATTTCTTCGCATCCTGGCCAATGCTTATTATTTTCTTTTTTGTTTGTTTTTGTTTGTTTGTTTTTGTTTTACAGCCATCCTAGTGGGTAGGAAGTAGTACCTCGTTGTGTGTTTATTTTTGGAAGCAGGGTCTTGCTCCATTGGCAAGGCTGGAGTGCAGTGGCGCAATCATAGCTTACTGCAACCTTGAACTCCTGGGCTCAGTGATTCTTCCACCTCAGCCTCCTGAGTAGCTGGGCAATAGGCATGTACCACCACCTCCGGCTAATTAGTTTTTTTATTTTGTAGAGATGGTGTCTTACTATGTGGCCAAGGCTGGTTTTGAACTCCTGGTCTCAGGTGATCCTCCTGCTTCAGTCTCCTGAAGTGTTGAGATTACAGGGGTGAGCCACTGGCACCTGGACTTAAATTTTGATGAAGTCCATTTTACCTGCTTTTTCTTTGTTGTTTGTGCTTTTGGTTTCCCATCTAGGAATGCATTGTAAAATCCAAGATCATGAAGAATCGCCCCTGTGTTTTCTTTTAAGAGTTTTATAGTTTTAGCTGTTACATTTAGATCTTTGAGCCATTTTAAATTTTATATTTGAAATGAGATAGGGATCCACTTTCATTTTTTGCATGTGGAAATCTTGTTTTCTTGGCACCATTTGTTGAAGAGACTATTCTTTCTCAATTTAGTGCTCTTGGCACCCTTGTTGAAAATCAGCTGATCATATGTGTTTATTTTTTTTTCTGGACTATCAATTCTGTTCCAATTAACCATACTGTAAACAAATTAGACCCAACAGTTATGTGTAGAACACTCCACCCAATGAAGTAGAGTGTATATTTTTCTCAAGTACACATAAAACATTTTCCAGGATAGATCATATGTTAGACTATAAGCAATTACCAGTTAATTTTAAAAGATCAAAATCTTATAAAGTATCTTCTTTACCCATAGTGGAATGAAGCTAGAAATCAATTAATAGAAGGAAATGGAAAATATGCAAATATGTAGAAATTAAACATACTCTTAAACAATGAGTAGGTTAAAAAAGTCATTAGGGAGATTAGAAAATACTTGGAGACAAACGAGAACAAAAAAATATATAATACCAAAACTTATGATATGCTGTGAAACTAGTATTCAGGGAAAACTTACGGCTGTAAATGCCTGTGTTAAAAAAGAAGAAAGATCTCAAGTTAACAACCTAGCTTTATACCCTAAGAATTAGAAAAAGAGCAAGCTAAACCCAAAAGGAAAAAATAATAAAGGTTAGATCAGAGAAAAATGATATAGAGTAGAAAAATGATGAAGAGAATCAATGAAACTAAAGGTGGTACTTTGAAAAGATAACAAATTGACAAACCTTAGATTAAAAGAAGAGCTGGGCACTATGGCCTATGCAAGTGTAGTCCTAGCTACTTGGAGGCCAAGGCAGGAGGATCACTTAAGCCCAGGAGTTTGAGCCTAACTGGGATAACATAGCAAGACTCTGTCTCTAAAATAGATAGACAGATAGATCGAGAGAGACAGTAAATGTGTACAAACAGAAAATACAGTGGGAATACTACTACCTTACAGAAACTAAAAGGATTGTAAGGGAATAACATGAATAATCTTCTTAAAAAATTAGATAATTTAGGTGAACTAGATAAATCTCAGAAAAACACAAATTACTAAAACTAATTACAGAAAAAAATAGAAATTCTCAATAACAAGTGAAGAGATTGAATCAGTAATTAGGGGGAAAAAAAAACTTCACAAGAAATACTAGGACTAGATGGTTCCACTGGTGAATTCTACCAAACAGTTAATGATGAATTAACACCAATCCTACTACTCTTCCAAAAAACAGAAGAAAAGGGAATGCTTCTAACATATTCTGTGAGGCTGTTTTTACCCTTATACAAAAATCAAACAGAGATACCAGAAGAAAATTACAGACTACTATTTCTTGTGAAGAGAGATGCAAAAACAAACAAACAAAAAACTAGGAAACTGAATCTAATAACAAATCATTAAAAGGATTATCTATCATCACCAAGTGAGATTACACGCCTGTAATCCCAGGGAGCCACCTGGGAGGCTGAGGCAGGTGCATGGCTTCAGCTCACAAGTTCAAGACCAGCCTGGGCAACGTGGTGAAACCCCATCTCTACAAAAAAATACAAAATTTAGCCAGACCTAGTGGTGCATACCTGTAGTTCTAGGTATTTGGGAGGCTGAGGTGGGAGGATTGCTTGAGCCTGGGAAGTCGAGGCTGCAGTGAGCTGAGATTGTGCCACTGTACTCCAGCCTGGATGACCAGAGTGAGACCCTGTCTCAAAAAAAAAAAAAAAAAAAAAGTCTGTCAGTGAAATACATCACATTAATAAGAGGAAGGACAGAACCACATGATTATCTCAGTAGAGGCAGAAAAAGCATTTGACATAATTTAACAGTCTTTCATGATAAAAAAGACTCAGAAAACTAGGAATGGAAGGAAACTCTGTACCCCAAGCTGCAGTGTAGTGACACAGTCTAGGCTGGGGAAACATCCTTCACATGTTAAAGGGTACATATGACAGGCCCACAGTAACATTGTACTCAGTGGTGAAAGACTGAACACTTTCCCTATAAGTTCAGGAAGAACACAAGAATACACCTTTTTACCATTGCTATTCTCTTGTGGTTTGACATTCTATAATTCTATCTGGAAGTGGTCTTTGCTTTCTTTTCTTTTCCTTTCTTTTCCTTTCCTTTCCTTTTTCTTTTTCTTTTTCTTTTCTTCTTTTTTTTTTATTTTGAGATGGAGTCTTGCTCTGTCACCCAGGCTGGAGTGCAGCAGCGCAATCTTGGCTCACTGCAACGTCCGCCTCCCATGTTCAGGCGATTCTCCTGTCCCAGCCTTATGAGTAGCTGGAATTACAGGCGCCCACCACCATACCTGGCTAATTTTTTTGTATTTTTAGTAGAGGCGGGGTTTCATCATGTTGGCCAGGCTGGTCTCAAACTCCTGACCTCGAGTGATCCACCTGCCTCGGCCTCCCTAAGTGCTGGGATTACAGGCGTGAGCCACTGTGCCCTGCTTGCTTTCTTTTTTAAATACAAGAAGTTTAAAAATTCATTTTAAATGTTTGGTTACGTATTATCTCTTTCATGGCAGCATGTTGCTCATGAGTGTCCTTTCACTACCGTGTTTTTCCTGTTCTGTTTTTTTCTTCTCTTAAAAATTTTACATTTGTTTAGATATCTCGTTCCTGCTTCCTTTATGGTGGTTTATTTTTGAATGAGAAGTTTTTTTTTTTTTTCCTATAACACTTTAGGATATTAGATATTGGTAGCTCAGGGTTGTGTCTTTCAAATTTACAGCAGTTTTCTTTGTGAGCAGGTTTAGTGCATAATTAAATTTTTTATTTTTAATTTATCCTCAGCCAGTCAGTGAAGATTGCTGCTGCAGGCTGTTATAGTGTAGGCTCTCTCACTATCTTTTTGCCACACCAGCAACTCAGTTTCTGCCAGCGTGGCTTGTTTGTGTAATTCCTTATTTAGTTCTGTCTCCTCTACTTCTTCAAACTATGAACAGGAAAGCTTCCTCTGCCAGCCCATGTTCCCTGCTTTTGTTGTTGCAAATGCAGAATTTAAGTTTAATACCTCAGGAAGTATGCTTGTAGGAAGGTATTCCCACTTTGAGTTTTGGAGCCTTGTGCCTTACCTTTCCACTCTTGTTCCAGATTGTCTCTCCTTTTGGCATATCATTCCTTTATATGTCCATACATATGTTTCCTAGTTTTATTGGAGATCATATTTCCAGTTATGTTTCTTACTCTCTTTGTTTCTTTTGGGTGATTTCTGACTGGAGGAGTGGGGAGATTCTGACTTTTCTTTGTTATTTAAGACGAGAAGGACTTAAAATGTATTTTTTGTTAGTGTTTTGCATATTCATTTACTGAAAATGTTAAAACTGAATTAGATTTCATATTTATAAGCTGTGGAATGTGATATTGTCACTTATTTAGCAAATATTTTTAATAGCATTTGCTGTGTGCCAAGTTTATCCCAAGTCCTTTATAAATATGTACTTAATTAATACTCATAATAATCCTATGAGGTAGGTTTTCTTTTTATTATCATTTTATTGATAGGAAACTGAAGCACAGTCAGGAAAGTTAACTTGCTCAAGATCACCTAATTAATGTGAAATAAGAAGACTTCTAGTTTTCATTCTGTAACTATAGCATTTGTGGGCTTTGGCGTCATCTGTTTATACTGTATTCAAATGAATACTTTGAGAGCAGGGTCTGTGTTTCATTCATCTTTATATTCTCAGTGCATGTTTAGTAGAATACATGAAATCCAGAAGATATTCAATGGATGTTAGAGAAGTAATATTTTTTATTAGGAGCCAAATAATTTGCTTTCTGCCAGACTTACATGGCTTCAGTTGTTTGTTCTGCGTGTCTTGTTAAAAAAATTTTTTTGTTTGTATTCTCAGGTCATCATTTTAGTGCTATTGCAATATTTACTGTAATAATACCTTTACAAACAGCTACTGTATTCCAGAACAAAATTAAGAGATTTTTTTATGAAACAATTATCAATTTGCTGGTAATAAAAGCACTAGTTCCCTTACACAAGTTTGCTGCCCATGCTAAAAATTTTTTATATACTAATATTAGGTATATTTAAGCAGTGTCATTTATAAAAGTATCGTAGCAAAAATGAAGTGGTCATCTTGTTTATTTGTTTTTGTTACTGAGCTTTACTCAGTTTAAGAATAAATATGTTACTGTTTATCCATGATCCCATTGATGGACAACTGGACTGTTTTTGGCTATTTATGACTAAAGATGGTATAAATATTTTTGTACAAGTGTTTTTGTGGAAATGTTTTCATTTCCCTTGGTATATAACTAGTATTGGAATTGTTATATCAAAATAATTGTAAGTTTAATGTAAGACCAGACTTTTCCCCAAGTGGTTGTACCATTTTACATTCCCACTAACAACATGTTAGAGTTTCATTGCCCTTTATCCTCATTGCTATAGTTCAGTCTAATTTTTACCATTCTGGTAGATTTGTTTATTCTTTCTTTTTTTTTTTTTTTTTTTTTGGTGCGGGGAGATAGAGTCTCGCTCTCTAGCCCAGGCTGGAGTGCATTGGTGCAGTCTTGGTTCATTGCAACCTTTGCCTCCGGGGTTCAAGTGATTATCTTGCCTCAGCCTCCCGGGTAGCTGGGATTACAGATGTGCGCCACCACACCTGGCTAATTTTTGTATTTTTAGTAGAGACAGGGTTTTGCCATGTTGGTCAGACTGGGCTTGAACTCCTGACCTCAGGTTGTCCGCCTGACTCAGCCTCCCAAAGTGTTGGGATTACAGGCACGAGCCACCGCACCCAGTCCTATCTTTATTCTTAACATTCATCAGCCAGGTGTGGTGGCTCACGCCTGTAATCCTAGCACTTTGGGAAGCTGAGGCGGAAGAATCACTGGAAGCCAGAAGTTTGAGATCAGCCTCAGCAACATAGCAAGACCCCATCTCTACAAAAAAATTTTAAAAAATTAGCCAGGTGTGGTGATGTGCACCTGTAGTCCCAGCTATTTGGGAGGCTAAGGAGGGAGGATGACTTCATCTCATGTGTTAGAGTCTGCTGTGAGCTATGATTGCACCACTACACTCCAGCCTTAGTGATGGAGCAAGACCCTACCTCTAAAAAAGAAGATGCTGGAGGATCTCAGAGGAGGTATATCTGGATCACAAGTGGAATTCAGGAGGGCTTCTCAGATGAGATCATATTTTCAGCTAGGTTTTTTTGTTTTTGTTTTTGTTTGTTTTTTTGAGACTGAGTCTGTCGCTCAGGCTGGAGTGCAGTGACACAATTTCAGCTCTCTGCAACCTCCGCTTCCCAGGTTCAAACCATTCTCCTGCCTCAGCCTCCTGAGTAGCTGGGATTACAGGTGCACACCACCATGCCCAGCTAATTTTTTGTATTTTTAGTAGAGATGGGGTTTCACCATGCTGACCAGGCTGGTCACGAACTCCTGACCTCAAGTCATCAACCTGCCTTGGCCTCTCTAAGTGCTGGGATTACAGGTGTGAGCCCCCACGCCCAGCCTCAGCTAGGTTTTAAAGAATGAGGAAGAGTTAGGCCAAATAACAGGGGAGGAAATTCCAAGTGGAAAAGACCACATTTGCTAGAACATGAAATCATGAGCCTACTGGTCCTTTTAAGAAACTTAGCTGGGGCATAACATGTGAATGTGGTTTGACATTCTATAAGTCTGCCTGGAAGTGGTATTTGCTTTCTTTTCTTTTCTTTTCTTTTCTTTTTTTTTTTGAGATGGAGTCTTGCTGTGTGGCCCAGGCTGGAGTGCAGTGGCACGATCTTGGCTCACTGCAGCCTCCACCTCCCGGGTTCAAGTGATTCTCCTGCCTTAGCCTCCCGTGTAGCTGGGATTACAGGCAACTGCCACTACACCTGGCTAATTTTTTTTTTTTTTTTTTTTGTATTTTTAGTGGAGATGGGGTTTCACCATGTTGGCCAGGCTGGTCTCAAACTCCTGACCTCAAGTGATCTGCCTGCCTTGGCATCCCGAAGTGCTGAGATTACAGGTGTGAGCCAGTGCGCCTGGCCTAAAAATGTATCTTTACATACAGATTTATACATGAATGTGGATAGCAGCATTTTTATCCATAATACTCAAGATGTGGAAACCCAAATGTCTATCAATAAATGAATGAATAAACAAATTGTGGTATACCCATAAAATGGAACATTATTCAACCATAAAAAGAAATGAAGTATTGATATATACTACAACTTGTATAAACCTTACAAATGTATGCTAAGTGAATGAAGTCAGACACAAAAGGTCACATATAATTTCTTTCATATGAAATACCCAGAATAGGCAAATTTGTAGAGACAAGAAATTAGATTAGTAGTTGACAAGGGAGGAGAAGAAAGGGGAATGAAGTGTGATTATTTAATGGGTCTGGAGTGTTCTGGGGTGATGAAAAAGTTTGAAATTAAGGAGAGATGGTAGTGGTTGTACAACATTTGTGAATGCACTAAATGTCACTGAGTTGTTCACTTTAAAACAGTTGATTGTATATTATGTGAATTTCATCTCAATAAAAATATGCATTATACATATGCACATAGTTTACATTCAAATAGTACAAACAGGAATGTAGTAGAAGGTCTTTCTTCTACTGCTGCTGCCAGTTTCTTCATGTGGAGCCCTTGTTAGGCTAGTCTCATGTGTAATATTTTAGGGAGTTCTGTCACAGTGATTTCTAAGGGAACCAGAGTAGGCATTTTTGCACAGGATGGATTTTCACATGAGGAAATGCTGTAATTGAGAAGTATTATAATTACCATATATATATGTGTAAACGTTTTTATTTGAAAAGATAGTATACATTATTCTGTACATTTTTTGTTTACTTAACATTAGATCTTCCTATCAAGTTATCCCAACACAATTTACTGATAATGCATCTTTTTTCCCCTCAGAATTTTCAGTTACTAAATTTCTAGATACATTTAGATATATTCCTGATTCCTAACTTATCTTTTATTACTCTGTCTACTTATGTTCCATTACCAAGCTATTTTAATTACTGTCACTTTAAAATTTTTAACATCTGGTAGGGGTAGGCTTTTTTTTTTTTAATATTACTCTTTCTCAGAATTTTTGTGGCTCTTTTTACATGCTCATTTTTCTGTATGAAAATGTTTATCCAGTTAAAAATACTGTACTTTTGGATTAATGGCAAAGTTTTTCTCAATCTCCCAGGCCTTGGCAATCACTAATTTACTTTTTGTCTCTCTGGACTTGCTCATTGTAGACACTTTGTATAAATGAAATTCTAAAATATTTGGCCTTTTGCATCCGTTTTCTTTCACTTATGTTATTGAGGTTCATCCATATTGTAGCATGTGTCAGTGCTTCATTCCTTCTTATGGCTGAATAACATTCCATTATATAAATATATCACATCTTGTTTATACATTCATCAGTTGATGGACATGAGGGTTGTTTGCACTGTTTGGATATTATGAATAATGCTGCTGTGAACATTCATTTACCAGTTTTTGTGTGGACATGTGTTTTAAGTTTTCCTGGATAGACACCTAGGAATAGAATTGTTGAATCATATGCTAATGATGTGTTTAACCAGTTTGGGAATTCCCAGACTGTTTTCCACAGAACCTGCACCATTTACATTTCCACTAGCACTGTATGAGAGTTCTGATTTCTTCACATACTTGCCAATACTTGTTATTGTTTGTTTTGTTATAGCACCCATTAATATTTTTTAAAAGTTTTATGAGACATTGATTCAGAATTTTAGCAAATGCCTTTTCATCTTATATGGAGATTATCAGGTTTCTTTTGCTGTGCTCTCTTGATATATAATGATACATTATAATGAATAGATTTCCAAATATATGTTATGTGAATTTTGAGTAGTTGGTATCCCAGATTTGTTTTTTTGCTTTAAAACAGGAAATTAGTTGGTAGACAAGTAACTTTTTACTAAAACTAAAAATGCTACTGAGAATATTTAAATTAGTTGATATGCACATCAAGGGTACAAAAGCTATTCCTTTTTCTTGTGGACTTATTTTAAATGTCCTTATTTTAAAATGAGTTATGTATAAACTTAAAAGGGTAATAAATACATAATTTACATATTTCCTTTTGTCTTTTGTGAGATACAAAAAATCCAATCATCTACAATATATAGGTAGGATTTTTAGATTTTTAAAAAATGTTTAAATGGTAAAAATGTGAGCTAGTTCATTTTAATTAGTGTCGTTTGCTCGGGTATTTGTAGTGGGTAGCGAGATAACATTTGGTAGTGCTGGTCATCATTTCTTAGTCCAATTTTTTTTCATTTATTTATTTATTATAATACTTTAAGTTCTAGGGTACCTGTGCACAATGTGCAGGTTTGTTACATATGCATATATGTGCCATGTTGGTGTGCTGCACCCATTAACTCGTCATTTACATTAGATATATCTCCTAATGCTATCCCTCCCCTCTCCCCCTGCCCCCGACAGGCCCCGGTGTGTGATGTTCACCTTCCTGTGTCCAAGTATTCTCATTGTTCAATTCCCACCTATGAGTGAGAACATGCGGTGTTTGGTTTTCTGTCCTTGGGATAGTTTGCTGAGAATGATGGTTTCCAGCTTCATCCGTGTCTCTACAAAGGACATGAACTCATCCTTTTTTATGGCTGTGTAGTATTCCATGGTGTTTATGTGCCACATTTTCTTAATCCAGTCTATCCTTAATGGGCATTTGGGTTGGTTCCAGGTCTTTGCTATTGTGAATAGTGCTGCAGTAAACATACGTGTGCATGTGTCTTTATAGCAGCATGATTTATAATCCTTTAGATATATACCCAGTAATGGGATTGCTGGGTCAAATGGTATTTCTAGTTCTAGATCCTTGAGGAATTGCCACACTGTCTTCCACAATGGTTGAACTAGTTTACAGTCCCACCGACAGTGTAAAAGTGTTCCTATTTCTCCACATCCTCTCCAGCACCTGTTGTTTCCTGTTCTTAGTCCAATTATAGAAAAACAACATGAGTGTAAAAAAAGTATGTGTACATGTTTATGTATTTGCATTTTTTTGAATAAAGGACTTTATTTTTTCAAGCATTATATGTTTACTACAACACCAGAAATTATGGAAAGCAAAAGAAGAAAGTAAAGAAAGCCTGTAATACCATGACCCAGAGAACACTTTCATTACTATTTTAGTATACATACACACACACACACACACGCACACACACACATATGTATATATACAATCATGCATTGCTTGATGATGGGGATACATTCTAAGAAGTGCATTGTTAGGCAATTTTGTCATTGTGTGAACATCATGGAGTACACTTACACAAACCATAGCCTACTACACATCTAAGCTATATGGTATAGCCTATTGCTCCTGGGCTACAAATCTGAACAGCATGTTACTGTACTGAATACCACAGGCAGCTGTAACACAATGGTAAGTATTTATATATCGAAACATATCTAACTATAAGAAAGATACAACAAAAATATGGTATGAAAGATTAAAAAATGGGCTGGGCAGTGTGGCTCATGCCTGTAATCCTAGCACTTTGAGAGGACAAGGCAGGAGGATTGCTTGAGGCCAGGAATTCAGGACCAGCCTAGGGAACATAGTAAGGAATGGAACAATAACAACAATTAGCCACACCTGGTGGCATGTGCCTGTAGTCCTAGCTACTTAGGAGGCTGAGGTGAGGGGATCACTTGGGCACCGGAGTTCAAAGTTAGAGTAAGCTATGATTGCGCCACTGCACTCCAGCCTGGGAGACAGATGGAAAAAGATGAAAAATGGTATTACTGTGTAGGGCACTTGCCATGAATGGAGCTTATGAGACTGGAAGTTGCTCTGGGTGAGTCAGTGAGTGGCATGTGAATGTAAAGGTCTAGGAAACTAATGTACACTGCTGTAGACTATTTATTTGTTACACTGTACACTTTAGGCTGCACTAAATTTATTTTAAAAACTTTTTTTTTTTTTTTTTTTTTTTTGAGATAAAGCCTCACTCTGTTGCCCAGGCTGGAGTGCAGAGGCGCGATCTTGGCCCACTGAAACCTCTGCAGTGGATTCAAGCAATTCTCCAGCCTCAGCCTTATGAGTAGCTGGGACTACAGGCATGTGCCACCATGCCTGGCTAAATTTTGTATTTTTAGTAGAGACGGGGTTTCACCATGTTGGCCAGGCTGGTCTCGAACTCCTGACCTCAAGTGATCCACCTGACTTGGCCTCCCAAAGTGCTAGGATTACAGGGTGAGCCACCATGCCCGGCCCAAAAACTTTTCTTTCTTCAGTAATAAATAAATTAACCTTAGCTTACTATAACTTTTTTACTTTATAAACTTGTAAATTAAAAAAAAGCTTTTTGACTTTTGAAATAACACTTAGCTTAAAACACATTGTACAACTATATAAAAATATTTTCTTTATATCTTTATAAGCTTTTGACTATTTTTACAAATTTTTATTTTTTTGTACTTTAAAAATTTTTTTGTCAAAAATAAAGACACATATACGTTAACCAAGGCCTACATAGAATCATCAATATTATTGTCTTCTGCCTTCACATCTTGTCTCATGGAAGGTCTTCAGGGGTAGTACCATGCATGGAGCTGTCATCTCCTATGATACAATGCCTTTTACTGCCTGAGGCTGTTTTACAGTTAACTGTAGGACTTTATATAATTGGAATCATACAATATTTGTGTTGTTTTGATTTACTTACTTCACTTTGCATAATATTCTTAAGGTTCATCCATATTGTAGCATATATCAGATTTGTCTTCCTTTTTAAAGCTGAATAGTATTTCATTGTATATAACACATTGTATTTATCCATTCATTTCTTGGACACTTGGATTACTTCCCTGTTTTCATTTAGGTTATCTAATTTGCTGGTGTACAGTTGCTTATAATACTCTTACAATCTTTTTACTTCTATAGAACAGTAGTAGTGTTTACCACTTTCATTTCTGATTTTGGTAATTAGTGTTTTCCCTTTTTTTCTATAAGTCCATCTAGGTAAAGTTTGTCAATTTTGTTGGTCTTTCTGAAGAACCAACTTTTGGTTTCATTGATTTTCTGTATTATTTTTCTACTGTCTTCGTTTATCTCTTTTCTAATCTTTATTATTAATATTTCCTTCTTTCTGCTCACTTGGGGTTTAATTTGTTCTTTTTCTAGTTCCTTAAGCTGTAAAGTTAGGTTGTTGATTTGAGATTGATCTTTTGTGTTTTTTTGTTTGTTTGTTTTGAGATGGAGTCTTGCTCTCTTGCCCAGGCTGGAGTGCAGTGGTGCTGTCTTGGCTCACTGAAACCCCTGCCTCCCGGGCTCAAGCAATTTTTCTGCCTTAGCCTCCTGAGTAGCTGGGACTATAGGCATGCGCCACTTGCCCGGCTAGTTTTTGTATTTTGAGTAAAGACGGAGTTTTGCCATGTTGGCCAAGCCTGTCTCCAACTCCTGGCCTCAAGTGATCCACCCACCTCTATCTCTCAAAATGCTGGGATTACAGGCGTGAGCCACTGCACCCAGCCTCATCTTGTAAAATAATGTAGGTATTTGAAGCTATAAATTTCCCCCATAGCACTGCTTTCTTTTCATATTTACAATTTGCCCACACATAGTTTTCTTTAGTTTTACCATTTTGACCTTTAATTATTTGAACATCTTTAAAACCATTGTTTTAGTATCTTTGTTTAGTAGATCTGCCATCAATTCTTTTTCAGGGACAATTTGTATTGGCTTATTTTTCCCTTTGAATGGGCCATACTTCTCTCCTTCTTAGCATGCCTTGTGATTTTTGTTGAAAAGTGGAGATTTGAATGTAATAATGTGGTAACTCTGCTCTAATTTTTTTTTTTTCAAACATCAACTTCAACCAGAATACCAGAATTGTGGTAATTCTGCAAATCAGATTCCCCTCCTTGCCCAGGGATTTATTTATTATTATTTTTTTTTGATAGTTAAAAAGTTTTTAAATGTTCTAGGTAGTCTGTACTGAGCTGTACCTGAGGTGTTAAAATCAAGTCTTCTGAAATCTTTTGTGAACCTGCACCTTCCCATGGGCTTCTGTGGTGACTTTCCAATTTCTCCCTTAAATGTGGTTGCTTTAGAATGTCTTCAAGATGTGGCTCTCACAAGGGAAAAAAGAGAAAAATTAAGAGAGAAGGAAAAGGCGTCAGTTCTTTAAATCCTCCGAAAGTCACTTCAGTGAGAAGGAGAGGAACTTGCATCAATGCTGAGGGAAATGCAACAACAGTGGTCACCCCCTCTCTTTCTGCACCTCCATGATCAGAAGTGGTAATCTGAGGTCAGAGCACAGAGCCCCAATATTTTAAGGTCAGGGTCCTTTTTGCCCACCCTCCCTGTGGTAGCTATTTGCAAGCTGCTCCAGAAACATATGCATGATTGCCTGCCATGGTTTTAGGGGTGGGAGGTGGTGGCTGCCACTGTGCTAAGGGCTGAAATTGGCCAAAATTAATCATAATTTATCATCCAAGGCTTCCCCTGGATGTTGCAAGCCTTCATGACTCCTAGTTCCAAAATGGTTACATGATTCATTCTGCCAGTGCAATTGTTACCTAGCCTGGGAGTCAGATTCCTGGTGTTGACTAAGCTGCCATCTTCCCAGAATCCTCTCTCATTTTTTAACCTTGAATCCACTGGAGACTTTTTTTTTTTTAAATAAACATTTAAAAAGATAATATAGTCTTCGTTTTATTGTGTTGGCCATTTGAAGCACCCTTGAATAAGCATGAATCTTTATGTTTAAAATGAGACTTCTTGCTTTCGTTATTTTGAAATTAAGAAATTAGTTATTTATTCAAAACAAATATAAGATCTTAAACAGTTATATTTTTATATAAGAAATCAAGTCTTTTGGTGAATTTAAATGATTTCTAAGGTGAGAATTTTGGTTTCTTGCCTTTTTCTTTATTTCAGTGCTTTCCTTTTTTTTTTTTTTTTTTTCTACTTCTTACTCTCATGTCTTTGCGCTGGTGCAGTGATTTTAAGAGCACTGATTCCTGGCACATACTGGTAAAGTCTTTAAACTCAGGATATTCAAGGTAAATTGTTAATAGTACCACATTTTGTTGACTCTACAATGCTTATGTTTGTAAGGTACACTGTTATTTTATATACCATTAAGATAGAGGAAAATACTGCCAATCGTCATTAAAAGATGCATTCCAGTATCATAAATGTTAATATAGGTAAAGGATGTACTGGCTAAGTGCATTGACTCATGCCAGTAATCCCAGTGCTTTGGGAGGCCAAGGCAGGAGTATTGCTTTGAGGCCAGGAGTTCAAGACCAGTCTGGGAAACATAACAAGACTCCATCTCTACAAGAAGTATTTAAAAATTAGCCAGATGTGGTGGTGTGCACCTGTAGTCCCAGCCACTTCGGAGGCAGAGGTGGGAAGATCTCTTGAGCCAGGAATTAAAGGCTACAGTGAGCTAGGACCTTATTCACTGCTGCACTCCAGCCTAGGCAACAGAACAAGACCCTGTCTGTAAAAAAACAAAACAAAACAAAACAAAAAACAAAAAAAAAGAAAAGGGTGTACTTTAGAATCTTTGAAATATAATACATGTATGGAAAGTATGCTCTCATCATTCCACCATTTTGAGCATTTTTCATATTCAGAAGCCAATCAAATTTGATTTTCACCTTGTTTTCATTAGTTCCCTCTTACATTGGTTAAGTCCAGTAAACATCTTTAGTGCCTAATATATAGTAGCTATTCTTGTAACAGTAGCCAACATTTATATAGATTTTACCATGTGGTAGGCACTATTTTGAGTGCTTTATGTATTTCAAGTAACTAAATTTTATAATATCCTTATGAGGTGAGTACTGTTATTATCCCCATTTTAGCAAGGAGGAAACTGAGGAAGAGAGAAGTGAAGTGACTTGGCCAAGGTCATACAGCTAGTTGGTGGTAGAGCTGGGGTTTGAATGTAGATCCTCTGACTGTAGAGACCATGCTGTTAGCAGTATTCCTAAGGACATAAAAATGAATAAAATATTGACCTTTCCCTCACATATCTTACCAGGCAGTATTTGAAGGTGTGTTGATAGATTTACATGAAATTATTAAGTTATCCTTCTGATAATTAATTTTTCTTTGTATTTTTAGGACATTCAGTCAGAAGAAGGCTGCTATTGAAAGAGAGTATGCACAGGTAAGCTTGGAATTGGAGGTCCCATTCTAGGTATACTTATTTTCCGTGGCTTAAGGACAGAAATGGTTGTTGGAGACAAGCCATAGTATCCCTATGCCTTCCTTTTCTTGTTATTTCTTTCTTGTTTTTTTTTTTTTCTGAGATGGAGTCTCGCTCTGTCGCCAGGCTAGAGTGCAGTGGCGCGATATTGGCTCACTGCAACCTCCACCTCGCAGGTTCAAGCAATTCTCCTGCCTCGGCCTCCTGAGTAGCTGGGACTACAAGCATGTGCCACCACGCCCAGCTAATTTTTGTATTTTTAGTAGAGACGGGGTTTCACCATGTTGGCCAGAACAGTCTCAATCTCTTGGCCTCGTGATCCGCCCGTCTTGGCCTCCCAAAGTGTTGGGATTATAGGCATGAGCCACTGTGCCCAGCCCTTTTCTTGTTACTTCTCTCTCACTTTGATCCCCAACTTTGCTCTGTTTGAATCGTTATAAAGAAGGTTGTAAACCTGGAGGAGGTATTATTTATAATATTTGTAAAGTATTTACAAGTATGAATAATGATACTTTTTACAAGTATGTTGATTTATTCTTCTTTATATGCCCCATTCTCTGCAGTTTATGGAAGGTTAATTTTTCATCAGGCATTTGGTTCTCATTATGACTGTGTTGATAAAGAGTAATGATGCTTTCAGTGGATGACATGGAGCTTTTCCTAGGAAAATTGAAGCATTTCCTTCTTTAATTTTACTTAGACCTTTAGTGCAGTCCAGATTACTAAATGTGACAAGAAAAAATTATGTTGATATATCATTTTGTGGTTGTGTAAGAATTAATAACTACTCTTTCATGTACAAAGATAATTTAATACAATTTGGAAATTTTGACCCTTTAAACAATTACTTTATCTGTGGGGTAGTATTCTAAAATTGTTACTTACTTCTGCAAATTGTAAAAGTTGTCTTTGTAGCAAAAATTTTAAAATATGGGAGATTGTTAGAAGGAAAAATTAACATAGAGTAAATTTTCTACATGGTAACCACTATTGCTGCTACTATTGTTATTCTCATTATAAATAATGAGAGATTGGGGCATGACTCTTTTAGGCTTTGTCAGATTTTTTAATAAAATTCTAATTTCATTATAGTTAATTTGGTAGCTGTCTGCCTTTATTTTTGATTTGATAATCTTAGAAGAAAATCACCTATTCCTTGAAAGCTAGACAGAACTAATTAGTTCATTGGTTCAATCAGTAGTTGTTGAGTGCTTATTATGTATCAAGTGCTTTACATAATGAATAGCATCAGTTTTAATATTTCTGTTGAATGCTTTTTCTTTCTTTCTTTATTTTTTTTTTGAGATGGAGTCACTCTTTCGTTCAGGCTGGAGTGCAGTGCCGCGATCTCGGCTCACTGCAACTTCTGCCTCCCGGGTTCAAGCGATTCTCCTGCCTCAGCCTCCTGAGTAGCTGAGATTACAGGCACACATCACCACGCCCAGCTAATTTTTTTGTATTTTTAGTAGAGACAGGGTTTTACCATGTTGGCCAGGATGGTCTCAATCTCTTGACTGTGTGATCCGCCTGCCTTGGCCTCCCAAAGTGCTGGGATTACAGGCATGAGCCACTGCACCCAGCCGATTTTTGTATTTTTAATAGAGACGGGGTTTTGCCATGTTGGCCAGGCTGGTCTCGAACTCCTGACCTCAGGTGATCCACCCACCTCGGCCTCCCAGAGAGCTGAGATTACAGGCGTGAGTCACTGCACTCAGTATTGAATGCTTTTTCTATGCCTGTATAATAAATACTAGTAATGATAGCTGACATTTATTGAATCCTTTGTACCATGCTGTGAGTATTTTATGTATGTTATCTGGTTTGATCCTCTCAAACCTGTGAAATAGCAACAGTTATGATGCCCTTTACAAATACACTCTCATACATGTAAACATACACTACATATATATTTATAAATTTGAGATGAAAGTCTATGATACGCTATTTTAGCCAAGGGCGGTGGCACATGGTTGTAATCCCAGCTACTAGGGAGGCTGAGGCAGGAGAACTGCTCGAGCCCTGGAGCTGGAGATTGCAGTGAGCTGAGATAGTGCCATTGCACTCCAGCCTAGGCGATGGGAGTGAAACCCTGTCTAAAAATAAATAAATAAAAAGAAAGAAAAAAAGTCTATGATGTACTTTAAAAATTTTAATAGAAAATCAAAACTTTTATATGATATAGTCTTCTGTAACAAGATTTAAAGTTGTTTTTTTTTTTTTTTCTTTTTTGAGATGGAGTCTTCTTGCTCTGTCACCCAGGAAAAACCGGAGTGCAGTGGTGCAATCTTGGCTCACTGCAACTTCCGCCTCCTGGGTTTAAGCGATTCTCCTGCCTCAGCTGGGATTACAGGTGCCTGCATCACACCTGGCTAATTTTTGTCTTTTTAGTAGAGACAGAGTTTCACCATGTTGTCCAGGCTGGTTTTGCACTCCTGACCTCAGGTGATCTGCCCACCTCAGCCTCCCAAAGTGCTGGAATTACCATACCCAGCCTCTATATCTTTAAATAATATGCTTATAACTGACTCTTTATCAATTCTAAACATTATCACTTGATTACCTATAATAAATGAGAAACTTACTATGCCATTCCTCTCCAGCCTACTCTTTTCAATATAATCGTGGCACTATTTTAGTACCTTTGTTACTTTTGTAACTCTAAATGATATATTTAAACTTGCTCTTTTTTTTTTGGTCAAATACATATATGCACATAGATATTTATGCTATGTATCTGTGTGTAAATATGTATGTATGCAGGTACAGTGGAATTACATTTTACAGAGTGGTCAAAGTCAAATTTACCCTTGAAAATTTTCCTTTCTTTTTTTTTTTTTTTTTTGACACAGAGTCTTGCTCTATCACCCAGACTGGAATGCAGTGGTACAATCATAGCTTAGTGTAATCTTGAACTCCTGGGATCATGTGATCCTCCTGCCTCAGCTCCTGAGTGGCTGGGACTACAGATGCGTGCCACCATGCCCATCTAGTATTTTTATTTTGTAGGGAAAGGGTCTTACTTTGTTGCCCAGGCTGGTCTCGAACTCTTGGGTTCAAGTAATTCTCCTGTCTCGGCCTCTCAGAGCACTGGGAATTAGAGGCATGAGCTACCGCGCCTGGCTGAAAAATTTATTTAAATGTCTCTCACATAGAGTATAGCTGGTTTTGTTTATACAATCCTATATAATAATGTATGTAAACTATGAAAGGTATCTAATAATGCATTAAAAAATTTTTATAAAGTGATCATATGCAGAAATTAAAATGCTCCAGTGTGTCTCTGCTTGGGACAATCAAGCCCATTTATAGAGAGCCAGTTTACTGCCTGTTTTTGTTACTTATCACATTTGCCCTTTAGATGATCCTTCTCAGTTCTTACTCTTTAATGTTTTCCCAATTAATTTTCAACTCATTTCCTGAGTATATAGACACAGATATTTCTATCCTCTTTCTTTGGTTGTGTAAACATTGTTTTTACTTCTGGTCAATAGTAGAGAAACCTCTGAAATAATTAACATATTATTTCTGTAGATTTTGCCAGTATGCATTGATTATTTCAGGCTTATTTGCATTTCCTGTATGAGGGCAGGATGTGGTCAGAGAGGACAGTTGCATTATTTAAATTATTTACTTCTAGACCAGGCGCAGTGGCTCACACCTGTAATCCCAGCACTTTGGGAGGCTGAGGTGGGCGGATCACGAGGTCAGGAGTTCGAGACCAGTCTGGCCAACATGGTGAAACTCTGCCTCTACTAAAAATACAAAAAAAATTAGCTGGGCGTGGTGATGGGCGCCTATAGTCCCAGCTACTCGGGAGGCTGAGGCAGGAGAATCACTTGAAACGGAAGGCGGAGGTTTCAGTGAGCCGAGATGGCACCACCGCAGTCCAGCCTGGGCAACAGAGCAAGACTGTCTCAAAAAAAAAGAAAAAAAAAATTATTTATTTCTCTTACCTCTTTTGGCTTAGTGTAGAGTTAAAATTTTGGGAGATAAATTTTAAAAAGTTGAAATATAGCCTATTTGTAGTAAGATGGAGAAGTCCTTAGTACACTGATAAATTTTTGTGAACACACTCATGTAACTGTTATCCAGATTAAGATATAGAACATTACCAGCAGGCCAGGCGCAGTAGCTTATGCCTGTAATCCCAACACTTGGTGAGGCCAGAGCAGATTGATCACTTTAGACCAGGAGTCTCAGACCAGCCTGGACAACATAGTGAGACCCCATCTCTATAAAAAATTAAAAAAAATTAGCCAGGCGAGGTGGTGCATGCCTGTAGTCCTAACTACTTGGAGACTGAAGCAGGAGGATCACTTGAGTCCAGGATTTCAAGGGTGCAGTGAGCTGTGATCGCACCACTGCACTCCAGACTCAGTGGCAGAGTGAGACCTTGTCTGTAAAAAAGAACAGTCCCCTATCCCCCAAGAACATTATCAGGGCCCCAGAAGCAGTTAATATTCATACCTTTCAATGGCAACCGGTACTTTTTTTTTTTTTTAATCAGAATAGTTGTTATTTTTTGGATTTCTGATTTTTGAACTTAAGTGGCATCATAGAATATGTACCCTTCTGTGTCTGATTTCTTTCATTCAGTATTCAGCTTTTAAGCTTCATGCATGTTGTTGCATGTAGTAGTAGTTCATTCTTCTTTACTTTATCGTGTCCACTGAATGAATATATCACGATTTATACTGATAAAGAAAATTCCTATTGTTTTTGTTTTGTATGAGTTTTGACTAGGGCTTCTAAGCAAAGGTTTTATACATGTCTTTAGGTGGACATATGAACATACCTCTCTTTGGTGTATGTCTAGGAGTAGAACTGCTGGGTCATTGGGCATGTGGTATGTTCTACTTTAGTAGATACAGCCAGTTTTCCAAAGTGACTGTACCAGTTTACATTCTCACCAGCAATGTATGAGAGTTCCAGTTGCTTCATATCTTTGCTAAAGTTTAGTATTCTCTAAAATTAAAAAGACTGACATTTTGATGAGTATATAGTAGTATCTCATTTTCTTTTTAATAAGCTTTAACAAAATTGACATATACATACAGAGAAGTGTACAGGTCATAATTATGTAGCTTCAGGAATTTTCAAAGCAAACACATCCATATAACTAGCACCCAGGTCAAGAAACACATTAACAGCATCCCAGAAATTCCTCTTGTACCCTACTTTTACTGCCCTCACTCCTACTCAAGGAATCTCCTATACTGACTTAAAAAATAGCTTTATTGTTATGTAATTGATACACAATAAGCCACACAATTTATAATTTGATAAATTTTGGCATGAATACATACCTGTGAAACTAGCATCACAAGCAGGATAATGAACACATCTGTAAGCCCCCAAAGTTTTCTTGTGTATCCTTATAATCCCTCTCTCCCTGCTGGCTTCTTCATTTAGCATTAACTATTTTGTACTTTATGTTGCTGTGTGCATCAGTATTTCATTTCTTTTTATTGCTGTGTAGTATTCCATTATATGGATATACCACAGTTTATCCATTTTCCTGTTGATGGACCTGTGAGTTATTTCTGTTTTTTTGGATATTATAAATAAAGTTGCTATAAACATTTGTGTATGGTTAAGTGGTTTCATTCCTCTTGGGTAAGTGGAGTGGAATGGCTGAATCATTTTTAACTTTTTAAATAACTGCCAAACTGTATTCCAAGGAGTTTGTTCCCACCAGCTGTATATGTGAGTTCTAGGTGCTCCACGTCCTCCTCAACAATTAGGTATAGTTAGTCTTCTTAGTTTTGATATTATGGTAGATGTGTAATAGTATTTATTGTGGTTTTAATTTGTATTTACCCAATATCTAATGATGCTAAGCATCATTTTCATGTGTTTATTTGCCATCTGTATATAGTCTGTGGTCAGATGTTTATTCAAATATTTTATTGATTTTTTAAAAAATTGCATTTTCTTAATTTTTAAAGAAACATTATTAAAGTTTTCAAACATGTGAAAGTAGAAGGAATTAGCATAACAAACTCTTTTTTTTTTTTTTTTTTTGAGACAGAGTCTCGCTCTGTTGCCCAGGCTGGAGTGCAGTGGCATGATCTTGGCTCACTGTAAGCTCCGCCTCCCAGGTTCATGCCGTTCTCCTGCCTCAGCCTCCCAAGTAGCTGGGACTACAGGTGCCCACCACCATGCCCGGCTAATTTTTTGTATTTTTAGTAGAGGTGGGGTTTCACTGTGTTAGCCAGGATGGTCTTGATCTCCTGACCTTGTGATCCACCCACCTCAGCCTCCCAAAGTGCTGGGATTACAGGTGTGAGCCACTGCGCGGGGCCTAGCATAACAAACTCTTATTAGCTATTACCCAGCTTCTACTAGTATCAGTACATTACGAAATTTGTTTCATTTATAGCTTCCCACCTGCTATCCCTTGCTGGTTACTTTAAAAAATACTTTTGGGAGGCCAAGGTGGGTGGATCATGAGGTCAGGAGATTGAGACCATCTTGGCTAACACGGTGAAACCCTGTCTCTACTAAAAATACAAAAAACTAGCCGGGTGCGGTGGTGGACGCCTGTAGTCCCAGCTACTCGGGAGGCTGAGGCAGGAGAATGGCGTGAACCCAGGAGGTGGAGCTTGCAGTGAGCCGAGATTGCGCCACTGCACTCCAGCCTGGGCGACAGAGCGAGACTCCATCTCAAAAAAAAAAAAAAAAAAGAAAAAATGTTATGTATACTTTTAATTTACATACCATTAATGATTCATCTATCTTAAGTATATAATTAAGTGATTTTTAGCAAACGTACAGTTATGCCATAATCAGCACAATTCAGTTTTAGAACACTGCCATTATTCCAGTTCATTTCCTGTGCCTGTTTGAAGCCGGTCTCTACTTTTATCCTGAGCCCAAGGTAACCATCAGCTTTATGTCCTATAAAATTGCCTCTTCTGGACATACCATACAAATGTAATCATATGGTATGTCTCCTTCCTTGTCTGTCTTCTTTCACTTAGCAGATTTTTTTGAGGTTCTTACATGTTTTACCATGCATCATTAATTTATTCCTTTTTATTGGTGGCTAGTGTTTCTTGGCACGGATATATAACATTTTGTTTATCCATTCACCAACTGGTGAACATTAGATTGCTTTCCATTTTCCCATGTTTCAAATTTGGTTAGGTGTAATGCTGCCTAATAACCATATTAGTCTTTATTTAGACATGTTTTCATATTTCATATTCTAGTCTTTATTTAGACATGTTTTCATATTTCTTGGGTATGTACTAAGAGTAGAATTTTCAGGCCATTTGGTGATTTTATGTTTAACATTTTTTTGTTTGTTTTTGAGACGGGTTCTCACTCTGTTGCCCAGGCTGGAGTAAAGTGGTATGATCATGGCTCACTGCAGCCTTGACCTCCCCGGGCTCAGGTGATTCTCCTGTGTCAGGCTCCCAAGTAGCTGGGACTACAGGTGTGCACCACCATGCGTGGCTAATTTTTGTATTTTTAGTAGAGATGAGGTTTTGCCATGTTGCCCAGGCTGGTCTCGAACTCCTGGACTCAAACGATCCACCCACCTCGGCCTCCCATTGTGATGGGATTACAGGTGTGAGCCACCATACCTGGCCCCCATGTTTAACAACTTTTTCTTTGTTGATTTTATTTATTATTGTTTTTTGAGACAGTCTTGTCAGTGGTGTGATCTTGGCTTACTGCAAACTTCTGCCCCCTGGGTTCAAGAGATTCTCATGCCTCAGTCTCCTGAGTAGCTGGGATTGCAGGCATGCACTACCACTCCCAGCTAATTTTTGTATTTTTAGTAGAGTTAGGTTTTGCTATGTTGGTCAGGCTGGTCTTGAACTCCTGACCTCAAGTGATACGTCCCCCTTGGCCTCCCACCATGTTTAACTTTTTAACAAATGAGCAAACTATTTTCCAAATTGACTGTATCATTTTGCATTACCCCTTTGCATTGTGTTTGCATTCTCGTTTTGCAATGCATGAAGGTTCTAGTTCTAGTAATGTCCTAGCTAATACCTGTCATTGTCTGTTGTTTCTGATTATAACAATCATAGTGGCTATAATCAATCATTATGAATGGTGCCACTGTGAGCATTCTTATATGTATCTTTTGGTGACTATATGAATGTGTTCTATTGGGTATTTACGTAAGGAATGGAATTATTGTGTCATAGGTTATGTGTTGTTCAGCTTTAGGAAATACCATGAAATGGTTTTCTAAGGTGATTATTGCAATTTACAATCCTGTGAGCAGTGAATGAGAGTTGTTATTGCTTTAAATCCTCACCTACACTTGGTTTTGTCTGTGGTTTTCGTTTTAGCCTTTCTCGTGAATATATGATGGTAAAGAATTGTGGGTTTGATTTACACTTTCCTGATGATTAATGAAGTAGAGAAACTTTTAATATCTTGACTGGGCATTTAAATATTTTGTGTTATTAAGTGCCTGTTAAAGTCTCTTCTTGGCTTTTCTCTTACTGATTTATGGTCTTTCTTTCCCTGCCTCCCTCCCTCCCCACTGTCCGTCCGTCCATCCTTGGGACAGGGCCTCACTCTGTCACCTAGGCTGGAGTGCAGTGGCATGATCCTAGTTCACTACAACCTTGAACTCCTAAGCTCAGGTGATCTTCCTACCTCAGCCTCCCAAAGTGCTGGGATTACAGGCATGAGCCATTGTGCCTGGCCAGTTTATACTATCTCTTTGTACTTTCCAAATTTGACTCCTGTGTCAGATGTATGTATTACAGATACCTCTGTAATTTCATGTGGAAATGTTTTGTTTGGTATCTTTTTATCTGTTAATGGTTTCTTTTGATGAAAACAAGTTTTAATTTTAAGGAAATATATATATATATATATTTTTTTTTTTTTTTTTTTTTTTTTTTTTGAGACGGAGTCTCGCTCTGCCGCCCAGGCTGGAGTGCAGTGGCCGGATCTCAGCTCACTGCAAGCTCCGCCTGCCGGGTTCACGCCATTCTCCTGCCTCAGCCTCCTGAGTAGCTGGGACTACAGGCGCCCGCCACCGCGCCCGGCTAGTTTCTTGTATTTTTTAGTAGAGACGGGGTTTCACCGTGTTAGCCAGGATGGTCTTGATCTCCTGACCTCGTGATCCGCCCGTCTCGGCCTTCCAAAGTGCTGGGATTACAGGCTTGAGCCACCGCGCCCGGCCTATTTTTTTCTTTTATATTCAGTGCTCTCTTTATGTCCTACTTAAGGATATATTGCTATCCTAAAGTCCCACCCTAAGTGTATTACGCAATGTTCTGGAATTTTTGTTGTTTAATATTTCACATTTAGTTCTATGGTCTTTCTGAAGTAAATTTTCATATATGGTATGGTATTGGGGTGAGGATTTCATTTTCTATATGGATATTCAGTTGAGGAATCATATTTCATGCTTGCACATATTTTATACTTGCACACATAAGTCCTTGCACATACAGAGTTTTATTCTATGATTTTATGTAGTCTTGCAAGCATATTTTATGCTTCCTCAACTGAAAATCCATATAGAAAAGTTTATTTCCCCTGACTGCACTCCAGCACTGTATTGAAGTGATATTTTGTGGCACATTAGTTAACTGTGTATGTAAGTCTGTTTCTGGACTTTTTATTCTAGTCTACTGACCTATCTTTGAAATATTTTTTTCCCAGTATGACATTAAGTACTGTGTCTTTATAACAATAAATCTTGATATCTGTTAGTTTAAGATCCTATACTATTATTGTCTTTGTATTTTCTTATACATTTTATAATCAGTTTGTTAATTTCCCCCATATGCTGCCTGATATTTTGATTGGACTTGGTTTGAATCTTTAAGTCAATTTAGGGGGAACTGACATCTTAACAATAACAAGTCTAGGGACTGTGGATATAGCAATGCTCAAGAAAGAAAAAAAAATCCTTGCATATATAGGGTTTTTATTCTTTGATTTTATGTGGTCTTTCAGTTAAATATATTAACTTCTTTCTCTTCAAAGCCACTTATATGGCATTATGGCCAACTGGAAAAGAATGACTTTTATAGAAAAAGATTAATTTTATAGAATTATTACGAGGGGTATATGTTGTTATCCTCTATGCAAAGGATTGACTGACTAAAAAGATTGAGTATTTGTGAGGTTTACGGATACAGGTGAGCCGTCCCAATAGAAAAATGTTGTGAAGGAAATTAAAGTGGGATTGATCGTATGACAGCAATTTGAAAAATTTTACCTCAAGCACATGGAAAGTAAACTTGTATTACCTCTTTAGGGCAATGTTAGAAGAAAGAAAGAAAATAATATTGCAAAACCTTACTTGTATAAGTAGAGGGATTCAAGCAGTGAACTTTTTCAAGTTGCTTGGCAGTTTCAGTTTCCTACAAGAGTATTAATGTTTTATTTTTAAGTATGGTTTGTGAAGTTCACTTTGTAATTCTCCAGAAGTAACAGATGTATTGCATATCTGTTTCTACAAGTAACAAATGTATCTGTGAAAACAGAAGTCATATAAGAATAACTGAGCAACATTAAATATTAGGGAAGAATCAAGTCTGGCTTCTTACTGCAATTAGCTAACCACTGAGATGTTGGTAAAATCATTTGCAGTACTCAAACTGAAATTGCTACAGGCAAGTTCTCTGTATTAAAGTACTTCCTGTAGTCTTTGGCAGAATGCTGCTAGTGAAGGAAGGATACAAAAGGTTACTGTGGCTGGAGAGAAGGAGCAGGAAAACATTGTGGACTTTTAGGGCGGCTCCTTGCTTAAGGACAAACACAGAGTAAACATAGACATGTTGGCAAATACCCTGTGGTATTTATACTGTTGCACCTAAAATTTGTTGCTATTTTTATTCTTTTAAGAAATAAAATTATGAAGACTTGGGCATACTATACAAGAAGTTAGTGTTATGTGCATGTGGTGGGGGTTCTTTTTTGGTGAATTTCATCTGCTTAGAATCTTAAAAATGTAGCTTAATTTAGCTGTGTGTGGTTAGCTTTCTGTCTAATGCTATTAGAGATTAATGGTGAATATATTTGGAGCTTTTCTTTCTGCCAGTCTTCTCCTATAGAACAAATAAGGCGACAGGATAACTATCACGATAGAAAGTCCACCAACGCAAAATTGAGTATTATTTTCTGTGTCCTGTTTTGTAAGTTACTTTTAAAAATCTTATTATTTTTATTTTATTTTTCCTTAGCTTATAACAGTGTTTAGAAATTCATATAGAAAGAAGAGCAGATGGATTCCTCTCTCAAAATGTTGGTACAGTTTGATTTTTAAGATCTTAAAAACTTCATTGAAGGTAGAAATGGTGGCTATAATTAAATGTTAGTGCTCTTGGGGACATAGATTTGCTAGTAAGTTTCACCTTTTCATGGCTGTTCTGTGGCACTTCTTGTAAGGTGTTGAGAGGAAATCATTGTTGATGCTGATCCCCATTATCCTCCCCAAACCGTCTGTTTCTGTGTTTGAATTTAGTGGTTAGGCCAGGATAAAACAGGGTGGAGAGAGGGGAGCATTCAAACTAGATCTATGACTTTGAACCTTTTGTGTGTGAACATGCCTGTTTTTATTTTGGCTCCTTTTATACAGGACATATTAGTCTGCATATGTCTTCACTCATTTGTTGTTTACCTGGTCCCACTGGTTGAGTTTGAGTCCCCTGCCCTGACCACTGATCAAAAAATATGATTTTTTAAAGGCACTCACCTCTGTCTTAACCTCTCTATATGAGTTTATGCTGTGGACTCTTTCTCTGTGTTATGGGTTAAAGAACATGTATTAAGATCGTGTGTTAGGCACTGTTCTAAGCACTTTACATAGATTAACTCATTTATGTTTTCCCAGTAACCTTTTTGGGATACAGTAGTTACTGTTATTCCTATTCTACAATTGTGGACACCAAGGCAAGTAACTTAGAGTCTTCCTGTGTTTCACTCCATCCATTTCCCTCCCTTCAAATAATCTACTATTGGACACTTTTTTTTTTTTTTTTTTTTTTTTTTTGAGATGGAGTCTCATTCTGTCACCAGGCTGAAGTGCAGTGATGTGATCTCGGCTTACTGCAACCTCCGCCTCTCGGGTTCAAACGATTCTCGTGCCTCAGCCTCCTGAGTAGTTGGGACTACAGGCACGCACCACCATGCCCAGCTAATTTTATCTTGTATTTTTAGTAGAGACACAGTTTCACCATGTTGGCCAGGATGGCCTCAAGCTCCCGACCTCGTGATCTGCCTGCCTCGGCCTCTCAAAGTGCTGGGATTACAGGCGTGAGCCACCGCGCCCAGCCCTGGACACATTTTAAGAGAGACATTGGCAGTCTGAAGTGCATCCAAAAGAAGATGACCAAAGATGGTGGGTGGGTTGGAAATGATGCTGTTTGGGAAAATGGTCGAAGAAACTGCATATTTTCAACAGCCTCCATTATAGATTTCATGCGTATGCATGTGAATTGAGTTTGACTAGTTTTTTGTAAATCTGAAGTGCAAAACTAGGAAGAGGGAGTAGAGAGATCAGGATGACAAAAGGTATTATCTAGTTAGAGCAGCTCCAGAATGGAAGGGACTGTGTCTTCCAAAAGTGTTCCAGTAAAATAATTGGTAGACCATCTTTTAGTAATACTGTAGGAGGCATTTATGTAAAACATTTTTCTCCTTAAAGGTTTTTGTTTAGGTGTTTCCAATTGTTTATGGTATTATAGGACAAATAAAACATGTGTGAAGGCCCTTCCCATCTGAAGGATGCCAGTTCGCAACTTCTGCTTTAATTGTTCTAGGTTTTACTTCTGAATCAAACTAAATTCTTAGTTTTCAGACCACATTATTTTCTCTCCCAGCAGACTGCTTTTACTGAGGTATACTTAAACCTCACTTAACTGACCACTGAGGTGTTGGTTAGTTATTAAGTGAATGGTGACTCTCTGAGGTCACCATTCAATACTGTATATGTACATTCTAACTTTCTACCTGGTCTTGATCTATTACTCTCTGAGGTCACCATTCACTTAATAACTTGTTCAATTTCATGGTTTTTTTTTAAAATTTGACATTTAGTCTGGGCATGGTGGCTCACCCCTGTAATCCCAGCACTTTGGGAGGCCGAGGTGGGCAGATCACTTGAGGCCAGGAGTTCGAGATAAGCCTGGCCAGCATGGTGAAACCCCATCTCTACTAAAAATACAAAAAAATTAGACAGACACGGTGGTGGGCACCTGTAATCCTAGCTACTCAGGAGGCTGAGGCAGGAGAATCGCTTGAACCTGGGAGGTGGAGGTTGCAGTGAGCCGAGGTCATGCCCTGCACTCCAGCCTGGGTGACAGAGCGAGACTCTATCTAAAAAAAAATAAAAATAAAAAACCCTGACATTTATCAAGTATCTACTTTACGACTGGCATGATGCTAGGTGCTAGGGATGTCAAGAGAAGGTTGGGATATATAGGCTGTTTAGTGCTGGAATGTTATCAGTAAAACAGAGTGGTATGAGATGAAACTGAGGAGCAGACAGGACCTATGCCATGTAAGAGGCTTGTAAGAAATAGCCTTATGAAATAGACTACACTTATAGGGATATTGTTCTGGAGTTGCTTTCCATGTCATTAATAGACCATTATATGAAGGCTAGGAACATCTTTGTTTACCCTATATTTTCTTCTTGGGACAATGAAATTCTTGTTACTGATAACTGTCCCTTTTTACTTTCGCCACCTGGAGATTCAGTTGAATATTCAAGCCTGTATATGTACATTCTAACTTTCTACCTGGTCTTGATCTATTACTTTATGTAATTTTCTGTGACTCTATTTTTTTACATATTTATGTTATTGTTTTATATATAATCTGGTAAGTTATTTAGATTCTTTGTGGAATGAGACCAATATATCAATTATGAATCTAGATGTTTTGTTTACCTTGCTGGTACCCAGAGTCATTTGTCATTTGTTAATCTGGATGTCTTGCCTTTCTTCGGTTCTGGAAAGAATTTAGTCATTATTTCTGCAAATATTGCTTTTTCAACATTATTTGTATCTATCTCTTTTTAAAGTTTTAATTGTTACATCTTGGGTCCTCTTAATATGTTTTCCATGTCTCTTGGTTTTTTCACATATTTTTAATTCTTTGCTCTTTGTGCTATGTTCCGGATGAATTAACCAGTTTGAACTTCCAACTCACAAATTGTCTATTTAACTGTGTCTGTTTGAGGGTTTTATCTTATCCATTGCTTTGTTAGTGATCATATTCCTTCTAGGATTTTTGATTAGTTCTTTTTAGATAAGCGTGTATGTATGTATGTTCTTATACCAGTTTTTGTTTCAGTTCTTTGTGTTTTTGTAATTTCTTATTCTTTTAAAAGTATAAATTATTTTAAAATTTCTCTTTGGATACTTATTTTGTAGTCTTTTATTTTTGAGACAGAGTTTTGCTGTGTCAGGCTGGAGTGCAGTGGCGTGATCTCTGCTCACAGCAACCTCTGCCTCCAGGGTTCAAGTGATTTTCCTGCTGCAGCCTCCCAAGTGGCTGGGATTACAGGAGCGTGCCACCACGCCTGGCTAATTTTTGTATTTTTAGTAGAGATGGGTTTTCACCATTTTGGCCAGACTGGCCTCAAACTCCTGACCTCAGGTGATTCGCCCACCTTGGCTTCCTAAAATTCTGGGATTACAGGTGTGAGCCACCATGCCTAGCTTTTTTTTTTTTTTTTTTTGAGACGGTTTTGTTCT